>NW_027509213.1:2400000-2860000 GCF_051911475.1 Siphateles boraxobius
ACTCCCGTGTCATCCTCTATTTCCAATATCAACTGTGTTTCTCAGAAATCACTTACTGAACCTTTAATACCAAGATAAACACACAACAAAATGACAATGATGAGAAAACAGCAGTTAAGAAAGCATCTGATCATAATGATGTGAATATGTTTGCACCAGCTCTGCAATTCAGCACAGTCGAGTCACGTCACATTCATTTACATACCACTTTATACAATGCATTGTTTTAAAGGGGTGATGAACTGAGAAATCAAATTTTCCTTGAGCTTTTGACATCTAAGAGGTCACCATATTATAAGAATATCCTGTAAGTTTCAGAACTGAAAACGTCCTTGTTAGTCCAATAAATGCTTTTATTGACACCAGTCTCAGCAAACGACTCGTTTTTCAAACTGGGGAACTATGACGTCAAAGAGGATAAAACACCACCCCCGCAGAAGAAGATCAACGCCTACTTCAACACGGCCGGTTTAGCCCCGCCCACCGATTCGCGCATTACACGCATAGCTAAATAACATAGGCCTACCTCGTGATGACAAACCGGATCGAGCTACCGAGCAGTAAACATGCCGTTTACTAAATATTGTGCACTGCCTGGTTGTGGAAGAAGACAGTCGCTGCATAAGCTTCCTCTGGATTCCAATAGGAATGCATGGTTAAAATTTATTTTTAATGAGGTTCCAGCTGATGTGGGTAAAACATTGTCCGTTTGTTCGCTTCATTTCGCCGAAGACTGTTTTGCAAACAAGACACAGGTCGAGACAGGATTTGCAGACCGGTTAAGATTGAAAAACGGTGCTGTGCCTTCTATATTGGATACGACAGGAATGGTGCAACACACGTATGTGAGTAAAATTTCTATAAAAACATTAAAGATAGCCTACATTAGAAGTAGCATAAACAATTAACAATAACTTACCACGCTGTCACAGGCTGAATTATCCGTTGTATTTGAGGTGTTGTTGGTTCATTGTCCTGCGATTCGGGATCGGACTCTGGGTCGAACATTTATGGGCGAATCATTCCGATTGCCATTTTACAACATTGGAAGTTTTCAAAACAATTTCCCCACGTGCACTGACGAGTGAGTTGAAACTCATTATTATGCAAAACTGTTATCCACTCACAGCAGTGGGCGTTTACTTCCAAGTCTTCAATGCGAGACGCCCATAAAAACCAAGCGTTTTTGAGCTAGGCTCAAAACTAGGGTAGAAAATAGCCTAATACTTATTCATTTTGATGTTTTTGAATGTAAAAACCAAGCGAACGTCATAAGTTGACCTCAGACAACAATATAATTTTTTTTAAAAGCCAGTTCATGACCCCTTTAACGCAGCAGCTTTACAGTATAAAAAATGAAAAACAGTGTCAGTGTCTCTTTCGTTTAGAAGTACAATTTCGTTTTCTACTATAAAGCGGCAATCCAGCGTGTTCGGGTTTGCACTCGTAGAAGTTTGAACGCGACAGACTGAACAGAAGAAATCAACTGGAGACGATTTCCACATCAAAGAAGGCGGAGCCTCTGAGCCACACCCACCTGTTACATCATCGCCATGGACCAATGGTAGTTCGAAGGTGAGAACTTTTCTGGAAAGTTTGGCAAGCTGTTTCAAACTCCCGAAACCAACTTAATTTTGGCTTGTTTCAACTTAATTTTGTTTGAAATTACATCACACTTGTTTGTTTTTCAACTTGGCTTGAAGTATATTGGGGCTTATGCTTTTGTACATGTATTCAAAAACAACTGGGCAAACTGGAACAGAACTCAGATTTTTAAAAATGTGTTTAAAGACCATTGATAATAGGGGTGACATCCACATTACCAAACCTGCTGTTTATTTGTCAGAGATTTCATAAATCAGAGGTCCTCTGTTACGCAAGCACCGTTTGACCTCTGCCCCTCCTGTAACGTATGGTTATCTGACTCAGTATGAGGCTCGCGGCGGTCACCAGAATACCCCCCCCCCAACCTATACATGAACATTGAGCCGTCTTTGTCCTGCATGTAAGGAATGCGGTGATCCTACAAAAAGCCCCAGCAATCGTCTCTATGTCCTCGAGGAATTTCACAGGACTTTAGGAAAATCTTTGCAACTAACTTAAAAATGCAACTAATAATATAAAATGTTAAATTTTACGTGCATTTTTATTTTAATCCTGAATGCACTGTTTTGGATTATTTTAAGTTGCTTTTAACATTCATGTTACTGCAGAAAAAAAAATATATATATATTTTGCTCACCAAGGCCACATTTGTTTGAATAACAATAACAGTAATACTGTGAACAATTAATAGAATTCAAAATAACTTTTTCAATGTGAATATATTGTAACAAGTAATTTATTCCTCTGATCAAAGCTGAATGTTCAGCATAATTACTCCAGTCTTCAGTGTCACATGATCCTTCAGAAATCATTCTAATATGATGTTTGCTGCTAAAGAAACATTTCTGATTATTATCAATGTTGGAACACGTTGTGCTGCTTCATATTTTGATGGAAAACATAATGCATTTTGTTCCAGTTTTCTTTGATGAATAGAAAGATTAAAAGAATCGGCATTTATTTGAAACAGAAATCTTTTGTAACTTTATAAATGTCACTTTTAATCAATTTCACGCATCTTTGTTGAATATAAGAGTTATTGTTTTATTTTTTATTGTTTTTTAGTTTGAGAGGCAGTGAACTTGACCTTAAAGGGATAGTTCACCCAAAAATGAAAATTCTGTCAGTAATTACTCTCCCTCATGTTGTTCAACCCCGTAAGACCTTCGTTCGAGAATTCTTTTTGTGGGCAAAAAAAACAAAAATAACGTCTTTATTTCAATTATTAATTTCCTTCTCTGTGGGCCTCGAGGGAGTTCACTAGTGTAATAGCGTAAGTGTTTCTATGTTGTACATCACACGCATCACACACATGACCAGCGTCGGCCAATAGTGAGCCTGCGTGTGACGTACAACACAGAAACACTACGCTATAACACTAGTGAACTGACTCGAGACCCACAGAGAAGGAAATGAAAAGTTGAAATATAGTTGTTATTTTTGTTTGTTTTTTGAGCACAAAAAGTATTCTCGTCGCTTGATAAACTTAAGATTGAGTCACTGTAGTCACTTGGACTATTTTAACGATGTCTTTAATAACTTTTCGGGGAACAAGTTTCAATCCCTTAGAAGCCTATAGAGGAGTGATCCAGCTCTCAGATTTAATCTAAAATATCTTAATTCGTGTCCCGAAGATGAATGAAGGTCTGACGGGGTTGAACAACATGAGGGAGAGTAAATACTGACAGTATTTACATTTTTGAGTGAACTATCCCTTTAATGTAATATTACATTTAACATTATTGGCATATGTGTTCATCCAAAGTGATTCACAATACATTCAGATATGCCTTTGACCTGTATATTTATTACCTGGCAATCAAAGCATGACCCTGTAGGGAAGCCAGTGGATCTCGACACATACTAACACTCTTCTCAGAACTGCTGCTAAAATGCCACAGGCTAAACCTTCCCAAAGACACATTTCTGAAACTCCAGTGTTGTGTTTCTCCGCCTGAGATCTGGTTCTGTTTGTATTGCCCCCACCCGTCTCTGCCGCTCATGCTAACTGGTTCAAACTGGTTGCAGTGCAGTTATTCAGCAGGTTTTCCTGCATGTTTGAACTCACTTCTTATTCAAAGGCCTCCAGTGAGATGAGCTGTCCTGCTACACACAAACACACAGATTCATTCTTACATATCTGCCATAAAATTATAGCTGTAACGTTGAAATGGGACCACGGGGCCACATGTGCACAGAGTAAGTGACCAAAATATAATGTGGCACTGAACTGCAGCAAAAATGGCCCCTAGAGGTTCATTGAGTTCTATAGGAAGAATGTCACAACAGTACACAACCCAACATGCTAAAAGTTTCCTTTCCTACACAGCAACAATGGCTGACAGAAAATAAGAACTAAGAATGAAGCATTTAGTGATTAAAACAAGTGCTTACAAATCTGCCAATGAAACAAAACAAAATGATGCAAAAGTGCTTCTTAACCCTGCAGTGTTTCAAAGATTATTGTATGTTTTACAAGAAAATATTTCAGTCTTTCTACTTCAAAATTTCATGTTTAATTCAAAGTGTTGCAGTTTCTTTGTAATTATTTTTTGTAACTTCTTTGTAATTATTAATAGCAATGTCTGAGTAAAAACTCTTTCTTGACCATTTTTTTTGTGTGTGTGTATATATATATATATATATATATATATATATATATATATATATATATATATATATATATATAAACCTAATATAAAAGAATAAATATTAAACAAAATCTAAGCAAAAGTTTGCATATGTTAAGTATCATCAGGCGGCTCATATCGTATGAGATAGTGAGAATATGCAGGAGGAAAAAACAGCTCAGTTTTTTTTTTCAGAAGCCCAAACTGAGCAAAAATATGCAATTTGGTGCAGATACTGATATTTATATGTACAAAAATATAAAAACTCGTAAAGCAATGAGATTTTTTTAACATTATAACAGACTACTCACATAAAATTCATATAAATATCAGCCGTCACTCTAAATCTGCCAATGATATTTCTTATTAAGATGATATTTAAATGCTTACTTTTATGATCAAAGCTCTGTAGTTTCAAAACATATAATGATGATTGAGAGATGAAAAAATAAACGTTCCTCAAAAGCCTGATGGATCATATTTGAACATGATTTTTCAACAACAAAAAAAAGAAAAGACAAAGATGTATGGATAATAAAGTAAACCATTGCTTCAGTTCAGTAAATGTTCATCTTGAAATATTACAAATAACATATAAGTTCTTATGCTTACCTTATAGAAAAGATTTCACAGCAAAAAGACACTGAAGCTGAAGGTGTGCATTTTTAATATAACTAATATAACTATCAATCAGACGACAGAAGGCCTGTAGTAGATTGTGTGCAACAGGTTTTTCAGCAAAGTTTTGCTGGTTGATTATACAGAGGCCAGAAATATGCGTTTCAAATGATATGATACAGTAGGCTTTATAAATTTTTACATACATTTTTACCAACAATTCGAACAATTTAAATGCATTGTAAGTAGTTTTGGATCAAATGAATCTGCCGAAGCAATCAATTTAAATGGGGGAGAAGTTTGTTTACATCAGAATGTAGGGCAGTTTCATGTACTTTTTATGTAACTCAGTCATGTGATGTGAGCCAGCCAATCACAGAGCACATGCCACATTCAGCTGTCGTCACTATGATGAATCTCACACAACATTTGTGACGGACACATCTGTTGACCAATAGGGCAAAATGGCAGCTGATGAGGGACTTTTTGGAAACCTCTCCTCCTGTCAAACACACTTTGTCTCTCCACATTCCAGGCCTATGTTTCCACCTGAACCACTCCGATGTCTCCCAGCACCTGTTCCCTGAAATTATCAAGCCCTCACGTCAGTGTTTAGATGAGGTGATCTACACACGTCTTTCAATAGTGCAGTGTGAGTGTTGCAATAACTATGAGACTGTCAGTGATCACCTTTGAGCAAAACTGCACTCAAGGTTCAATGAAGGTCCTTGAGTTTGAGCTCTCGCTCCAGCACCTGTGTTTCAATCTGAGCTGGAATTATTTTATCATGTGAGAAGAAAGATACATAGATCATGAATTCTCATGAATTCTCATGAGAATTCATGAATTCTCATAAATCACACTCTATGACCATTTTATTTGCATTTCATTTTCATTTTCTCATATAACACTCAGGTTCAAAATGCTTCTGTGCAAAATGAATTTGCAGTGTAATTTAATTAAGCGTTCAGTCTTTTACTAAAACATGCTTTGTGTGATTTAAATACATGCTGATCTCAAGATGCTTCAGGGAAAAGATGTTCTCGTTTACAAATGAAGCCAAGCTCTTCACACATAAATGAAAAGATATAAACTAACCTTCAATCGTTTTGTTTTTTGAAAGAAATTAAAACTTATATTCAGCATGGATGCATTAAATTGATCAAAAGTTACATTAAATACTTTTATAATGTTGCAAAATGCTGTTCATTGAACTTTCTATTCATCAAAGAATCCTGAAAAAAAAGTGTATCAAGGTTCCCACAAAAATATGAAGCAACTGTTTTCAGCATTGATAATCAATAAATCATCATATTAGAATGATTTCTGAAGGATCATGTGACTCTGAAGACTGGAGTAATGATGCTGAAAATTCAGCTTTGATCACATAAATTACATTTTAAATTCCTTATAGAAAACACATATTTTATATTGTAATAAAACGTAATTGCTTTTACCACAAAAATGTTGTGTATTTTATACTTCATACATACTATACAGTGAGTACTTAAGGTGTTATTTCGAAATAACAATGCAGTTTTATTGAAGTGATATATACTTTTAATTAAATATTCAATGGTTGAAAATATATAGAACACTAAAGTTTCCTTCTGACTGCATCAGGTTAAAATTTAAGCATATCACATTAATCTAAATATTAATCAGCATGTTTTCAGAGCACTAAAGAACGTGCTAACAGATGGGAGAGTGTACATATCTTCAGATTTCAATAAGCTGATGAAAAAATTATACGATTATGTTATGGTCCTCATTTCCTTGAGTCATCATTTTAACTTCTCTAATTTGCAACAGGGCTCAAATACTGTATATAATCTTTCCAAAGCTGCATTCCCCAAAATGGCCATGTCCATCTGGCTGATCATCAGACCGAACAGGTTTGCCTTTCAAGGGTATTTGACTAAAATACATGTGCTTTTATTATAGCAACCACTGCAATCACATGCAGAGGGACGGTTTTACTGTATGATTCTGCATCAAACACACCAACACTGATAAATACACATGATGCACAGTTATAACTGATTAAGAATGAACATGTTTACTTCTCAGAATTAAAACACGTTAGATATAATAGAGTTGGAATATGAATGCAGATGATCAGCATCATTTGATCTGGGAAGAATCTGATGAGAAGTGTGAGATCTGTGACAAATCTGATCAAATCTGCAGAGAAACATCTGAGCAGCAAGAGACCTCTGCAAAAGCTGTGTAGCATGAAACATTCAAATATGAAAAATGAAACTGTTAAATATATATTCGTGTTTGTTCGTATAGGGATCTTTTAATTCGCCAACAGCTAAAACTAAATCTGACAAAGTCGATGAGAAACACTCTTTGCAGCCTATTTTACCTCCACAATCTGATGTATTTTATCAATTACATGGTGAAAGTGGGTTTTACATGCCATAATGGAGTCTGATGCAAAAAAGGGAAAAGGTATTTGTGATTTTAGCTGAAAAACCCCCATAGATATTAAGATATATTTTGTATATCTTTTAATAAAAATATATTTTTTAAAACGATTGAACACAAATATATTACAAAAATATAAAAAAAAAAGTTTTAGAATTTAAATAACATGTAAGTGAATATTTAAGTAGTAAATAGTATATATTTTAATTTCATATTGGCTTTGCCTTTTGGCCAAATACAGTAGGGGGATATTATATTTTATATAAGAATAAACACTAAACTTGGTTAAGGTATTTGTCTAACAAAATTATTTGGCAAAAAAACAGCTACAGGTTTTATTTTACTATGCAAAAGAAAATGCATAGAAAACCAAAAAGCTCACAGAAAAAAGCATACATTGACTACAACATAATCAGTTATAAATATTTAGTTGGTTCTCTCTTGTTTTTGCGTGTGTTCACAATTTCTTTGTATGCCAAAAATTATGTCCGCACAATTTGTCATGTTTCATTGTGTTATCACAAATAAAACTGTTGGTTCCAAGCACAACCATGCAATATGCGCAAATATTTAATAATATTGAAATAAAGGGTGAAGATGTGAATTTTCCTAGACCAAACATCACTTTTGGCCACTACTGTATATCAAATCTAAACTACGGGAAATAACCACAAGTCAGGTTTATAGGCAGGATTATCCAGCATTGCTGCAGTGATGAACTGTATCCTACAAACCCTGATGAAAGAGAGAGAAGGACAAACACGCGGATGAGGACATGATGGTGTATTTTCACTGAGTGAAAAATGCCTCGACACACAGTGATCTTTGTCACGGTCCAGACAGAACATCAGACTCGTGGGCATCGGAGACGGACCGGCACGTCAACCAAGACATCATGTCATTCACCTGTCTATGTGTGTGTGTGTGCTTGTTGTGGGATAAAAACAGAGATTTGAGTGTCTGGATGTACTACATAAAGATTGAATGACATGATTTAAGTCCATGTTCAGTCACAACTGGTTTTCATAGACCCAGATTTTAAATTCACATTGTTGCCTGGATCTGTAGAAATACTGTAGATTATGATTAGATGACCTATGACCTTTGATAAGAAAATGCACTGCTGTTCAAAAGTTTGTGGTCGTTAAGCTTTTTTGAAAGTCCCTTATACATACCAAAGCTGCATTTATTTGATCAGAAATACAGCAAAAAAGAAATATTGTGAAATATTATTACAATTTAAAATAGTTTTCTATGTGAATATAATTTAAACTAATTTGTTCCTGACCAAAGCTGAATTTTCAGCATCATTACTCCAGACTTAAGTGTCACATGATCTTTCAGAAATCAGTATAATATGATGATTTGTTGATTATCAATGCTGAAAACAGTTGCTTCATATCTTTGTGGAAACAGTGATAAAAAAATTCAGGATTCTTTGATGAATAAAGTTCAATGAACAGCCTTAATTTTAAATATAAAAATAAAGAATTGACATTCTTTTGCAACATTATAAATGTATTTAATGTAACTTTTAAACAATTTAATGCATCCATAAAAGCTGAATAAAAGTTATTTCTTTCAAAAAACAAAACAATTGAAGGTTATCTTTTCATATAAGTTCAATTAAGTGGTTATTTGTGGAGAGCTTGACTTCATTTGTAAACGAGCAAATCTTTTCCCTGGTCAATGACGACATTTTTTTTTCACTGTACTGAAAATAAATACAGTTTTTAGTATTCGTTAATGAATAAAACATTAAGAACCGCATTTTGATCAATTTAATGCATCCTTGCTGAATTAAAGTATTTATTTATTTCCAAAAAAAATCTTACTTGCACCAAACTTTTGAATGGTAGTGTATGAGAAAATGCATTGTCCATTTATTTTGTTTTCCAAACCAAGTTGCATTTTATTATTTGTAACTTGCATGGTTTTTTTCCCTGCCGTCTGCAAAAAAAATACCTGCTTCGCACCAGTTGAAAGCACGGATTTAGGACAAATGTGTGAAGAAATGAAAACAACAACTGAAATTAGACGTATGATTGAAATGAATTTAATGAAACATAGCAACATGACATGAGCAACAAAACAAGTCGCTTAATGATCTATACGGACATACAGACAGCATCACATCTGTGGTTCAATTCACATTTCAGTGTCATTCATTAATACAAATCAATCAATCAATCATATAGAAAACATGATTCTCACCATATTTCAATCTCAAAGTGCTTCTTACACATACAAATCACCATTAAAACAAGAAACAGAAAAGGCCTCTGCTACCTCATATTAAAGGTATTTCTTTATCCATCCCTTTTAGAGCATTTTTATAAAGTAACCATGTGCATTACGCTGCCGCCATCGTGATCCCCATCCTTTTGTTTCACTGCAAAGACACTGATGATGCATCACCAGACAGCCAATGGGACGAGCGTGTCGAGGTTCATGTCCTAAGCTAGCATGTCAGAACATGTTTTTTTTTTTTTTGGGCAAATTTGCCCAGTGATCAGAGAGCCGAGCGGAAAGAGGAGGAGCTAAAGACGATTGGCGGAATAAAACGTGTCATGCAATGTGGTCTCAGCCTGTCACAAGACATCACATCTGCCCGGAGCATCCGAGCGAACGCTTAAAAACACATCCGCTCCCCCATCCACACTGCAATGGTGTGTTAACTGATTGGTAATAATGGAAAAATTATAGGGTCAAAGGAATATTTGGTGGTAGTTGGGTAAATTGGACGCAATTCACCATTGGTTTTTAACCAAAATCGGGAAGGGGTTCTATTATGCTATTTTCTTTCTTTTCTTTAGTGTGTGATGTTGGGGTCAAAGGAATATTTGGTGGTAGTTGGGTAAATTGGACGCAATTCACCATTGGTTTTTAACCAAAATCGGGAAGGGGTTCTATTATGCTATTTTCTTTCTTTTCTTTAGTGTGTGATGTTGCTGTTTGCGCACGAAAAAGCGCTGCAAATTTCCAAAGCACAAAATCCCTCCAGTGGGAGTTATTCTCTATATCAGTGTCACTGTTTCTGAAACGCCTCCATTGCAGTCTTGAGTTTTCTTCTGGGAACTTTGCATGTGTCCGTACTATGAAGTAGGGGAAAAACAGCCTGTGACAAATTACCTCCAAATTAACATTACTCAAAAGAAAAGACAAAAAGTGCCCGGACGACCAACTAATTCATACGCCTAATAAAGGGGCGGGGCCTGGTTGAGTTAGTAGTGTGTTAAACTGGTGGTTATGGTAAGGGGCGGGACATTTCCCAAACATGCTCGAAGCGCTCAACCAATCACAACGCACTGCTCCAGCCAACCAATCAGAGCGCAGTGTGCTTTACAGAAGGAGTGGCTTCAAAGAATCAGGAACTAAACACAGCGTTACTGACAGACTGGGAAGAGAGGAGCCGCAACAATGGAGAATAATGGGAAAATAATGTGTCTTGGTAGACGGATCTGTGTTCCTGTATGTGTATAAGTACGACTCAGGCCTAAACTGCTTAGCATTTGAGGGGAGTGATGGAGCAGATGCACCTTATGTTACAAGGGTGTGCAAAATGTTGGGTTTAACCGACATCTATTGAATGTGGTAAGTGAGCCAGACTTCAAGCCAGAAGCAACAGGCAGGATGGTAGACAAATATTGCGTGCAGATAGAGGAAGTTGTTGCCTGAGGCTTTGCCCACTTCCTGTTCAACAGCACGCTTCAGTCGACACAAAAACCCTTCATATGGTTTCGGTCTAGAACTCGACTCAGCAGGAATGGCAATTTCTGAGAATTATTTAATAACATTCTTCTAAACCTTCTTGAGTCATGACTTGCTTCCCATTACTTGATCGTGTTCAAATTATTCACAGCTTTATTTGTTCATTGTGTCTTAAAAATATAACATACAGTACATTTGTCAGCATCATAATCACATTATCATAAAAAGGTATTAGAAACAACATGTGGATTGGTTTCACTAAAAAAAAAAAAAAAAAAAACTGCTTTAAGCTCATGCAATTGCACATAGAAAGTCGGCTTTAACAATCTAAAGATTAAAGCCATGACAAACAAGATGATATGAAGATGTTTGTAATGATGAAAGAAAGAGAAGTAACTTAAACAAGGTCCTCAAACAGTCTCTGTAGTACTGCAATAATTTTCCTAAAGTGTCTAAAACAAGTGTAGTATTGTGGAACAGTACCTCCGCTAGAAGTCCTCAAGTCTCTGACGTTCTTCAATAGCATCTTTTGAGGGAAATCTGAAATAAATCCAGCATTTCACCCTTGTGCAGTGGCCGTGCTTTCAATAGTTGCTTGGTACATCTCAAATGCAGAAGTCCTTCCCTTTAAAAGACATTATGGCTCAGAGTTGAGCTCCATATCTAGACATGCGCTGATGGAGCTCGAGTTTTTTCCCAGTAAACCTACAGCAGAATTGACTGACTCTCTGATATGCATGTACCACGGCAGCTATCGAAACTCAGGCCACAACATTCAACCCCTTCCAGATCCCATTGAGAGCGAAACTAAAGCAAGAGAACCCCTAAGCCGAAGCCCCATGGTGTGTGTGATCCCTGGAAATCCAACAGTTATTGAAAGGAGTAGTGTGACAGAGTCTGAACATCTTCAACATCTAAATATCCAACTGCATCTTCCGTCTGGCTTCGTCTTCTCCGGATGCCGTCACTCCGAAGGACAGGAGCGCATCTTCACGGGGCGGGCTCATGCTGAACCTTCTCGGTCATCTGTTTGGCACTGTAGTAGGACATGCTAAGGCCCATGATGGCCAGCATCATGGCGATCTGGTTGACGGAGCGATCGTGAGCCGGGGCCTGAACCTCTCCTGCTACCTGCCTCTGCGAAAAAAAGAAAAAAAAAGGATCGTAAACAGGGCTCACAAAATTTCAAAGTCGCTGGTAGCCCTTCGGGCAGGCACTTTTCAGATTTTGGTACCCCGAAATGAATTTTACTAGCCCAAATAAAAAGAAAATTTTTAAATGTAGAAAATTGGTTAGGAGTCAAAACAATCAAAAACTTTTTCAAAACACAAATAATAAATCAACAAGTGCGCAGCTTCGTTGTTTTGAAGTCTGGCAATGCTAAAAGTGTTAATTTTCTGATGGAATAATTCACATATTGAAGTGTAGCAATAAATAATAATAATAATAATAACAACAACAACAGACTTTGAGGCAAGTAAATGGTGCTCTAATTATTTTATGCTGTTTATAGCAGAATATATGATGGCCAAGTCACCTTTATTTATGTAGCGCTTTTTACCATACGGATTTGTTTTATTCAAAGTAGCTTTACAGTGATGGTGTTTTAGCACATGAATTCAAACATTCTGACACGCAAAGTAAAGCATTTATGTCAAAGTGGAGCTTTCATTTTTATTGCGCATAGGCGTAATTTATGGGTGGAACATGTCCCCACCACTTTGTCTCAAGGTCGATATTGTCCCCCACCACTTTGTGAAACATTTCGAGGCACGGATGTGCCTAATACAAATAAACAAAACTAGCAGAGCATTCATTTAGTTCGTTATTAAATAAGAGACAAATGTGTTGTTTTTCAACTTAAGCAGAGTGCTCGTTGCCGCGGCGATCAGTTGAATGGATACGGTGTTCTCTTGTGGCTGCTTGATATATACTGTAACCACTGATGAACATATTTGGTTTGGATGAGAACCCTTCCCCCCCCAAAAAAAAATAAAATCTATACGTGTGCGGATTAGAACCTCTGACACGCTTGGCAAAGTTTTAACCAAAAGACCATTAAGGTACAGAAGCAATATCGCTGATCTATGGCTTTATTGACTGGAATACACAATAGCCCCGGGACGTCGGCCTAGCGATTTTGCGAGCCCTGGGCCATCATCTTGTAAATGCTTTAAAATTTTGTACAATCATCTTGCTTCCTCATAAAGACCACAATGTCCTGTTCATTTGTGTTGGATACATGGCATAATTAAATATTTATTGCCAATAAAGTAACAGCATGAGAGGAACATCATTCTGCCTGTTTGCGATCAAAAGCATTTGATGGCAAAAAAGGACTCAATAACAACTTGAATGAAAGCTACACCATGTAACTTTCTTTAGTGTGTAATGTTGCCGTTTGAGCATGAAAAAGCTCTGGAAAGTCCATCCAGCGGGAGTTATTCTCTATATCAGTTTCACCGTTTCTGAACTCCCCGAAACGTCTCCATTGTAGTCTTGAGTTTACTTCCGGGAACAAACGTCACAATATTCCTCATTTAAATAATTCCCGCCCAAGGCACACGCGAAAAAGTTTAGTTGCGTTAGTAGTGTTTTGAAACTTGTGGTTATGGTAAGGGGCGGGACATTTCCCAAAAACGTTTGAAGCGCTCGACTAATCACAACACACTGCTCCAGCCGACCAATCAGAGCACAGTGTGCTTTTCAGAAGGAGGAGCTTCAAAGAGACAGGAAGTAAACAGAGCGTTACTGACAGACTGGGAAGAGAGGAGCCGCAACAATGGAGAATATGAGGAAAATAATGTTTTTGAACATTCAATCATGAAAACCTCTAGAGCGCAAAAAACAAAATCGGCATAATAGGTCTTTAATAAGAGAGAGCAAAAAGTATCCACATTTATCCAACCACAGGTGCAAAGCCAAAGCCAAAGCCCAGCCAAACCAACGTTATGAATATGGATCATAACAGTATTTGTCATAAGTGGAGTCAATAAAAGCTCATTGAATGATGCCACACTCCAGTTTAACTACCGCAAACCTCAAGGTGACGACATTAAAATAGTTTAACAAATCTCAAGTAGGTTTAGAAGGGTCTAAAAAAAGTAAGATGATAATCTTTTCAAGATTAAAAAGATTAAGCATTTAATCATTAGGGCAGGGCTTGACAAAAAGGTTGCCTAATGGTATCATTTTAGGCCAGATTTGTATGCATTGCAAACTTAATGATTCAGATTTTAGTGATGTATGGAAAATTGTCGAATTAAAAACTTAGGACTGGTTATTAAACTGACTAACAGGAGGATTTGTTCAAACTGCAAGAACAATTTTTAAAAAGTTCTTAGGTTTTAATATCAGTATTTTAAGTAATAAGCTTGACATTTCAAAGTAGTTTGATTAGCTCGTCTGAATCTACATGCACAATACATTTACATACTTGTTGGAAAAAGCAGCTCAATACTGTAAAAATCTGAACTATTCTGACACGATGGAAAAAGTAGTGTTGTTATACCGCAATATTAGTCCAATAATTAAATTTGCTATTCAAGCTGGAGGATTGAAAATGTTTTGAATGTTAAAACTTTACAATGAATGCCTGTCAAAAATGAATCAAGATAGTTGCTTGTTTACTACCATTCCCCCCTGCGGCTTTCACGCTATTTTTATATTCCAAGTCGTGAGAATTACATCAAGCTCATGAGAGATGAATTTAAACTGGCATTTCCCATGTGTACACAGCCTTCATTCAGCCCTTCACGGCCATTGTTCATATAATTAGTTCAGTCGCTTTTAGCCATGAGGAATGCAGTGTAAAAGCCAGACCGGCACCAGTCTGATCTTTCCAATGGACATCTACACGTCCCAAACTAACCAATATTACTTGCTCCTAGCAAAAGCCATTATGTAAGTCTCACACATGCATGCATTTTAAAGGGGTCATACCATACTTAATCATTTTCTTTATTCTCTGATGCACTTTTTTTTTGGTGAATACCGAATAGGTTGACGTTTTAATGTGAGCAATCATATTAATGATGGGTCTCAGATTTAGGCTTAGTTTAAATAAATTAAAAGAATTGGAGTTCTGAAAGCTACAGTATGTTTTCACAGTACAATTAACAATAGATTTTGGAAAATCTGGTTCCTCGTGAGATGACCCATTTATACATGCAAGCCAAAAAGGTTCACTTTTCACAGATTTAACCAAGTTAAAGATTTTAACAAATACCCACTTGCAGAAGGCGGAAGTATCCAGGAGTCAGTCTGCCGAGTCTGATGATCATCACTGCAGTTTTTGTGCACCACACGACTGAAACGAACTTCCCGAACAGTTGTCCAATGCCGAGATGTGAACCTGTAGACCAGAGAGGACGAGTCAATAAAAAAAAAAAACAGAATGCACTCTAATGAGACCATTTAAATAATGAGTGTGCCAAAAAGGACCACTTAATCAGCCATTCTGACTGAAGAATCATTAGAAGAAAGAATGATATTAAAACCTTGAAATGGTCCTTGGAAAGTTCAAAATTAGGGTTAAAACAAACAAAAAAAAGTGTTTGTTTTGCCATAAACCAAATATGGCTGACGCAAGAGCAAGGGAACACTTCACGCCATAGGCAACAATCCCGAACAAATGCAGAGAATCACGTCTGGGTGACAGTAATCTGTTGTCTGAAAATACATACTGTGCTGGTTTGAACCAGACCTACTCTGACTTAAATACGAAACAGAAGAATAAACTCATCCAAAGCCTGCAAGGCACCATTACCCAGAACCGATCACAAAACAACGATTTGAATTCATCTGAGTTTAGAACGGCTAGACGTTTTAGACTAACGACTGCAAATTTGGTACTCAACATGTGATATACAAGTGGATAAAAGGAACTAGAACTACATTAACCACTTTACAATTGGCAAGTAGTGAGAAGGCAATGGTAGATACATGTCTTTGATGCATCTACCAACCTTGCTGAAATTGCACGCTTGTTCAGGGAAAGGAAAGATGAATCCGTCGTTGTTGCTCCAAGGCAAACTCCAAAAACAGCTGGAATGGAAAAACCAATGAGACCCTTAAAGGTAAGTCACAAAACTGCATTTATAGCAGCCGAAGCTGGACTTTAAATGCCAGAGACCTCTGCCAGTCAGTCTGCAAACAGCATGAGCGATCAGCAAATGAAGAAGCTGCTCCAAGAGGAAGTTTTCTCAGGAGCTCCACCCTTTTATACAACCTGATCTCTTGCCGTCAGATTGGCGGATTCTCTCTCTCTCTCTCTCTCTCTCTCTCTCTCTCTCTCTCTCTCTCTCTCTCTCTCTCTCTCTCTCTCTCTCTCTCTCTCTCTTCTCTCTCTCTCTCTCTCTCTCTCTCTCTCTCTCTCTCTCTCTCTCTCTCTCTCTCTCTTCTCTCTCTCTCTCTCTCTCTCTCTCTCTCTCTCTCTCTCTCTCTCTCTCTCTCTCTCTCTCTCTCTCTCTCTCTCTCTCTCTCTCTCTCTCTCTCTCTCTCTCTCTCTCTCTCTCTCTCTCTCTCTCTCTCTCTCTCTCTCTCTCTCTCTCTCTCTCTCTCTCTCTCTCTCTCTCTCTCTCCTCTCTCTCTCTCTCTCTCTCTCTCTCTCTCTCTCTCTCTCTCTCTCTCTCTCTCTCTCTCTCTCTCTCTCTCTCTCTCTCTCTCTCTTCTCTCTCTCTCTCTCTCTCTCTCTCTCTCTCTCTCTCTCTCTCTCTCTCTCTCTCTCTCTCTCTCTCTCTCTCTCTCTCTCTCTCTCTCTCTCTCTCTCTCTCTCTCTCTCTCTCTCTCTCTCTCTCTCTCTCTCTCTCTCTCTCTCTCTCTCTCTCTCTCTCTCTCTCTCTCTCTCTCTCTCTCTCTCTCTCTCTCTCTCTCTCTCTCTCTCTCTCTCTCTCTCTCTCTCCTCTCTCTCTCTCTCATGCACAGCTGTCAGAATGCATCATAAGCTTTCTGACTTGCACATGTACCCACCCATTGTGCCAACCACCACAATACTCCGAACTTGTCAAATACAATTCTCTCACTTACTAACTACAACAATCTGGAGAACCAAGAATGACTTAAATAGCCATGTGAACAAAAAGAGCATACTTTGCGTTTATGACATCGTACTCAACGTGTTGTCAAGATCATCCTCCATTATCCTGCCTCCAAGTGAGGACGGAGTAACCGCATTCACACAACATTATCCTTCTCCGCCACATTATCCTTCTATGCCACAGACCACATGGCCGTGCGAAGTGTTTTCGTTATGCAAGTCTATTCCACTTCACTAGTCTGATTTACAGAATGCATCACTGCAGATTTTCCAAAGAGTGATGTAACAAAAGATCATCTCAATGACCTAATTCGGTAGGGGGCTTTATAACATCCATTTGTGAATAACCTAACATTTAAGGCCAAGAAAACAGCTTTAAGGAAAGATTAAATAGACAATGTGTCTTGACAGTCATGTGAACCCTAGTTTCTCTCAATTAAAAAGAAGCTTGACACAAAAAAATAAGAATAGATTCCAGCAGAAGAGGAAATTCCACAGCCTTTGCATGTGGGCCTTCAAATATTGACAATGGAGGACCTTGCAGTTACAGAGACTGGAAAGCATTACTCCATTTCTGTTATTGTCTTTTTGGAGCATGGTGTGGTAAGGGGAATAGATTTATTCTCTTCAGTGAGAAAATCTGTTTCCAGTGTAAATGTATCGATCATGATGGGATTTAATTAAGCTCCATAAAAAGACAGACAATGAAAGTCTCATTTATTCAAGCACAAGTTATTTATAAAGACAAATGACCTGACATATCAAACTGTAAACCATAAAGACCATTAACAGACCTTTAGACTATCCTTTTCAAGTTCTAGAGCGAGTACCTGTTTACACCTGCTGTTTTAACCCGTCTCTTTTGTCCACTTTTAACCACTTCTGTCCTGATTTCTTCTAGAGGGTAAATATATATTTTTTCAGATCTTTCGATCAATTGAACAAAGTAACCTCACGCAACTTACATATGAACGTCGGAGATGACGGAAAAACATACGGAGCAAGAGCTTTCGTTTCTGCTCTGACAGTCCCAAGACCAGTCGAACACTATGGGTCTCATTCACGAAACACGAGCAGAACGAATTTGTGTAAATCGTGTGTAAAGTGGTTCTGGCGTAAATTTTCGGATTCATTAAAATGTTCGTATTTTCCAAATGTTAGTTGGTACGCAAGAAATCTACACCTGCTCCCAGCCACGCAAAAATAGTGTGCTTAACACCCGAACGTTTTGCTCATTAATAAGGCTGCATTTTAATTCGCCTTAATCGGGTACATATTTACACAGCATTTTGAAAAAATATTATATATAGTAGCTAATTACATATGTTTTTTCTTATTATGAGAGCCAGTAATAGCATCTGCGATGGTGGTCCTTCTCCAGTTTTAATACGATTTTTCCGAAGTGAACTAATTAGTTTTTTGCTCTCAAGCTTAATGTCGAACCATTTTCTTCTCACTTCTGGGAATGTTCGATTAACAGATGAAACTCCATTGACTGCATCTGTAATATGCTGCCAAGCATCCTTTTTTTTTAGGACCCGATACACCCCTATGTACGCTTGAAAATAAAATGTGGCGTTTTGATTGAACTTCTGATAATAAAACTTCAATTTCTGTATCTGAGAAATTTTTCTTTTTCATTCGCATTCATGTCATAATATGATGCTCATATATAGTTGTCAGTCGGATTTAATGGGCGGGATTTATGGTAATTGAGAATGAACGTGCATGCGCATCCCATTTACGATTGATTGGAATTCATTAACACACACACACATTTCACTATCACATCTGACGTTTATGAAGTATTTGTGAATCAGGAGAAGAGTTTTCGGGAAGGTCTCTTTACGCGCAAATCACTCGCATATTTACTCGTATATTTACGAATGTTTCATGAATGAGACCCTATGAGTGCGTGTTAGAAATCGGGGACGGTGAGAGAACATTGTGCCTAGTACGTTTTTCATCTTCAAAACAAACTTGGGTCTCTAGCCGACAAAGTTTAAAAACCCGCCTGGTTAAAGCACTTCCCATAATGTTTACGCATTTGGTCAGTATTTGGAGAGTAGACGGTCTTTTGTGGCTGTTTGAACACATTCGATCACATGAGCGTTTACACTACGAAAGCAATTCCATCTGATGCGTTTTCAACTATCTCTAGAAGTGGTCGAAAGTGGACAAGCGACGACTAGTGACCCGATCGACCAAAAAAAGGGCATTAGTCACCCTTCAACATTTTGGTTGTATTGCAAGTAATTTTAAATCTAATTCATAAGTGCGTACACATTTAAAATGATGTAAATCCCTGAGGCTGGTCTTGTTCACACTTGCCATAAAAATCCAGCCATACCTACAATAAAATAAAACCTATTAACCAAATAGTAGAACAATGCCCTTAAATCATTTTTACAACAAGATCTTTTAACTCTTGATCAGTTATGGTTTAGTTACTAAAAGTACATAAAACCTGTCAAGAACATTTCATCCCCAAAACCAAAGAGAAATGAGAACTTCGGCTATATTTGTATATATTTTGTGACATTGTCAAGAATTTTGTGCACTATAGGAGTATTAAAAGAGTTAAATTCTGTTAAATTATTTCAAACCTGTATGATTTTTTTTCCCTTCTGAACACAAAAGATTATCTGGGTAACTAAACAGTTGTGGGGCCCCATTACTTCCACAGTGTGGAGAATAAAAACACTACAGTCAATGGGGCCCGACAACGGTTTAGTTACCCATATAATCTTTTGTGTTCAGCAGAAGAAAGAAATTCAAACAGGTTTGGAACAACTTGATGGTGAGTAAATGACGATTAAAATTTTTGGGTGAACTATCCCATGGGAGAACAATATATTATGTATATAACCATAAAACTAAAACTTTTGGGTAGTAAATGTTTCTTAATTTAAAAACAAGAAATGCAAAAAGGGTTTTTTATGACCCCGAAAACAGGACTCATTATCATGGAGCAAAATATAACCGTTTTTGTTATTTTGGTTTGGAGGGTTTGAATGTGAAATCCTCATGCTTTGTTGTGCATCAAGCAATCTTAGTGCAACCCCTCCTTTCACTCTTTAACAAACCCTCCTCCTCCTCCTCATCCCACCACCCACGCGCCCTTCTCTAACTCCACCCTCACGTCTGAAATGAGTCTGGGGGCTTCCCTCCATTCTCATTCAATGAGACCAAAGCAGACGTTCACAGCATCCCTCGCTTTACATTTGCTTGAGTGTCAGTGATGCTGCACAGCATTACATCACGGCCCAATCGGAGTGATTTCCAGCCATAAGCATCATTCCCATTCCTACTAAAGCTTAAGCTCTGCCCTCATGCTAACCTCTCATGTTAGTGGCATGTGCACAGCATCATCTAGGTTTATGATGAGGGATCATGGTTCAAACAGGGAGCAAAACATCAATCATCCACTGCGCAAGAGTTACCATAACCAGTTACATGCAAATATAACGGCACAAGCGCACAAACATATAGGCTAGATGCACAAAACGTAAGAACATCTACAATATGCCTGATATGAACACAAGATGATGTGAAGCACATCCTCATTTTAGTTAATGTACAAACATGGCATCACAAAATTACTTCACATTTAATCGCACAAAATTGACTTTTTTGCCCTGTACCAACATGCCAATGTAGTAAGTTGTCTATGCAATAATGAAATCAGAAAGTCCGTACTGGACCCAAATTGTCAAAAGAGATGCATTTGATTTGAGACCATGTGTAAAGGTCAAGCGGTTTCTGCTATTTGTGATTGATTACTTGAAACAGATAGCAACTGTAAACAGCATCTGGATATTCAGCCCCTAGAGACATGAATATCAACAGTCTAAACCAAACGGCTACCATTCACACTTCTACATTAATGACAAGAAAATACAATTACATTTGATCTGCAAGCTGACACTCAATCAGCTGAAATACCCTCATCTGAGGACAAAAAGTCCCTTCCAAATGTCCCACCCACAGGTTTGGGTGAATTTAAAAAGTAATAATTGTTGTAGGAGTACATTTCAAATAAATCACAGTGTAGACACTGATCTGAAACAGCTACTTATCTTGTCTATAAACAAAGATCAAATCAAAAATGTGAATATTAACATAACGAACAAATGGAACATGCCATCAAAAGTTAACTTCCAACAATGTTATTGAGACACTTTACAATAGTAAACTATCATGAAATATTACAGAAACAACCTGGATTTTACACTTATTCAAATCTACATTCAATAGGTCTTCAAATTAATACATTCTCCCTTTTCATTATGAACAACTAAATTGCCAGTTGTGGTTAAGACGTCTTTTAAATGCCAAACCTGGGACCAAACAATATTGTATTCAGTAGATCCATAATGAGGTTTACAAAAAAGTAGTTTTGATAATCTTTCCATGTTGGCCAACATGAATTTAAAAAAACTTGCTCATATGAAACTATTAAAAAAATAAATAATTATGCTAAAGACTTAGGGGTGATTGGGACACGTTTTGCCATTGAGAGAACTTGGAAAAAGTGTCCCAATCAACCGCACATTTTCAATGCGTTTTCAAAATACTGCAATGTTTTAACAAACAAACGAAAAATTAACCGAAACACCCATAAATTCACTTATTCCATTTACGGAAGAATGTGTTGTTTTAGGGAACTACAGGAATATATCCTAGGCTACTGTTATTTACAACCAGTATCAGAATTTGGCAATCAGAAAAGTAATTTTACAACCGGGGTAGAATAAATACCACATTGCGTTGAAACATTTTTGCGGTTTTTGCGCAAACGTGACTGTCATCAAACGTGACTGTCATGAAACTCATTCATCTTGTGTTTATTTTGTGCTTACCTGATGATACGGACCGCCGTGAGTTGAGACTGAAGGCAAACGGTGTTCCTCCACATTATATATGAAGCGCGTCCGCCTATAGATTCAGGAGGAGGTGTGGCTGAACTACACATGGACGTGCAGACCCTCAGTGTTGATTAATGATTGTGTTCAGAAGAACACTACTTGCACGTTTCCCTCGTCACAACAGTCGTGTTTGAGTTTCTGAAGTTGGAACATCTGTGACATCATCTGATTGATTTCTTACCAATAATTGACAGCTACGTGTTGGAATATATTTGTTTTGTCAATAAACCGTGATTTAGGCTACTCATCTTGTTATATTCTGGCATTCACATGGCTTTAGCTTTCATTTATTTGTTAATGTTTGCTGTTATTAGCGAATTCCGCTCAGCAAACACCGGGAAAAGGTCTTGCTTCTTTAATGGAGTAAAATTCTGTCTCTTCACAGATCTAATATATAATTTAGACCATAAACGATTGAATTTCCATTTACCAACTCATGTAAGTTAGTCAAACAACAATTAATCCGTCCAAAATGTTGACTATCCATTTGTCATATCCGCGTTGTAACAAATTAGCAGGTCAACCAGTTAGCCTAAGTTACATGACAGACCAACAAATTATCAAGTTAACCAGTAGGCTACATGATCATCAAGAGACCAACAAATTATCAAGTTAACCAGTTACATGATCATCTAGAAACCTGCGACTATGTTCAACACAATTTAAGATAACTTTCCAGCAGTTTTTTTTATTCTCATTCATTCATAAACGATCACAAAATCTTTGGCTTTTACAAGGACAATGTAGTAGAATCGGTCTGATATTACTACAAGATCTTTGTTCTCTCCAGTCTTAACAAGAAATACAAGTCTTTAAATGGTTTTAGATTTTGTCAACATTTCTTTCGGGCGTGTAAAGTTAGGCCGCTTGTGATGAGTCAGGGGCGTTTTCCAGGGAACACAATCCAACTCCCACAGAAAATATTCTCACAAAAGAAAGTAAAACTGATTTTACACCACCCGTGTCACAAAATCAGATGTTGCTGAGATTGAAATGTTTATTTGATCCAATCCCGCTGAGGAAAGCGAGCGATATATTTTCGTTAACAAATAGAGCCGCCTGCTGGACAGTGAATGAATTACCGTTTGAATCATTTTCTCTCGTTTATTAAACGGCAGCGACATCTAGCGAGAAACGAATGTAACTACAACACCCTGTATGTTCCTGGATCAACATATTTTGTTGCTCCTAGAACGACATTCCTATACGATAACAGTCCGATCCCTAACAATAAGTTATCCCCAAAATCAGACCGAAATGAGAGGTGAATAACACCGACGTAGAAGCACCTAATACTGGGTTTAAGCCTAAACTTGACAGGACTGTACAATTAACTCAAATTTGAATGACGTTTACAGTTTCTGTTCCCCATATTCATACTATAGTATTACAATAGTTACTAACCCTGAACCAACCCCTAAACCTTTGTAGTTAGGCTACCCTATATTAGCCAGTAATTTATTAGGTAAGTACACTGATAAAGTGCAAGCCAAATCTGAAATCATATTCACTCTGCGTGCACTATTTGTTAGATTATTCATATAAGAAATATGCATTCTCAGTTACTTATTCTGGTAATCGCCCTTTAACTGCCATTTGCCTTTTAGAAAGCAAATTTATCCAAACACAATGTAATCTGCTATAGTGAGATGTTCATTTGATGATAATGCGAAGGATACTAATAAATTGTTTATATATCTGTTTATATGCAATGGTGGCCAAAATAATAATCAGAACAGTAAAGTTTTTTAATGTTTTAAAAGAATCTCACCAAGGCTTCATTTACTTGATCCAAAAAACAACAATTTAAAATAACTTTTCTATTTGAATATATTTTAAAATGCAATTTATTTCTGTGTTGTTAAAGCTGAATTTTCAGCATCATTACTTCAATGTCACATGATCCCTCAGAATTTATTTATTTATTATCAATGTTGAAAACATTGTGTACAATTTTATTCAGGATTATTTGATGAATAGAAAGTTAAAAAGAACAGCATTTATCTGTAATAGAATTGATCAAAAGTGACAGTATAGACATTGATTATGTTGCAAAACTATTCTATTACGGATAAATGCTGTTCTTTTAAACTTTCTATTCATCAAATAATCCTGAATAAAATTGTACACAACTGCTTTCAACATTGATAATGTTTCTTGAGCAGTAAATCATCATATTATACTGATTTCTGAAGGATCATGTGACTGAAGAATGGAGTAATGATGCTGAACATTCAGCTTTTATCACAGGAATAAATTAAACTCAATAGAAGTTATTTTAAATTGTACAAATATTTCACAATATTAGTGTTTGCTGTACTTTGGATCACATAAATGAAGCCTTGGTGAGCAGAAGAGGCATTTAAAACAGTAAAAAATATCGTACCGTTCTGGCCTCTACTGTATATACAATTGTATTTATTTTTAGCTCACCATCACATGCAAAATATGACAAAGATGATGTACAATTTCTGGACATTTTTTTTATTCAAAACCATTTAAAACAAAGCATTTTAAGAGTCACTGAATATCCTTCCACTGTTTCAGAACATAACTTAATAAAAATAAAAAAGAGACAAGTTCAGAACACAGCTCTAAAGAAATTGAAGGTTCACATTGTAAATTTATTTAACATTGTTGTCTTAATCATTTTTTTTCTTGTGACAATTTCATTGTAATCTCCCTAAAAAAAGAAAACACAGTATTTCTACGTTTAAATGCTAACAACATGGTGAAAACCCTCCTGAAAACATTTTAGAAACACTCTTAAGCTGCCTTTTGAGAATGTTTGGTGTTTAAAATCCAAAGATAAACCAAGAAAGAAAGAAAGAAAGAGACAGATAGAGAAGCAATAAACAAACTTTAGGACAATATTCTTGCGTTTCGCCAACAGATTTAGCAAGGGCAAACCGTTTTGGCAAGATATAGACGCTTGATTAAAAAATGGGATACAAATGGATATGAATGAAATATAGTAACTCCTGTCAAATCAATCAATACATCAAAAACAAGTCAACTATAAATGTTATTCTTAATATAAAACTTGGTAAAAAATAGTTATTTCAAACTGTACAGTCACCAAGTACATAGAAGGATCAGACACTCATTAGCTTCTCATTTGGCATCACCAGCAGCGTCGACCTTCTGTGCCTAGAGGAAAAGGATCAAAACGGTAAGAAAAAGTCAGTTAAACAGTGATTTGGCGGAGCAATTATCTTACATGCTCCAGTAATTAGTTGGTGTGTTATCTATGCTACTGAACGAAAAGCAGAGGCACCCGAGGGTCTCATTTATGCATCTCTCTTCTAAGTGTCATCTGTGTTGATGGCTCACAATAAAGATTTAAGCAAAGAAGTTTTCAGACAGACCTGGTCTGCCTTGGCGTCTCCGTTTTCAGCAGGGTTGCTGCCCTTCTTCCCCTTGGCTGCCTTCTGTGTGACCAATGACACAAAATATGATTGCAGAAATAATAATACACACCGAACCGCTGGGTTAGGATGTATTCACACTCTACGGTTTGAGGGTTAACAAGTAGGCAAGGCATTTTTTTCATCAATGGAACAAAAATCAATTGCTAAATGGTCATACATACATGCATTTATAAATATACATACACAGTAGTCAACATTTGAAGTGGATCAAAAAGTTAATCAAAGTTGTCCTAAGACAAGAACGGTATTGTTCAAAATTCATGTATAACTTTGGTGAAAGGTTTTGATCCACTTCAAATGTGTAGTCAATTTTCAGTAGTTCAGTACAGTAGTCAATACTGTATATATATATATATATATATATATATATATATATATATATATATATATATATATATATATATATAAATAATATATACACACACACACACAACATCCTTACCTTAGGGGCAGCGGCTTTTTTGGCCTTTGGTTCTGCTTTAGGAGGAGCTGGTTTCTGTAAATCAATTCAGAAATGAATTAGACGAGAAATCAGACAAAGATCCATTTATTGAATGGATCCTAAAGATGATACTTACAGCAGACAACCTCGCGGAGCGTCTTGTTGGCTGCAAAAATAAATAAATAATACAAAATCAATCATGTAACCAAATAATCAAGAGCGAGGGAGCTAATATAAAATGTAAATTATTATATTTACTGAAAAAATAAAAACTTATTATTTGGCAATTATAGTAAATTTATCTTATGGTTGATGTAACTAATATAGGCATACACTAATAATAAGGTCGTTATTCATCAAGCAAAAGCAGGACAAATTTATGCAAAAAACGTTCTTGTGTAATTTTAATGCAGTAATTTATTAAAATTAATTTTAAAAAATATATATACAAATACTATATATTTAAATGGACAAACCTCCTCCTTGCCTTTGGCGGCCTTCTCACCATCAATCTGTAAAATAACAAAACACAAAAACGTTATAGATATAAAATATAAATATATTATTATACATAAACGCATTCGTCGAAATACACAAAATAGAACGTTCTCTGTGACAGTTACAAGGCGTTACGTCACAGGCGATGAGGCGCAGTTATTTTCCATAACGGATGACTTTATTTCTGCTCTGTCTTCCCGCGCATATTCAAATTCAAATCCGGGCTGTCAGTGCGCGCGGGCAAGACGGCTTCCTTTTGTTTGGCCGCATCACTACGCGCCTTTTAAACGATTGAGGGGCGATTCTCAGTGTATAGTTCCTTTGTTTTCGCCACGAAAACACTGTAACTCGCACAAAAGCACATTGAATACTTTAGTGCAATTTTAAAAATTACATTAACAGTCAAAACGGGTATAACTAGTAAGGCACCGTCTTCTAAAGACACAGGTGCTGTAAAGATGGCAGCTTGACGTTTCGGGTAGGCGTTGTGCACATCAACATTGACAGGAGCAGTTTAAACGACACGAAAGAACAGTACAACACATTATTTTAAAAAGATTGACTTGAGGACCGAAAATACACGTTCGCAATCTGATATCAATGCAAAATATTAACTGAGAACAATTTTTTCATGTAAAATTCCAACACAAACACTTATCTGCAGTGTGAAAATGCTAATATCTTAGTTAATGTAAAACCTTATGTTAAGTAATACTAGTAACGTTAATAGTTGGCAGTGGGAGTTCGAGCAGCATCGATAAGACATATGCAAGTTCCCTCCATTTACATTCTCAAGTGATCAGGCGGATCTTACAGGATGTTACAGAATTTGTTTTGCTCGGATAATTAAAGATATAATAATGCACATATAGAGGCTACAGTATTTGTCGTTTTTAAAATGCCCTTCTGGTTTATTTTAAGTTAAACGTCGAGTTTTGTGGTCATGTTTTCGTCATTGCGCGGCAAGACTGACAGTCTGACAGTGAATATGTAAAATCGACTGTCCGCCATTATAAAACAACTACACGATCACAGACCATAACAGCAACAAGAAAATATAAAAATATAGGCACATATGTACAAAATAACAAAATTCGTGATTTTTTTCAGAAATAGAAAATATTGCTGTGCATCCTTACCTTTCTTTTGGGCATCTTGACTGCAGAAAAACCCCGAAAAAATGTCAAAAATCAGAATATTTGTCAAAATAATGTGCTCGCGAGCAACGGAACCGTGCACGCCTCACAGCGTCTCGTGTAAAATACAATAACGGCTGTATATGTTTTATTAAGTTTTTATATTGAAATTTAAGATAGAAACCGGTTTAAACCAGATTTAGCATATTCCGTTCAGCGATTGGCTGCTAGAACTATCACGTATCGTTGGGCGTCGCTTATCTCTTAAAGCAACAATGACAGAATTCCCCGCTCAAGTTTCAGAGCTCAGACTGATGATGATGATGCTTGTCTTGGTGTGAACGGCGCCTCTGCTGGACAGAGTGGAATTACACCGGAAATTTAAAAACCGAATAAAGAGGGAAAAACTGCTAGTCATAACTTCATACACACATACTCATCTCATTTAATTACATTCTTTATACATTTTTATACATTACATTTATATGTATATACTGCCGTACAAAGCAAAGTTTTTTATGTTTTTGAAAGAAGTCTCTTATGCACAACAAAGCTGCATTCATTTAGTTTTAAATAACTGTTTTCTATTTGATTGTATTGTAAAATGTTATTTATTCCTGTGATCAAAGCTGAACGTTCAGCATCATTACTCCAGTCTTCAGTGTCACATGATCCTTCAGAAATCATTATAATATGATGATTTGATGCTCAAGAAACATTTATTATTATTATCAATGTTGAAAACAGTTGTGTAATTTTTTTCAGGATTCTTAGATGAATAAAAAGCTTAAAAATATAGTTTTTTTCTTAAATAAAAATATTTTGTAACATTATACACTACCGTTCAAAAGTTTGGGGTCAGTACGAATTTTGTTGTTGTTGAAGAAATTAATGTTTATTCAGTAAGGACCAAAAGTGACATTAAGACATTTATAATGTAACAAAAGATTCTATTTCAAATAATGCTGTTCTCTTTCACTTTCTGTTCATCAAAGAATCCTGAAAAAAATTGTGCACAACTGTTCAAATGTTGCTAATTATCAGAAATATTTATTGAGCATTAAATCATCATATTAGAATGATTTCTGAAGGATCATGTGACACTGAAGACTGGAGTAATGATGCTGAACATTTAGCTTTGATCCCAGGAATAAATTAGTTTAAAATATATTCAAACAGAAAACAGTTTTTAAATTGTAATATTTCACAGTATTACATTTTTACTGTATTTTGGATCAAATAAATGCAGCCTTGGTGAGCAGAATTAAAAACCTTACCGGTCCCTAACTTTTGAACGACGGTGTATATTTCTAATCCATAAAAGAAGCCCTGTGGTCAATCAAAGTGAATTTATTTGAAGATTTAAGATCAGTTCTATTCACAAACATACATAGACACTGCCCCATAAAACGGGGTGAAACATCCTTCCAGATGTTAAGTATTTACAGATCAGTGAATAAAAGAAGTTCAGAGCTAAGCCACGACAGCCTGGCTGCTTAAATCGTTGAAGAAAGTGTCTCTCTTGTGCTGAAGGGCGTTCAGAAAGCAGCGCACCCTCTCCTCTCGGCTGGCGGTGTAGTTCAGCAGTGCAGTCTGTCGACTCTGGACATCCATGGGCTTTCCATTCCCACGATGCTGCAGGATCTCAGCCACACAGGTGCGATCCGCTTCCATCTGCTGGAGCGCCTGGCTTTCTCTGTGCAGCTGCTGCGCTTTCTACAACACACCAAATATGTGCAGCAAATGAGAATATGAACAACTGCACATGTGTAACATTCATCAAATGTATGCCTTTGCATCCTTACTCAACTTTTCTGTACTTCCTAGAATGATGTCATCAGGAAACCGTTTAGGGAAACATTCATAGTTATGGTTTACAAAAACATAAGCAACAACTGCACATGGTGTAATACAATATCCTGTGTCTTCATGCTGGTCAAAAGGTTCTTAATCATAGAAAGTTGTATTTTTTTTTTTAAATTTATTTACAATATACTAATCTACGAATATAAGTGAGCTAAATACATGAATGGTCCATTCAAAACAATGGGTGTCATTCAGTAATAATTGCGTTGATTATTTCTTATTTGTATGCACAGGAGAACTTCTCACAAAATAAAGTCTGCATAATTCACAACACATGCATACAAATTTGTTATTAACCTTGTTCAAATGTTAATACTTTGAGTATTTTAAATGAGCGACTGCCCGCCCAAACCGTGTCCATTTAAAGGAGAACTCCGGGCAATTTTTAAGTTAATCTTGATCGTTAGACCTTTGTGAGTACTGACTATAGAAAAAAAAACGAACCGGATTGGTGATTGCTACGCGGAGCTGCGACCGCGAATGCCCAGAGCTCCCACCCAGCTAAAACGGCAGCTATGGGGGCATGGACATAAAGAGCGTTTTTGAACCTCTTAACAGACACAAAATGCAATTAAAATGTCTGTCCAACATGAACAGGGACCCTACATGTGAACAATATGCGTTACAACTTAGCCATTGTTTCAACTCACCTAAATAGTCTTTTAGACGGCAAGCTGTAGTCTCGCGCTGCAGTCCCATGCTGTAGCCGGAAAAGGTCAACAATGTCCAGGTGGGAGGAGCGTTGATCATGTGCGACGAGTTATGATCAGAGTTGCTTACAAGTGAAGAAGAAATGGTTCGTGTTTGTGCCTTTCCGAATTGTGACAACAGAATGCGAAAATATAAGAGCTTATATTTTCATCGTCTTCCTTTCCATGACCTCGAGATTCTGCAGTTTGTGGCTAGTTGTATTTCAACTTGATGTGCAAACTCCCGTAGAAGTACTACGCGCTAAAGATTACCGCATTTGCAGTGAACACTTTGACAAGGATGACTACACACACTCAACACAGCGGGGCCGTTTGAAGAAAAATGCCATTCCATGTACGAAGACTCGTCGCACATGATCAACGCTCCTCCCACCTGGACATTGTTGACCTTTTCCGGCTACAGCATGGGACTGCAGCGCGAGACTACAGCTTGCCGTCTAAAAGACTATTTAGGTGAGTTGAAACAATGGCTAAGTTGCTAAACGCATCTTGTTCACATGTAGGGTCCCTGTTCATGTTGGACAGACATTTTAATTGCATTTTGTGTCTGTTAAGAGGCTCAAAAACGCTCTTTATGTCCATGCCCCCATAGCTGCCGTTTAGCTGGGTGGAGCTCTGGGCATTCGCGGTCGCAGCTCCGCGTAGCAAGCACCAATCCGGTTCGTTTTTTTTCTATAGTCAGTACTCACAAAGGTCTGACGATCAAGATTAACTTAAAAATTGCCCGGAGTTCTCCTTTAAGGGATTTCTGCAGAACGTTTCCTTTGCAGCCTGTCATCACTCTCAGCAAACATATAACGCTCTCTATAGACACGCAGCAAGATCTGAGCAATGCCAAATGAGTGATAAAATATCGATGTGGAAAATTAATCTTAACACAATTATAAGGCCACTCAGTGTATATGATTTTTGCATGCATGAAAATTAAAACTGACAGCAGTATTTATTATAAATGATTTATCAGTGCACATCATTATATGTTTTATTCATGTGCCTCACTATCTTGAATCAAGATAACTTCCCCTCTCTCTTGTAGCATCTCTTCGCTTCTCTGATGATGTGTTTACTGGCGTGAGATCCACCAATAGCAAACCACAACCATCCAATCAAACCCCCTATGGACAAAATCAAGCCCCGCACATTTCTTCTCGTCCGAAAAGTCATTTTTTATTCAGATATACGTCACAGTAGAGAAGAAAAGACTATCGCAATTCCTGTTTCATGCCTTAAATTTGAATAAATTCTAATGTGACAGTTATTGGTGAATCATGATTTGTTTGTGAAAACATTAGTACCCAGATTTCACTCACAAATTTGTGTGTATGCACACTTTGTGAATGAGACCCAATGTTTCAAGGAGATAACACAGCAGTTACCCAAGTCAGTGGTTCTCAAACCTGTCCTACGGATGCCTCACCACTGCACATTTTATATGTCTCCCTCATCAGACACACCTAATTCAAGACTTGCAGTCTGTACTAATGAGCTAATAAGTTGAATCAGGTGTGTTAGGTGAGGGAGACATGCAGAATGTGCAGTGGCGAGGGGTCCCTAGGACAGGTTTGAGGACCACTGACCTATGTAATCAATAAATCACCATAAAAACAGGACAACAAAAGAGATCTAGCATACCTGGAGAGATCGATGACTCAGCTGGTACTGCAAAACAGCCTCACACAGATTCCAGAAAGAATATTCTGGCCACAAGACAGACTGGAACACTAGACACGAATATGAGGTCTGTGGAGAATAAGATAATGAAGAAATATGAAAAACATTCATCACTTCAAAGTTGCAGGGGAAGGTGAATATTGAGAACAATATGAGCTTGATGCACAATGGACAAGGCAAATAGATATCCATGAGACCGGTGCCAGACTTTTAGCTGCCATTAGTGTGTTTTGATGGGAAATCTCCTCATTTGCAAAAGCAGTGATGGGAATACTCCGCTCTTTACAGCCTGACTTTATCATACTCGTAGGTAAAAAGAACCAGGGGCATCGCTAGTCACCAGTAAAATAATACTGATTCCTTATGTGTCATTTGAGAAACATGAGTATAATTTCCTCTGATAATATTTCAGCAATCATGTAATGTGTTTATAATCAGAATTAGAGAGGGAAACATCCTAATCTAACCTGTCAAACAGGTTTGCTTTCAGGTCTGAAATTGTTCACAATTCTGTTTGATTCAGTAGGACAGTTCACGCATGCGCTGAAACGTTTGCAGAGGTTTCTCACACTGAAATAGTACGGGATATTTATTCTAATAAAGAAAACAGCGCTGGATGAAGTGGATATTTAAGTATAATACAATGTAGGAAACAAAACTTGCAAACGTTTTCAGTAACACTTTACAATAAGGTTCATTAGATAACAGTTAACTACAGTACATTAGTTAACATGAACTAATAATGAACTTCACTTATACAGCATTTATTAATCTTTGTTAATGTTAATTTGAACATTTACTAATACTTTTTTAAAATCTGGTTAACATTAGTTAATGCACTTTGAACTAACATGAACAAACAATGAACAGCTGTATTTTTATTAACTAACATTAACAAAGATGAACAAATGCAGTAACACATGTATTACTCATGGTTAGTTCATGTTAGTAAAAACGTTAATTAATGTTAACTAATGAACCTTATTGTAAAGTGTTACCATGTATCATTTGTCATCGCCGAAGCAGCTCTTTATTGCGTGTGTAGTTTGTGAATGACTATACTGTGTATATAATGGTAAAGATAATTTGTGACAAAACAGTATTTAAAAAGAAAATTAAAATGTGGGCACACTTTTTCAATGGGGGACCTGTGCCCAGTACTGATGAACGACTAGAAACACCTCTGGAAAGAACCACTGTGATTGTATCTGAATCAAGATTGTTCCAATGTGAATCTATGAAACTATGAATAGCAGCTGAACTCAAATCTTGTATGTTGGTGCAAGTGGCGCATTTGTACGGCACGGCATTGACTAATGCGAATCTCTATTACCTGCCACAGTAGGAAGTCACTCAGGCGCACTTCTCCAGACGTACGGATGAGCAGATCGGGGTTTGGAGAATTACTGCTATACAGACACTCACTGAGAAGCACCTCAGACACATCACTGACAAATCACAGAGAGAAGAAAACAATTACTAACAGTGCTTTACAGGTAATAAAACATGTTTTTTGTTTCCTCACACTTATTTCAAGAAAACTAAGTGAAAAGCATAGTTTACCTGGATTTGATCAGGCCCTGCTCTACTCCCCATGCCATTTCCTTCACAGCATTTGCGATTTCATGTCTTGAGGTGTACGCAAAGCACACATTCAGAAAACACCTGTATAATCAAACAGAGCACCGTCAGCAACAGATGAGATGAATGCAAATGCGTCAGATTCATATCATGCTCTAAAAACACAATGGATGTCTTGTTAACTTTTACACTACCATGCAACAGAGTTTATCTATACTTGTTAGGGGTTGTACGACTTCAGATTTTTAAAAGTGACATTTATGTGATTAAAGTCGCTGTTGACGTCATTCACGATTAAATAAGCTTGAACCTCAAGCTGAGACTCGAACGCGTTTTGCCTTGTGCACGGCATGACACATGACACAAGGCTATTGCTCATACACATCAGCTTATTTTTATTAGTTCTTTAGTCTTTGGGTCTATCGCTATCTTTCTCACAGATTTCTGCTCGTTCTAAATCAGATACAGATAAAGTCGCACAGTAAAGATGACATTTATATGAATGCATTAGTGAGACAGTGATTGTGTGTGAATTAATTCTACCTATCAGCGTCTCTCTACTAATAGTGAAGCTGTGGGTTTTAGTTACTAAGAAGTAAATGCTAAAACTTTTCAGTTTCTAAGCTACTTTATTAATCAATCACAGAACAATGTTGACTACATTTCTGCGATGCTGAATGTTTGTGTGCTTGTGATCTGCATGTGATGCGGAAGCTACTGTCTGTATGTGTGTGTGTGTGTGTGTGTGTGTTACAATGCAGCAGCGCATAAGTTAACAGCGATTAACTTGTGTACACAATAAGCTGTTTAAAACGTGCATTCACCTGATCAATTTTGAGCATCCACATAACCAAACATATCTTGTGGAGCGCTCTCAGGTTATGCATTTATTTGTCATTTTAACTGTTGGAAATTCAGCGTTAAAGTGGACTTCAAAGATTTCTTATCCTGTTGTGCCCTCTATAGGCCATGATCACTAACTAGTTGACGTCAAGCTGAAAGCGTCACGGCAGAGCATTGAAGTCGACTAGTCTGTGCAACACCTAGTACTTGTTTATTGAGTACAGCCGGGGACAGCTAAAATGTATATATATTTTGATACTTGAAGATCTCAAGTTTCAAGTTCATTTTAATTATACAGTACATGTTAAAACAGCAAGCACAGCTGATCAAAGTGCTGAACAACATAAAAAATGAAGAAACACAGACCAAAACAGACATTTATGACAGAAGCTCACAGTGAATTGAAAGCCAAGGAAAAGTGTAATAAAGTGTAATAAAAGTGTAATAAATCTTTTAAGAGATGATTTAAAAATAGTTAAGGACTGTGCTGATCTGATACGCCGGAAGGCTGTTCCACAGCCTAGGGCCGGCAATAGCAAAGGCTCTATCTCCTCTATGCCTTAATCGCGATCTGGGGACAGAGAGAAGTCTCTTATCACCAGACCTCAGATTTCATGTGGTATTGTGTAGATAGAGTAGCTCAGACAAATAGCTCGGTGGCAGATTGTTTAAGGATTTAAAAACATAAAGAAGAATTTTAAACTCAATTGTAAAAAGCACAGGTAGCCAATGCAGACATTTTAAGATTGGAGTAACGTGATCAAATTTACGTTTCCCTTTGAGGAATTTGGAAGCAGCATTTTGCACTAATTGGAGACGAGCGATAGGAGATCTGTATCAAGGTCAAAAGTTATAAGGAAAGCTTCCCTGTCACAAAAAGGAAATAGTATGCAGTGCTTACTTGTTGTGTGCTCTAGTTGACACCACAGATTTGGCAATAACCTGCTGCAGATCTTCAGGAAGTAGAGTCAGGTCTCCCAGCACACGAATACACACACCATGCTTCTCAAGATTCTCCCTAGAAATTACATATGCATTGTACCGATTTTATTTATCCAACCGATAGAAGAATAGATCTTGTGCAGGAGTAACTTACTGCTCATCCAGCAAGCGGCTGAACTTCTGTCTGGCCAGCTCCATCAAGCCATCCACCTCTTGTTTGGCACGCTTGAAGTTCTCAATACTGAATGCATATACTGTCACCTCATGAATACCCAGGTTCAGGCACCAGCGGAGCGTCTATGAGTGGAAACAATGCATATTAAGAGAAAAAGAACACAAGAAATTTCAAAATGAGAGCGTCAAATAAAGGATCAAAGCACAGTTTGTTTTGTTTTTACATGATGTATATGGGATTCAGATATGGTGCATTTGGTGGGAGCTTGTTGCCAGTTTTGTGTCCAATATGCATGATGGTTAGTGTATTGATGGTCTAGAGATTGATTAAAGGTGCAGTAAGCGATTTCTGTGAAATGCTGTTGAAAGTGTATCGGACCGAGCACCAAAACACGCTTGTAGGCAATCAGCAGTAGGGGGTGTGTCCACTCATGATGGCGGAGGAAAGAGAGAGCCAATAAGCAATAGGGGGCATGTCTACCCATGATGGAGGAAAGAGAGCCAATCAGCAGTGGGGGGCGTGTCCACCATGGAGGAGGAAAGAGAGAGAGCCAATCAGCAGTAGGGGGCCTGTCCACTCATGATGGAGGAGGAAAGAGAGAGAGCCAATCAGCAGTAGGGGCGTGTCCACTCATGATGGAGGAAAGAGAGAGAGCCAATCAGCAGTAGGGGGCGTGTCCACCCATGATGGAGGAGGAAAGAGAGAGCCAATCAGCAGTAGGGGGCGTGTCCACCCATGATGGAGGAAAGAGAGAGAGCCAATCAGCAGTGGGGGGCGTGTCCACTCATGATGGAAGAGGAAAGAGAGAGAGCCAATCAGCAGTAGGGGCGTGTCCACTCATGATGGAGGAAAGAGAGAGCGCCAATCAGCAGTAGGGGGCGTGTCCACCCATGATGGAGGAGGAAAGTGAGAGAGCCAATCAGCAGTAGGGGGCGTGTCCACATGATGGAGGAGGAAAGAGAGAGCCAATCAGCAGTAGGGGGCGTGTCCACCCATGATGGAGGAGGAAAGAGAGAGAGACAATCAGCAGTAGGGGGCGTGTCCACCCATGATGGAGGAGGAAAGAGAGAGCCAATCAGCAGTAGGGGGCGTGTCCACCCATGGTGGAGGAGGAAAGAGAGAGAGCCAATCAGCAGTAGGGGGCGTGTCTACCCATGATGGAGGAGGAAAGAGAGAGCCAATCAGTAGTAGGGGGCGTGTCCACCCATGATGGAGGAGGAAAGAGAGAGAGCCAATCAGCAGTAGGGGGCGTGTCCACCCATGATGGAGGAAAGAGAGAGCCAATCAGCAGTAGGGGGCGTGTCCACCCATGATGGAGGAAAGAGCAAATCAGCAGTAGGGGGCGTGTCCACTCATGATGGGGAGGAGAGAGAGAGAGAGAGAGAGAGAGAGAGAGAGAGCAAGAGGGAGATCTGAAGAAAGACTGTAGAAAGAGAGAAGGCTGAGAGACTTTACAAAAGAGACAAGATTAGCGGAATATCTGGAAAAAGAAGGGTTATGATCAGGCAAGAGCTTCAGGACCCGCGTTGATATTAGAAAAGCTTTCCAGCACTGAAGAAACCTTAACGGGAAGGCCTGAAACCGGACGCAGATGTTGCGTTGTTTCTACTCCATACATGAGTAACATTTTGCTGAACCAAGATCTGCTGTTGTTGTAATGTTAGCTCTAGTAACAGGACAGTTTTGAGTGTCAGTGTTTGTCTGGAGCTGCTGGCGACTAACAACACACTCTTGCTTATATATACTCTTGTGTACTGTATGTTCATTTTTTGTTCTTCCTTGTTGTTCGTTTGTCATCTTCATTTTATTTTTCACAAAGCATTAGTTTGCTTTGCTTCAGCTATGATGAAGAGACATCCAATCTTGCATTGTGTGTTTGTGCATTTTGGGAGCGGAGCAATGAAGGGAGGGGTGTGTTTGTTTGGGTTGATTTAAAATATCAAGTGTTTATCAGAAATCGCTCACTTTTCTAACTTTAGTTAGTGTGTAATGTTGCTGTTTGCGCATAAACAACATCAGCAAAATTACAATGCTCAAAGTTCAAAGCAAAGGAAGATTTTTCTTTTTTCTTTTAAAGAAATCGTTTTTTAAGGACTACAACAAACGGCTGGTAGGGAATACACGACATTCCTCTTGGGTTAGTGACATCACCGTTTCTGACATTTTAGTGTTTGTGTGTGAGGTAATTGGAGCTGTTAACACACACACACACACACACACACACACACACACACACACACACACACGCTCTTGAAGCTCCGCCTTCTGTGCCGGGAGCAGAAGCTCATTTGCAATTAAAGGGGCACACACGAAACAACGCGTTTTTACTGACCCTCAAAAAGGGAAAGTTTTAACATGCTTTAAAAAATTATCTGTGGGGTATTTTGAGCTAAAAATTCACATACACATTCTGGGGATATCAGAGACTTATTTTACATCTTGTGAAAAGGGGCATTATACCACCCCTTTAATATGTATTTTATAATGCCTGATGTCAGCCGGTGTTTACAGATATATATAAAGTACAATTAAATGGCCAAAATTTCTGAATTCAAATAATAATAATGTAGATTGTGTAACTGACAGAAGGGGGAGGTAAGATGTCTGTTAATCGCTCAAGCAGTCAAAATGGCCAAATATTTCCTAATAAATCCATGTAGTTTGTCAGTATCTGCAAACTTACCTCCGCCAGTTTCTCAAAGCCCTGTGAGTGGCCCTCCTGCCGCTCCACATGCGTCTTCTGGGCGTAACGCCTATTACCGTCCATGATAAAGGCCACATGTTTGGGCATAGGCCCTGCCTAAGAAACAAAAAGAGTTTAGGGTCATTAGGGAATTAGATGACTATTTCAGAGCAATTCACTGTACAGGCCACAGGGTGATCCTCTGAAACAGGGGTTTTCGATCTTTCAGCGTGTTTACACATGTAGTCTGGTTCGCTTGTTTCGAACCAAAAAATAAAACATTTAGTCCTGGTCCACTTAGCGTTAACATTGGCATTTTAACACCAAACCTAAAGATATAGGGATGTGTTCACAACATGATTGGTCGGGTTTTATTACGTAGCCTATATTTTGTGACAGAACTTACCGAACATCCAAAACAATGCTGTGTTCTGGACTAAAGTTGCTCGTTGTATGTGCGTAGCTAGATATGATGGTATTTTGACCAGCTGAGAACTCGTGAAGAGCTTATAAAGTGTTTAAAGGAGTCAAAACAGCGTCAGGAATCCCTCCGTCACACACACACACACACACACGAAGATCTGCAGTGAGGAGACGTGGTTCTGACGCCTCTACTGAACTGTGATGGGCAACATCACGACTATGATGAGAAAAAACAGGTATGATTGAGTATTCTGTCCTGTTTAGGGCCGCATCTTCTGACATCATGTCCTGTTTTTTGTTCTTTTACATGTTTTTGCTCCGTGTTGCGTTCATATTTCAATCGAACCACACCACAATTCATTTGGAAGCGGACCGAGACTCATCTTTTCAGCGTCTCGTCCGCTTGTTTGGTGTACCAGGGGTCGCTTTAATCCAATCAAACATGACAAGTGTGAACACACCCTAAGATGCCACAGGACCGCAAATATGATCATCCTCATGTGAGGGACACCCATCTTAATATTTAAAAGACATCTATATTTAATAAACACCAAATATATACACTGAAAAAATTATATTAATCTAAAATTAGTTTCTATTAAGTTACATTATTATATATTTTTGTACTCACTATATATACACACACACATATAATTTTTTTTTACAGTTTTTCTCTAGACTTTTCCACGAACTTCCCTTCTCTGATACACACCCTCAGGATGTTGGCAGTGAGCCTTTCTATAAGGGATAATTCCCGCTCTCGAATCCACGACATTGCAGTTGTTTCTGTGAAGAAAAAAAGAAGAGAGTTACTGTCACAATATGTACAATAGTGTGGGAGACCAAACAAGATCAAAAGAAACGGTTAAAAACACATCTTGTGCATGAGTCATAAACAGGCATTTATTATAACCAAACTGACTTATGCACTGCAATTGTACCAATCTAGCTAAATCTTCAACCATTTATATGATTACATAAATGATGTTGATGTCTCAGAATCACGTGCTGGATAGCCAATGCAAACACATATATATTTTCAAAAAACTGAAATAAACAACTGTCTCTATTTCTGAAATGGTCCTCATAGGATAAATAATGTATTAAAATATAAAGTCTTTCATATTTGTCAGCATGAATAAGAAAATATATTGCACACAATACACAACCGTTTTCTCCAAGTAAACATTGCCAATCTGAAACCAATAACACCTTTAACTGTCAGTAAAAAGCGACTCATTTAAATCAACAGAATGAAACGTTAATGAAATCAATATTATTATGATGACTTAAAACTGGTTCCTGGATTTATAGAGACAACAGCGCGCTAACTACCCTAAATATCACGTCATTACAATGTTAAATTAGTACTGTCACTGTCAACACTTTCATTAAAAAAAGGCTTTCATTCAAAGAATGCAAAATCAGCTTGATTTCATGAGTTAATTCGGGGTTTCTAAAGAAATCGTAAAGCTCCAACTCACAACCTGTTTGTGATGACGTCCTCTTCCACTGACAGGAAGTGACGCCACAGAAACGCGACAAGCAAAGCAATCGCCAAAATAAAATTCGAAACGTCTCAGCACAATAAACAATTTTTTTTCGTCCCTTAAAACGTTGCAATTAATACATATAAAATACGTTCGACTTATCTTTGTTGTTGTATTATTTTTTTAAATACTTTTTATTAAATGTAAAAAAGTGCTAGGGGTATAGAAAACAAAACACAAAGGCACACAAATGGGGCAATGAGAAATGATCAAATAAATGTTATACATTTGTGTATGAAAATGCGTTACATTTATTTATTTATTTATTTATTTTAAAATAATTCCGTACTATTAGTGGGGACAATTAAACTAAAATATATTGTGGCAACAGAAAGTCATAAATAAAAACAATCATATATTAACATACCTGTACTTTATACAAGATATAACAAAATCATTGGTTTACAGAAATAAAGTGTGACTTGACCTATTTAGATGACTCTACAAAATAATTATCTAAATGTAGACCATTGTCTAATATTTTGCACATATATTGTAGTCTAAATTAGGAGCACTTTGCATTTTTTAAATTGTATAGAATTATACAGTTCTATTCATCTGAAGCATTAAACGTAGACCTATTTAAGTCACTTTACATTTCATACATTTGCAAACAATCACTTGGAAAATTTTTGGAAATTCATACTAAATTGAAGTGATGAGCTATTTTATTATTATTATTATTTTTTTTTTTACAAAATGTGTAACTAGTTTGCACGTTATTCAATGACTTTCAGTGCTTTGACATTTTACAAGGATTTTGTGTTAGTAATTTGGATAAATTACTTATGTTAAAAATAGTAAAACTATTGTTGAGTTCATCTTACAGAATTATGGTAGCCCATTTCTTAATGCCATAATTTTGACTCTTTATGTCATAATTATGACTTTTTAAGTCATAAGTTTGGCTTAGTGTCATCAATAAACATGAGTATTTCATAATAAAAATCTTATGTGGAGGAAATGGTGTTCCATACGCAACCCATATAATGCACTAATTAGGATTAGCAAGTAATTTCGTACACCGCTAGACTTAAAGGCCCACTGAAGTGCCTTGAAAGGTGCAGCATTATTCAATGTGTCGACATAATTTCCACTGAAACAGGAAGACAGGGCGGGACATACTGAACAGCTCCGCCCCTATTTAAAAATAGCCAATAGCGTTTTGTTTATATCAAGACTCGACCAGTGCCGTTGAGCTAATGCCGTTTCCTCCTAATCTCCTCCATATCGCTTTAAAATACAGCATTCTGTGCAGAATTCAAATGGGTCCGATACATTTTCTGGTTTTGCGAAAAGCGCAGACGATCCTCTCTGTACTGTCGTGTCTCTGGACCGAAGCTGCAGCGGTTCGGGTAACGTATAACCAGACTTCATTCTTCCCAATGGAAATAATCGTTCCCTATCCCCTTTATAGTGCACCATGCCATTCAATTTTACTATGTGCACATTCACAGAAAATAGTAAATGTGTGAACAAGTGACTGATTTCAGCTGCAGCTTCAGCATCTATTTATAATGTAGGGGGCGGAGCTTCTGATTCTAGAAAGCATTTGATTGGACAGAAAATCTGATAAGAAGCTGAGTGATGTTATCAAAATCACTGATCCTGAGCGCTTATATCTTCTTAATGCGAGTTCTGTCACTGTTTTGAAGCACATTAGCTTATAGATAACAGTAAGGCTAACATATTCATACTAAAAGCCAAAAAACTTCCATTTTGATTTCATGGGGACTTTAAATAAAAGAGGGTCAGTATGTAGTATAGTGCGTAGATGTACTGTAGTATGCAGTAAGTATGCCTGCATTCCTTTCTGTTCTAAATGAATTGATTGGGATTCATTTTTGGGATTGGGAAGCGTACACTAGAGGGCGAGCACAAAACAGACTAACAGACAGCCAAGAATCTCGGCAGTGGGAGGAGAAGGAGAAGGAGAAGAAGAAGAACGGGCTCTCGGGCTGTGGGGGGGTGACGGACGGACGGACGGGGCGAGCGTTTTTGTTCCGCTGGTGGATCCAGCTTGAACGGTGAACAGGAGGAACAACACCCCGAAGGAGAGCAGCCCGACCCGCACCAGCAGCCTCGGACGGACAGAGCCCGGAGGAGGAGAGGCTCATTCGGGATCCGAAATAAGGAGCTTTTGTTTCTCTTTCAACTCCTGCGGGTTTGGGGCTCCAGCAGCGGCGGAGGAGACGATCCCTCTCGCCCAGGGAAGAGGCTGGAAGTCGGGGACGCTTCCAGCCTGAAGGGCCGGGCGCCGTGGAGATTGAGCGTCGGGACTTTGGTGAACCCTTTGTGGCTCAGTGGATGGGATGGAGCCGGGACCATCTGGCGCTGGTGGGTTCGGATCTTTTAAGTTGTTTGTGAAGCTTTTAAAATGATACAATGTTTACCCGTGATATTATTGCTAAAAAGATTGTATCACTCTATAATGATGCATTCTAAGGTTCCACATTGTTTCCTTATGGAATGATACATTGCAACGTTCCATTTAGAATGTGCATTGCTAGATGATACCTGGAAATGGATGTATTTGTTGCAGTGTAGGATAACTGATCTGTGCATAAGTGGAAAATGATGAGAGATTGTCCCAGGTCAGGGGTCGTGGGAAGACATGAGGTTGAAGCCCGCCTTCAGCAGATGCAGAAGGGGAAAGTGACCCCAGGGGTCTTTATTGATCCTGCTAAAATGTGGCTCAGGCCAATGTTACCAATTTCACTTCCATTAACAGTATAAATGCACAAGACTGTACGGCATATGACCAGATAAATGATTTTTTATTAGGAGGGATAAAAGCTGCATGGCAGCTGCAGTGGGTTTTAGGAATATGATTTGATTATTATTTTTTCAGAAACATTCGGTTGATTAATTATTCCCAGTTTCGAAGAAAGGCATTTTGAAAGGCAGATGAAGGAAGTTGTCAATTTGACTCACAAGATGTTGCATTGGATGTGTGCAAACTGGTGTTTTATTTCCGAGTTTTTGGTGAATGTGGAAAATTGGGAAATGTTTCAGGTCATAGTTTTCATAGTTTCTTTTTACAGTTCTTTATGTTAAAGAGTTTACTTGGAGATCAAACTTTCTTAAATCTGCCTAGCAGCATGTACAAATCAACTTTTTTTCCTTTTTTTTATTAATTTGAAAAGATTTTTTTCAGGAATGGATTTAATAGCTAACTTGATAATCTTCTTCTTTTTTTCCTCTGCCAATTTTTGCAGTATTTAATACATTAAAGCTGAGTCTGTAATTGTTCTGTGTTGAAATACATACTTCTAGCCCAGTTTAATATACAGAGGCATTTGTATGTTGAAACAGTGTGACTTTGTGACACTTTTAGAACATTGTTTTTTCTTTTTCTTTTGATAATCATGGTCCATTCAAGTCCTCCTGGGAAGTTCGTATTTTAGACTTTAGAGTCACTTTCGTCAGAGCAAGCAAGGTTTTTAAACTCTACTTATAGAAAATCAAGAACAAAGAATGTCCATCAGGTGTGTTTTGCTTTAGGTTAATTTATGAAGCCAAAAAAGCTTCCAGAGCTTCCCACTCATATTTACGTCTTTGTGTTGGCGCTCATGAGCGTTCAAATCGTAAATACGATATTTCTGACATGACTTGACTGCACCACACAATACTGTTTAATTGACTCAACCAATAGTGTGGGACTATCTTTTGTCTGACCAATGGCAGGTGGGCAGGAGTAGGCTTGTTTGAAAACAAACATTATTTTTGCAATTTTATTTTAGTGATGCTAGTGAAACACATCAGTTTTATCCCTTACAATGAATGGACGTTTGTCATTGCAATATCTTTTCAGTAACTCATTTTAAAATGATAGCTTTGGTCTAATGGCATCAGCCATTGAAAAGCCCAGATTGCAAGATTTTGTAGTTTTTCTGACACGGAGAGTGGCCTGTATTAATGAGCGGCTGGGGAAGGGTCACATGGCCTGTGCACTGGCCAGGTGGCGTCTCTGTGGATCTTACACACTTCAGTGCATTATGATCTTGAGCCCTCAACAGCAGGACATCTGGAACTCCAGACCAGCGCTAACCCAGTCAGCACCATGCCAAAACATCGCTTCTGTTTCTCTGTCACGTTTCTGCTCACATCTGCTTGATTTGCTATGCTATTTTTTTATTTTTTTTTATTTTTTGCCTTTAGACAATATTCAATATATGGGGACACTTTTCAATAAAGTTCCAGTGGTTAACATGAACTTAGAATTTATTAATCTTAATGTAAACATTTAACTGATACATTATTATATTCAAAAGCTATATCTGTTTATATTATTTTGTAGACTTGAGACAACATGAACTAACAACAAAAATGAACAAATAGTGTAACAGATGTCTTGCTCATTGTTAGTTTAGTTAATGCATTAACTAACATTAACAAATGGGAACGTATTGTAAAGTGTTACCATCTTTATATTCATGTATTTGCTCTGAAATGGCTTTAAAAAGTTTATTTTTCAGTGAGAAGAACCATCATTTAGTTAAAAATCAATGTCTTCCACTGCTTCAACATTTTCAACATCAACATTTTGTAAAAAAAAATAGGTAAATAAAAAATGCCATGCAGAAACAAAATAAGTGGTCAATCAATAGTTTTGAATTTTGATTCATTGAAATGATCTGATGCACACACATGAATCAAAATTTCCAACTCCAAGTTTATATTGCATTAAAATAGTTGCAATATTCTTGTTAATGTTATATTCCCAGCAGAATAATTGTGAATAATATAGTAATTACATTGCTTTTATTAAATATAATGGGTAAATATAAATGCACATTATTCATAATGATGCTTAGATTTATATTAGCAGCAAGTATATCATCTATCTATATCTATATATATCCATCCCTAATAGAGAGCTGCCATTGTTTACTGTTTTCTTGAGATCTGGCTCCATTTCTAGCCATCTGCTGCTGCTTGCGTTTGCACTGGTGTAGGAACATGCTCAGCAACTTTGATCAAGACTTTAGCAGAGTATATACATCCTCAACAAGAAAAAAGCGTGTGAGAGTTTTCCGAAGCGCTCTTAAATCATAGGCGAGCTATAAAGTTGGCCGTGTAGGATAAGATTGATGACCTTGTCTCGGTGTAATGTTTAGGTGCTCGCTGACACTACGGTGAATAAGGCGAAGGTCCGGCTCTCCTCAAACCCCCACGTATCCGAGGGTCTCCTGATCTCCATGACAATGAGCGTTGCTCCTCTGTTGCTATGGTGAGGCTGGGAATGTTTTGGGGCCCCTGTGTTTGTGTGTGCTGATGTGGCTCCTCTCCTCTCCTTCCCCCCGGTGTGAAGAGGAGGGCAGCTGGGGTCTTTGTTATGATGGAGGGAGTGTTCGTCATGGACAGAGAGGTTAAAGGCCTCAACTCATTAGACTAGAGCTAGTTTTGTTTCGGGATGCAGATTTGGACTTTGGACATCAACATGCTAACAAAACTGTTTATCATACGCAAGTACACAAAGTGTTGGCGTGCGTAATTTCTGTGCCAATATAGCATCACCAAACTGAAGTGTTTTGAAGCAGGTTTCCCAAATATTCCCTTCACTGCCATTGGTTGGTTCAATGTTGTGTCGAGTGTGCTCAAACAGATCAAAGTTGTGAAAGCGACAAGCTATAGAGTGACTTATTATTGTCTGTCTCAACACAACTCTCAAAATGGGATAGATGATAGTATCTTAACATGAAGAAATACCCATGCCAATTTTAAAATCAAACATTGAAATGCTTGAAAAGTTGAAAAGTTACCATGCATGCAGTTTTTGTTATTACAAAGCTATTAAAAATTCTTCATGTTTATTGAAATATGAAATAAAATGTAAATATTAGATGGGAAACTTAGAAAACGTTACTTTGGCAATTAACTGAAATTAAATTCATTTAAGTAGAATTACTGAAACTAAAACTTAAAAAAAAATATTTAAATGAGAAGAAAGATAAATGAAAAGGATGAAAGCACATAGCAAGATTACTAAACAAAAAAATTACATTTAAACTGAAAATATAGAAATAAAAGCTAATTAAAAATATTAACAAATACTACAATAGTATTACTAAAATCACACCAGACCCAACAATATTCAAAATTATTAACATGACACAGACTCAACAATTTTGAAACGTCTATTTGATTTTGAATGTTTCATGCTCTCAGCAGCCAGTAATTTACCTTTGGAACAAACTGTGTTTATTCTCATTGTAAATGTATTATCTTTGATCTTGTGTAGATGTTTATAGTTTTTAAGGGTGAGGGCGGGTGACACAACCGTTGACATCTGTCCAATTGGACTTGCAAAGTGACAAATAAATTTCCAGCAAAACAAAGTAGAGTTTGATTGGACACAGACCTTTGACAACAGCAACAACAACAGATTTTCTTCTCCATTTTAAGCATTGATCAGTATTTTTGGTTATATGGTTAGTTGTATGCAGGGCTTGACATTAACTCTTTTGCTCACCAGCCACTGTGGTTAGTGGTCACTCAGCATTTTCACTGGTCACACTTTTGACATCAATACCACGGGAAAAACTGCCATATAGATATTTTAATATTATCTCATAATTTGGCAGCAGGTATATTAGGCTGCTGTCATTTAAAGACCTGAAACACAGATCCATTGTACTGTTACACATGTGTTTTCTTTCTCAACACGTTCACTTAAAACATACGTGAATACTCGCCAAGACCTGCATTTTGACATTATTTTGTGTGTATTTGACTGTTTAAGCACAATAAGCAGCACAAAAGAACTGAATTTAGTACTGAGAGGTGACTTTATGTGCGCTCACATTGGGTGTGAGCACGAAATATGCAGGAATGAGTCAAATTACGCGCAATACGCACAATACCACGGAAAAAATTCAAGCCCTGTAACACCAACAATATTGAGTGAGTGAGGAGAGGCGGGTTTGTGTGTATCTCGCTGTCGGAGAGAGATGAGAGAGCGAGTTTCACATATTTCAGATATTTATCGAAAAAGTGATATTTTTGACAACACTAGATTGCACTTAGTTTATTATTTCAGCCTTTTTAAAAGACTGCAATTGAAAAATGTATATATTATAAATACAATTCAACCCACCAATTGGCTAGTGACTGCGCAACACGCCACTGCTGAAATCCACTCGCGTTTGGTGGGTGTTAATGTCAAGCCCTGGTTGTATGTTATTATTTACTCTGAGTGTTGTTTATTACTCTGTCAACTCTTTCTCTATGTCCTAAAGCACACAACATCACTGCAGGAGTCGCTTCTAGTTTAACATTTCACAGACACGACTGATGAAACAGTGATAGATACACAACTGCGTTACAGGGAAGCAGGTTTGCTTTGGGCTGCGCTGTTTTCAAGCTTTAATAAACACCAAGCCACTCAATATTGGAACAGGCCTCTTATATTAGTGGGCGACTGATGTGGGTTCTTCATACAACTGGGTCCAAAAGTCTGTTAGTATTAATCTGATGTGCTTCTTTACAATCTCATACAATCAGAAGTTAAAGTCTAAACTGAACCATTTTAAAATAGTAGTTTGAAACACAATGTACTTATCAATGATCACATCTTTCGGTTACAAATCACATTCTTAGTGAAATATAAACCATTTTTTCCAGCAAAAATAAATATATTGTGATATACACTTCTAATGCGTTTGTGGTCATATATATATATATATATATATATAAGCCTTTAATTTACAGCACATTGTTTGTAGGACAAGGTGTGAAAGTCCTGGAAAACTTTCTATCATTATTTAATGAGTAATGATTGTCAAGATTGCTGTGGATTGCAGCACTAGTATTGAGTTCACTCTTAAGTTTACTTTTACCCCCATCCTCCCATCTTTCTTTTATTCGTTTTTTCCTCATATTGCCTTCCCACCCCCTTCCCGTTTTGGTCACCATCCTCTTTGTTCATTTTCTCTGCTTTTGTCCCGTTTCCATACACACGCCTGTCACCATATTTCTAGTCCCATAATCCCCCAAACTCCCCCTGAACTCCCTCCTTTCAACATATCCCGCTCTTATAACCTTCTATCTCTCTCTCTCTCTCTCTCTCTCTCTCTCTCTCTCTCTCTCTCTCTCTCTCTCTCTCTCTCTCTCTCTCTCTCTCTCTCTCTCTCTCGCTCATGACATGACACAGCATGACTGTAAATAATACAATATTGCCAAAGCTTGGAATACATAGAACAATAATAAAGACAAAAAATATTATGACATAACTTTAATTGAAATGAACAGTGGAACAAATTAGAACATGTGTGAACATTTGACACCACAATGTTTTAACACACACACACACACACACACACACACTCACACATATCTGGCAGCCAGTGCTGCGGTCTGTCCCTCTCCTAGAATGATCTTTATCTGTTCTATTTTAGTCATCGCTGTAAAGTTCTTTAGGCACTGTAGTCGAGGTCTCTGATTGAAATGTAAATGTCTCTCTCTCTCTCTCTCTCTCTCTCTCTCAGTGCCCGTCGGGCCGTACCCCCCGCCCCTGCAGCAGGTGTTCCAGGCGCCCCGCAGGCCGGGCATGGGCACCGTCGGCAAACCCATCAAACTGCTTGCCAACTACTTTGAGGTGGAGATCCCAAAAATGGATGTGTTCCACTATGAAGTGGATATCAAACCTGATAAGTGTCCTCGACGGGTCAACAGGTAAACGCCCCGTCACCTCAAACGTACACAGTCATTCCTGAGGAATTTTCACCAGCATTTTGACTTAATTTTAAATGTCATATAAGTATAATATAAAATAATTAGTGCTGTCAAATAGATTAATCGCGATTAATCGCATCTAACATAGAAGTTTGTAAATATATAATATATGTGTGTATACAGTGTATATAGTATTTACGGAATATTTATATATATATATATATATATATATATATATATAAACATACATACATATACTGTACACACACAGACAGGCACGCACACACACATTCACATATATAAAATATAATATATATATATATACACATATTATACGTACACATATATTTTATAAACACAAACTTAGTTTTACAATCAATCAATCGCGATTAATCAATTTGACAGCAGTAATAATATATATGTGTATATATACATAAAATGTATACAATATATTGTGTATATAAAAAATATATATATACAGACACATATATTATATATTCACAAACTGTTAGATGCGATTAATCACGAATAATCAATTTGACAGCGCTAAAAAGAATATAACATAATAGTTATTTTTCTAAATTGAATTTGGAATTAGGTAGAATGACATGAAGTAAATATAAATTAAAATAGAAATATTAAATAAAACTGACTAAAGAACCTAACAAAATGATTAAATATTAAACAAAATTTTAAATGGTAACTGAAAATGTGAAAAATAAAAGCTAGCTTTTTTCCTAGTCTTTCCTCAATATGAAGGTTCCCCTATTATAAGCTGTTTCTCTAAAAACATTTGGATCAGTAGAGTTAAACCCTGCAGATTTGCACGGTTCGGTGTGGCGAGGGCCAAAATTTAGTTACCGCACTTACGTGCAGTGTGACCTGAAACCTGTTCTCCCCTGAAAAGGTTTTAAGATAAAATGTTCTCATACACGTGCACAGACAACGGTTGAATTTTGTTCATCCCAAACTGTATTTCAGTTCAGCTAAGCCTTCTGCATGCTAAGTTAAGTACAACTTAAGCCTGGTTTATTCTTGACGCGTCTGCACAAGTGTGAGGATGAGTGTGAAAAGTGACGTCTTTGTGCCGTCACCACTGCATGAGCGTGAATGAGCCAAGATAGTGCACTTCTGCAATGAAATGCAATGCTTTTGGACCCACTTTTTGAGGCAGAAAGGATGCAAATAATCTGAAAGCATGTTTTCACTTACATTGCCTGTTACAGCTCATCAGTTGTTTTTGATTAAAGGATTTATACTAAGTATTGATTTATATATTAAGTATTTGTCCACTACTTAAGGCATTTTTCTTAACCAGTATTTGAATGCAATTTAATATTGTTTAACAATTTAACACAAAAAAAAAAAAAATGTTTTGATCAGGTTTTCTGAAAGACGAGTAATCACAGTTAAATGTGACTCTTCACAGGGAGGTTGTGGAATACATGGTCCAACATTTCAAACCGCAGCTCTTTGGTGACCGAAAGCCAGTGTACGATGGGAAGAAGAATATCTACACTGTTTTAGCATTACCTATAGGCAGCGAAAAGGTATGTAAAGGATTTAATTGATGAGATGTTGACAATGCGATTGAGATTGCGAAATATATTCATGATGATTGCTGGTGAAATTTAATTTATTTATTTTTATTTGGCTATTAAAGGTACACTATGTAACTTATTTTGTTAAAAATTGACAATTTAAAGCTGCATTCCGTAACTTTTTTGGGTTAAAAATTATCTAAAATAAATATTTGAGCAAGTACATAACCAGCCGGTGTGCAAAACTACCTTCTTGCTTTAGCTCGATTCAAAACTGTAAGCGTGTAATAATGTTTTTAATTCCAGTGGTACTGGTGGATTTCCGCGGGAAATTCGAGCATGTGTTTGCGCGATTACGTCACATCTGTACACATAAAGGAGGAGTCTCGGCTAGTAGGCAATGAGTGTGAGGATGTTGGAGGTGGAGATTTATAGCCTTTTCTCACAGCTCTTGATATAATTAAACTTATCAATTTAATGGCGGATCCAGAAAGGTTCAAACGACAATCGCCAGTGACAACTGGACATTCAACCGCTGTAAAATGCAAAAGACTTCGGAGTGGCTACTGACAGCCGCACAAACATTGGATTCATCCGCGCTGTGCCGTGCCGAGGCACAACCCACGTAAAGTTGATAATTCTGCGAGCAGTTTTCGAACAGAGATGGCGACAAAGAGGAAAAACTACAGACTGCAGCTTTAAATAATGAGTCAATATACATCACTCGTGTTTTTGTCTAAACCTGATTCACTATGGTAAGCCTATTAAGTGTTTTTATTTTAGACCTGACGGGATGGTTTTCGTGGACAGTTGCGTACATGCGTCAATCGCCCATGCTTGAGACTTTTCCATCTAAACTGGTTATATCTCTTAAGCCTAGTAGGGAATGTTTTATGCACAGTAGGATAAGCATATTCATCACGCAGTGCCCAAGCACAACCAAAACAATGTTCTTCTGCAAAATACATGCAGTTTTGTTTTTTAAACACTAGAGGGCGTAGTGTACCTTTTAAATTTCCAATACATTCCTTTCATTAAACTAGTTTCAAACAGCCTGTTTCAATGAATCAGTTAAAACTCCTTGATCAGTTTCAAAGCAACATGACATGAATATCGCCAAGTCTTCTCTAGCCTTAATTTCCTACTATTCTGATCCTGGGCCTTAATTTCATGTCGTAGGTTGACTTCGAGGTGACCATCCCTGGAGAGGGGAAAGATCGCATCTTTAAAGTGTCCATTCGTTGGCTGGCGAAGGTGTCGTGGAGGCTGTTGCAGGAGACGCTGGTCAGTGGACGTCTGCAGGTCCCGCTGGAATCTGTCCAAGCCCTCGACGTGGCCATGAGACACCTGGCCTCCATGAGGTACGCTGGCCATGTGCTTACAAGCCACAGGCAACCTGGCCCTATGATTTAAGCGATTCAGAAAAAAGCCGACATAATCACAGAATCCAGTCGTAAAAAATGGAATTTACATGGAATACAGTAATAGAATGCAGTAATGGAATGTCACGAAATTTGACAAAATTAAAAAAATTCATTAAACGTAGCGCTGTATAATTAATCGAATCACAAAATGTACTGGTGTCCGGGAATTTTGAAGTGCAAAATTATTATTATTAATATTAATAATTATAATATATTTTTTTAACTTTTTGTTCCAAGGAATAGCAAAAAAAAAATTCTACAATGTTTTAGTGTTACCAGTAAGCATTTCAGTTACATTTTAAAATATTAATTAAATAGTTTTAAAAAATTGTCTTGATTGCTGTTTTAATGATACATTTGTATTAAAGTATTAAATCATAAATTCAAACAAATTAAAACAGAAAAAATTTATTCTGGAAAAATAAAATCTTTCATAGGGCCCTATTATTATTATTTTTTTAAATGCAAATATTCTCTTATTTTAAAGGTTCCTTATTTTTTTTGAGTGTCCTACAATAAGTTTACATGCATCCAAGGGCACTTTAAAACACTTACATTTTCTGCAGCATCAGCTCTTTTTTCACAGTGTCTGAAACGGTTCGATAAAGGATTCGGCCTCTCTAAACTCCTCCGTTCAACAAGCTGCTCTGCTCTGATTGGTCAGACGGCCCAATCTGTTGTGATACAGTGCTTACAGTGCATGTCGGAAACAAAATTCTATTACCATTTCTAAAGTCAAGCTGCGGAGGCTTCCTAAGTAGTAGTACTTGATACACAGTGTTATAAACCGTAATGACGGCGTCGGTTTTACCATATCAATTCGAGCCAGAGTTTCATTCTTTGGAAAGTGCATCAAAATGGATTTGCAGAGCAGACAACAGCGTCTTCTCGACTTTTTCCTGTCTCAGCTACAACTAGTGTTTGAGGGTCAAAGTAGAGGTTGTTCGCAGGCAGCCAATGAAGACCATAGTCTGGCATTATGCAAACCTACGTAGGTTCTTAGAGGAATTGGTGACGACTCGTTTTTTTAGGCAATTCAGGGTCCCACTTTATATTAAGTGGCTTTAACTACTATGTACTAACATTGACATTAATAATTTGATACAATTTACTTATTGTGTACAGACATGTTTTTACATTGTACTTCTATTTTGAAAATACCTGCATGTAATTACAGCTGTAATTAATGTATGTAATTCCCTTCCCTTACACCTTAACCAACCCTTAAACCGACCCATACCACCACACCTGACCCTAACCTTACCCGTATCACACACACCTGACCCTAACCTTGCCCGTATCACACACACCTGACCCTAACCTTGCCCGTATCACACACACCTGACCCTAATCTTACCAGTATCACACACACCTGACCCTAACCTTGCCCGTATCACACACACCTGACCCTAACCTTGCCCGTATCACACACACCTGACCCTAACCTTGCCCGTATCACACACACCTGACCCTAACCTTGCCCGTATCACACACACCTGACCCTAATCTTACCAGTATCCCATCTCAATAGCAGCTAAAGTGTTTTACAATACAACATGAAGACAATAAATTCATTGTACTTATTTTTCGATGCAAGTACATAGTACTTAAAGCCACTTAATATAAAGTGGGACCCAATTCAGAATCGCTTCTTTCTTTTGGGAGACAATGACTCTATTTGTCATGCATTTTGATCTTTAAAACTTAGTTTTTTACAGTCACAAACAGCCATATTACACACTACAGTAAAGCCCCTTTCACACAGCGCGTTGATCTCGGGAAACTGCTGGGAAATTGCCAGAACACCTTCTGTGTGAATGCAAACACGACCCGGGATTGATGCCGGGATCGATGCCGGGTTGGGGATCTAGCAACATTGCCGTGTTCAGTCCCGGAACGCGCGCTGTGTGAACAAAAGCCGCATTCAATGCCGTGTCGTAATGATGGCGCTGAAGCCGGGATCGTTCGCAGCTTGAAACGGTACGTAATGCACTAGTTTATGATCGAATCAGAGAAAGAAATGCACAAGCGTGGTTTCTCGAGAGAGAAATTGCAGCTCATAAGCAAACTTAAGACGCTAGTGAGACATTACGTCACATCGATGTCACGTGTCTTTACGGGATTTTTACGGGTTGTGTGTGAACGCACTCTCTGATTCCGGAAAATCACTGGCAGTGTGAATGAACCAAAGTCAAACGAACCCGGGTCAAATCCCGGGTCACTTTATCTGTGTATTTTCCGGAATCTCTGTGTGAAAGGGGCTTAAGATTTGGAGCATCCGTCTCTCTCTTTTGCAGGTACACTCCAGTGGGACGGTCCTTCTTTTCCCCTCCTGAAGGATATTACCATCCTCTGGGTGGAGGCAGGGAGGTGTGGTTCGGCTTCCATCAGTCTGTTCGGCCAGCCATGTGGAAGATGATGCTCAACATCGACGGTGACGTCTTTTTTTCTCTTGATTGCTCTCTTATTGAATGTCAAGAAACGTCAATGTTTTGTGCTTAAATATACAAACTCCGTTTTTGTTTTCAGTATCTGCAACGGCCTTTTATAAAGCTCAGCCTGTCATAGAGTTCATGTGTGAAGTTCTGGATATCCGCAACATTGATGAGCAACCCAAGACACTTACTGACTCGCAAAGGGTCCGTTTCACCAAGGAGATCAAAGGTGGGGTTCTCCTTCATTCTGAACACCTTAGCAACTGCCTAGCAACGTTCTAACAATCACACAAAATAACCTGGCAACACCATAGCACCTGCATGATAACAGCCATCAGAAAAATGTCTAGTGGTTCGGTGTGTGCAGGTTCCAGTCACGGTTCGATATGTTTTCGGTAAGGCGAAGGCAGGGCTGGACTGGGACTAAAAATGGGGCCGGGCATTTTGGCCCAGACTGGCCCACTACATATAATCATAAACACAACAGATCTTTTCACGCCCCTGAATATGTATACTAACTCCTATTAAAACCACTAATGCCATGTAGCCTAATGAGTGAGTAGGAATGAGTAAGAGTTAATAGATGAAATAACTACTAATTGTAAAATACAATCGAACTACCCCACAATGATGAATCCTAAAACAAGCTATAAGCTGCATTGGCATAGCAATATCAGTGTTTGACGAAGGATTTTTGGTAAATCTGTGGTGGGTGGACCTCTGTCCTTTTAGGGGGGTTCGGGGGAGCTCCCCTGTAAGAAAAATTTGTGCCTTTTAATGTTAAATTCATCAATCTGGTGCACTTTGAGAGTTAAAAATTAAGAGCTCCAACCCATAATCAGTGTGCAAATTGAACAAAGAAAAACTCAAAACTCTTTTAGCTGTGATATAGTGTCTGTCTGCATTACGCTACTACATAATAGTAGTTCCATGACAGTAATAGCCATATATTGTAAAACAAATGCACTGAAAAATAAAAGGAACTTTCATAATTAGTTTTGTACTAATTTCCATGCTTGAAAGAGATAAACATATGATCTTTTATTTTGGCGGAAAACATGGTTTACAAACGCGTCTCATTACAATTCTAGTAAAATGCGTAATCATCAACTATGCAGATGTGTAAATAATGCGTAACTGGGTAATGGGTTCCTACACTCATCGCCTCGGTGTTCTTCTGAAAGTAGCCTATAGTTCTGCTTAGCACAGTTCTCTACACTCACTCATTCTCTCCTGATCCTCCTCAATATCATCATCAGACACTTGAAGGGCTCACTTCTTTTTTTCACGCTATTTCTCTGCACATTCCTTGCGTTTCTTCTCCATCTCTGACTATTTTGACAGATACACACTGACACTGCACGCTCGCTCAGAGCCCAAAGGGGGAGGAGTTTAAAGATGTGATTGGACTAGCCCAGTGCCAATCAAGAAAAGAACCAATGGGCCGCTGATCTACGTGTTTCATGGGCCGGTCTGTTAAAAAAAAAAAAAAAAATTTTTTTGTTCAATGCATTACACCGGCACAAAGATCCCAGCGCCGCCAATTAAGCAAAACTAAACGAATGGGCCGCCGATGTACGAGTATTATGGGCCGTTTAGACAAAAAAAAATTTATTAATTTTTTTTTTTTAAAGAATGATCTGTATCGGCCCAAAAAGCACGTCGGCACACCGGGAAAATGCCCGGTATGCCCGATGGCCAGTCCAGCCCTGGGCGAAGGGAAAAACAATTTATTTTTTATTAAACAGTGGTTTACTTAAAAAAAAATATGGCTCTGTCTTTAAATAAAAAGGTCTGTCAATACTGCTGCATCCAATGCAACACACTCCTCATACTACAGTTTATGGTGCTTTTGTAAATAAGGGAAGAGATTTAAAGTGATTCCACTTTTGGAGGCATAATATGTTGAGGAGGCAAAATGTATATTATTAATGCACTCTGTCTGTTATTTGTGCGCCTGCGTTCATTCAGTGAAGTTTATGGGAGATTCGCTTGAAATAACTTTTATGCAAAATGGAAATACTAACATTAACAGATAAAAGATAAAACCGTAAGATATGAGTTATTCACTGAGGAAAACGAGTGCGTCACCAAGAAATCAATAATGACAATTCTTTCTTTTTTTTATGGAATACTTTAGTATTTATGAATGATTTATCCATGCACATAATTTTTTTGTTAAATTTATGTTCCTGGTAATCTTGAATCAGAAAAACTCCCCCCTCCCTCTTGCAGCTCTCCTCTTCTCTGATGCCGAGGGCGGGGCAACCTGTCAATCACATGAGATCATCCAATAGCAAACCACAACCATCCAATCAATTCCCCATGGACATAATTAAGCCCCGCCCTACATTTGTTCTTGTTCCAGAAGCAGTTTCACTCCGATATACAGTCACAATAGAGAAGAAAAGACTAGCCCAGCTTCCGTTTCATGCTGACTTTAATCACTAAACCGCACACACATCTGACAGGAGGGCGAGCCGCTGTAAACTGTATGGTTATGAGTGAGTTTGATGTACATAATATAAAGCACATCTTATGTTTAGGATAACTTGGATCATGCACTTCTCACACAGCAGTTCACTCTGTATCCTTTATTGTTTTTCAGATGTATTCGCCTCAAAGTATATCCATATAAACGGTATTATCCCATCCACGTTTTACATTTTTACTCTGCATACACAGAAGTTCTGCATGTGCAGTGGTTAAAACAATGCTGCATTCGTGAAACATTCGTGTGCTTTTGCACCCCTAATAGTTTGAGATGAAGTATCAGGTGAGGTCATTGGATGATCTCAGCATCCTGCCACGCCTTTGCCTTGTCATTTATTTGTTAAATTGAATTGGATGAGTCATTTTGATATCATGCTTTTATACAGAAATCGATTTAAAGTGGTACTATAATGCTTTTATACATGTTCATCTTTCTTCAGTGTGTGTCATGTTGCTGTTGCATGAAAAAGCTCTGCAAAGTTCCTTCAGCAGGAGCTATTCTCTATATCAGTGTCACTGTTTCTGAACTCTCTGAAACGCCTCCATTGTAGTCTTGAGTTTCTTCGGGGAACAAACATGTCACAATATTCCTCATTTAAATAATTCATATACAGAATAAAGAGGCGGGGCCTGGTTGAGTTAGTTAGTAGTGTGTTGAAACTGGCGGTTATGGTAAGGGGCGGAACATTTCCCAAACACACTCGAAGCGCTCGACCAATCACAACACGCTGCTCCAGCCGACCAATCAGAGCGCAGTGTGCTTTTCGGAAGGAGGGGCTTCATAGGGACAGGAAGTAAACAGAGCGTTACTGACAGACTGGGAAGAGAGGAGCTGCAACAATGGAGGATATGGGGAAAATAATGTGTTTTTTAACATTCAAGCATGAAAACCTATTCTAGTAGAGTCCAAAAACAAAATAAAGCATTCTAAAGGCAATTATTAGTTTCTAACACTGGTGAAATGCTGAAATTACTCTGGTTCTGGTGCAGGGAACTGTAAAATTAATTGGCTAGAGGAGCAGCATGACAAAAACAGAAGCAAGGTGTCCGTCAATTTATAATGCAATTTATAATCATTTATAATGCATGAATTTTAGTTTTGCAGTTTGAGCTGCTGTTGTTTTGAAAACCTCAAATAACAATAGCCATAACAAGCTTCTTAATGCTGCTTAAGTTTTTCCCCGGTGGACATTTCCAGGTCTGAAGGTGGAGGTCACGCACTGTGGTCAAATGAAACGAAAGTACCGCGTCTGTAACGTCACGCGTCGGCCTGCTAGTCACCAAACGTGAGTATAGTTCTGGGAACAGAGCAATAGTGTCATTTTCATATGGGAGTTCACACTTGTTCCATTTTTAATAATGTTCATTCTTTGAGTTAGTTTTGATATTTTATTAGAGATATGATATTTGATTATATTAGAGTTCTGACACATAGTGATGCAACTGAAAATATTTGTCAGAAAATGAATTTACGGTGGTGGCCAAAACAGTTTAAAGGGACGAAATCATAACCTGAAATGGTGACGTTTAATTGCCAGATGGTCTCAGATGGTGCATTTTTAACTGCATTCCAGTGTTATCAGTGTCTCTTTAAATATCTCTTGGAGCATTTTGCTAAATATAAGCTCTATTCATTATATTTAACTTAAAGTCCCCTTGTGATGAAAAGCAAGCTTTTAATGTTGTTTAAATGTCTATTTGGTGTTTTTAATATGCTTTAAAAATCATAAGTCAAGTCCATTGCTGAGTACTTGTTACTTAAAACTGCATTGAACCAAAGAGTTGTATATTGATTATCTATATATCTATATATCAACAACAAACTGGAGTTCATATCACTAAAAAGTTGATATAAAAATTGACTTGTGTGCAATTTAAATGTTTATATGCAACAGTTTTATTTGAGCATTGATAAATGTGATTAAATGAATATTATTTGGTTTTTGACTAAATTAAATCTTTAGAAAATTCGGTGCATCGCTAATTTCACATTATGCACGAGTAAACCCTGGGTTAACATGGTTATTTGCGTGTTTAACATTGATGTGTGACATAAACGTGCATGTGTATCCAAATGAAGCGCATCTTTGTTCTATGCCGTCAAATAGTTTGTAAAATAACTGCCAATTTGGATTTAAGTCTTGATCCTGTCAATCATGTCTCCAGGTTTCCCCTGCAGCTTGAAAGCGGACAGACGGTAGAATGTACCGTGGCTCAATACTTCAAGCAGAAGTACAACCTGCAGCTGAAATACCCGCACCTGCCCTGTCTACAGGTGGGCCAGGAGCAGAAACACACCTACCTGCCCCTGGAGGTGAGTCCTGTCATCCTCACGCTGTGATGGCTATAGACCGCAGTCTCTGTTCTTATACGCTTTGCTGTTCTCGTAGGTGTGCAACATTGTAGCAGGGCAGCGGTGCATCAAGAAACTGACAGATAATCAAACCTCCACCATGATCAAAGCCACAGCAAGATCAGCACCAGACCGACAGGAGGAGATCAGCAGACTGGTGAGTGCATGTGGGAAACATGACCAGGTTTACATATAGCCAACACTGGCTAGTGGTGCTTTAAGTGCATTATTGTCATTGTTACATATCCAGAGTATTTTTACCCATAGGATAATATAGGGCTGGACAATATCACGATCTTTATTTTTCAGCCTCAACAAGATGTACAGTAGTGGCCAAAAGTGATGTCCGGAAGGGATATTTGGTTTTTATAATCCTACAAGTTCGATTAATATGAGGAAAATATTAATTTCTTTTTAAATATGCAACAAACAAAAATATTCAGCAAAAAATGGCAAACCGCAGCTACAGGATTTATTTTACTAAGCAACAAAAATGCATAGAAAAATAAAAAGCTCATGTTCAGTTATTAATATTTCCTCGGTTCTCTCTTGTTTTTGCATGTGTTCATCATAGTTTCTTTGTATGTCAGCCTGGATAAAAATGATTCCCGCACAATTTGGCGTGTTTCATTGCGATTTCAAGAACAACTACGCAATCTGTTTACAATATCAAATGTTGAATAATATTTGGATGAAGGGTGAAAGATGTCGGTCGTCACTTTTGGCCACTGCTGTACTACCCCTTTGATGGGAGCCAGTGATTTCTCCTTGGACTTCCATTTTGTGTTGACAAACACATGCAATTATCCAATTGTTTTTAGGTTTGATTATACAAATTGAGAGTCAAGAATATATTATTTTCTCTGATAACTTGCATTTAATTCAGAATCCTCCTAATGTAACGGTTTGCTGCTTTTGGGTGATCTCAGATTTGTGGTCACAGAATGAGCCTTTAGTCATCTGTTTTCCTCATTTGATTGCGGCTGTAAGGATCAATAAAGTTGTCGTGCACTAGCCATGTTTCCATCCAAAGTTGCGAATTTAACTTGAATATTGAAGCAAAACTGGAATATCACATACTGTAACACATTTGCGAATAAAGCAGCATTTCCATTCCGTGAGTCGAAGAAAACAAAATCGTCACTTCCTGGTATTAAAAGTTGGAGAAGCAACTGTATATAATAATGTTCATATAGTATAATAAATTACTTGTGTCTCAGAGTGTGCAGTCGAAACGCAATAAACGCGTTATTGGAGGATGATGCCTGGTGTTTGGGAAATGTAAAGGATTTCTATATTTTATTCATTCAAAAACATAGCACAGTAAAAAATATATAATAAATGCAGTGTTGTATTCTACATTTGATTGTGCAGACGCAGTCGGCGTGTGTGATTGGTTGAAGCCAATGGGAATGCTTTATCTCTATCAGTGCGCGTTCCCGCCAAAACGATCGTCAGAACAAATTACTTCAGGAAAATAACTGAAATTTTAGACTAAAATCTGAATAGAAACCGTTACTTTAATAGACTTTTTAAAATTTGATATGGATAAAACAGCGTTTACATATCTGAAATTATCCATGTTTAATCAGATGTAAAGCCAACTCATGACTAATAATGATGTCTAGCCCGAAAAGAGACTGCGTTTCTGTTATGAGACACATAGCTCAATTAATTATTAAAAGTTTAAACATCGACGGTATTTTATTCCCAAATGACAATTATTCGTATGTTAAAGCTTTGAGTACAATCACAGTGAACATTGAGATCTGCGTCGGCGCCGCCGCCGAGAGCACTTGCCATGAAACCACTTCACAAACTGTCTTTTCAACCACACAGTATCGTTATTTCTGTGTTACAAATATTCATATCATCACAGAAGTACTGAGATAAAAGTTAATATTTCAGATATAAACACTGATGTCTACGGTATAGCGATCAAAATAGAGCAAATCACCTTTTGAAAGTAACTTGATGCTTCAAATAGATTGAATCAATTGCAATGTTATGCCAGAAGGTGGCGACAAGTGACTATTAAAATTATATTTGTCATGGAATCATTCATTCAAGAGATTCCATCAAGTTCAAAATCACTGAAACAAGAGAAGTTTAAAATACTTAATTATAGACTGCAGCAATTAACATTTTGTCAGAACCTCTAGTAAATTACATTACTTAAATTGTGTTATTTTCTTTACTTGTCTATTCCTAGTCGTGGGAGAATTGTGATCTCAGTTTAAAAACAAAAAAGTTGTGATTCTCAATTTCCACAATTATGCATGCTTATTGAATAAAAATAGTATCATAACCTCATGTGATGAAGCAGGTTGTAAGAAGGAGGGGGAGAACAACTCATTAATACTCTTTAAATTATTCTTCTACAAAAAAACAAATATCGTTCAATATTATTATGCATTCTAGATACATTATTCAAATTATGTTTTTTTAATAATGCACATTAACTTCCCTTTCCCTTAAAACTGGATTCCATAATCCCAATTCAGATGTCTTTATCGTCTTTTATATTTTTACTCGCAATATGGTTATTTTACTTTTGATTGTTCAATTTCTGTTACCTAAAAATATAAAGCACTATTTGTTCTATAATTGTATTTAGCAAAAATGTGTTTATTATGCAGATTCTCTCGCCCACAGAATCACCCCAATCATTCTAGAATGATTAATAATTATTTTATAAATAGAGCTATTCAAGTCATCTGGAGAAATTATTTTCATATTGCAATATATATCACAGAAAAGACAAATTTTCAATGTAGATTTTTACAGAAAATGTTTACTTTCCTATTTATTTTCTTAATGCACATTTTTGGTCTTATTGTTTGCAGTTCATCACCGCAAGTTAGTATAATATTTTGTAATAATGCCGTAACTTGCTCTGCAATTATTTTCTAATGTCATATTGTAACGTTTCTAATCAATTCCTGATGGACGAAATTATTAAATTATATTTCCCTCATTCTCGACTATCCGGTTTTAGTCAATAATGGATCACATTACACAAGTGAAATGGGTTGTGAATGCAGATTCATATTGCCTGAATGACAGACATTTTCATAATCTTTTTGTAAAATTTTTTTGCTCAGATGAAGAACGCTAACTTTAATCTGGATCCCTACATTCAAGAGTTTGGAATCAAAGTGAAGGACGACATGGCCGAGGTGACCGGCCGAGTCCTTCCCGCTCCTATCCTGCAGTACGGTGGTCGGGTAAGAGCCTTTAGACCGTCTCTGAAGCTCAAACTGCTCCCGTTCCACTTCTGTTCTGTAGCTTAAACAGGAGATCATGGCGCTTGCAACACCAGTGTTATGGGTTCGATTCTCAGTGAATGCATGAACGTATAAAAAAATACACTACCGGTCAAAAGTTTGGAATAATTATGATTTTGAAAGTCTCTTCTGCTCTCCAAGGCTGATTTATTTAATCAAAATACTGTAAAAACTATAATATCGTGACTTATTTCTATTTTATTTTGATTTATTTATTGTTATATATTGTAAATTGTAATTTATTCCTGTGATCAAAGCTGAATTTTCAGCATCATTACTCCAGTCTTCAGTGTCACATGATCCTTCAGAAATCATTCTAATATAGTGATTTGCTGCTCAAGAAACATTTCTGTGTATTGCTTTTTGATATATTTTTGGAAAATGTGATAAACTACCATTCAAAAGACATGTAATAAATACTGTCATTCAGCAAGGATGCATTAAATTGTTCAAAAGTGATAATAATGTTACAAAAGATCCCATTTTAATTAAATGCCGTTCTTTTGAACTTCTGATTCATTAGAGAATCCTAAAAAATGTGTCATCATTAATAATAATCAGAAATGTTTCTTGAGCAGCAAATCATCATATTAAAATGATTTCTGAAGGATCATGTGACACTGAAGACTGGAGTAATGATGCTGAAAATTCAGGTTCAATCAGAGGAAAAATTTGTATTTTACAAAATATTCGCATAGAAAACAGTTATTTTAATTGCAATCATATTTCACAATATTACTGATTTCACTGTATTTTTAATTAAATAAAATGCAGCCTTGATGAGCAGAAGAAACATAAAAATATTTTCTATTCATCAAAAACTTTCAATGCAAAGTCACTTTGGATAAAAGCATCTGCCAAATGCATAACGGTCGACGTGCAGAATTGACACTTCCAGTGTAAAGAGACTATCATCTCCTCCAGTGTGACATTTCTACATTCTCTCTGAACAGAACCGTGCCATCGCGACTCCCAACCAGGGTGTGTGGGATATGAGGGGAAAGCAGTTCTACAACGGCATTGAGATCAAAGTTTGGGCCATCGCTTGCTTCGCCCCACAGAAACAGTGTCGGGAAGAGGTGCTCAAGTAAGGACGCCCACATACATCGCAGAATAATACAGCTATAAATAGTTCAGTGGTAATGTTTGTGACGATCTCTTCCTCAGGAACTTCACCGACCAGCTGCGTAAGATCTCAAAGGATGCTGGGATGCCCATCCAGGGTCAGCCGTGTTTCTGTAAGTACGCACAGGGAGCCGACAGCGTGGAGCCCATGTTCAGGCACCTGAAGAACACCTACTCTGGACTGCAGCTCATCATCGTCATCCTGCCGGGAAAAACACCCGTCTACGGTAAGAGCGTCACACACAGAGCCGAACCTCCTGCCAAATGCCTTCAGACTAACCGACTCGCGCTCGATCTGTGCAGCGGAAGTGAAGCGTGTTGGAGACACTCTTCTAGGAATGGCCACTCAGTGTGTGCAGGTGAAGAACGTGGTGAAAACCTCCCCTCAGACGCTCTCCAACCTCTGCCTCAAAATCAACGTCAAACTCGGCGGCATCAACAACATCCTGGTCCCGCATCAGCGGTGAGAGTGTTACTGGAGTATCTCTGCCTGGATGTGTTTAGATTTAACTTGTCATCTGTAAGCATTCACACTAGGGCTCCACGATTAGTTGAAACCGCGATATGGCTTTAAGGATGCATTCATATTAAATGCATACAGTATATTATGTGCTGTGTGTTTCTGAGTAAAGCATGGGTACACTGTTCTTACCTCCCCGCAGTTTTCCGTCAAAATAAAACGTTAATGGTTTAATGTTTGAAAATGAAGAAATTACGAAAGCCATAAATATTCGTATTGTAATTTTAAAGTTGTAGTGTAAGATAAAAGAATAATAATAGTTATTATATTATTAATTACTAATTAATTTTCTTAAATTCTAAGAAAAAAATCTTGATTAAAAAACTTTTAATGAAAGTAATTATTAGTAATAATAAGTATAAATTACATATAAAAGTACTAAATAAAAACAAAAGAACTTTTGTATGAAATATTTGTAATACTTTGTTTTTGTAATACTTTTGTAATATTTCGTTTTTTTCATATTTTATATTATATTTATTATTTTTGTTATAATAATAACTAAAAACAAAATAAGAAATATTGGTACTGTAATATTTTGTTCATATTTTTGTTTGTTTTATTATTAAAAAATAAATAAAAAATAAAAACAAATAACTATTACTTTTGTTATATTTTATAATATTTTTATATTGTATTTATTATTATTAGTAATAGTTAATAAAATGTAAAATAAAATATACTAAATAAAACGAAATAAGAAATAAAGTACTGTAATATTTTGTTTTTTGTTGTTTAGATTTATTGTTTGTTATTATTTTATTTGTAATAAAAAACAAAAGAAATTACTTTTTTAATGTTTTCATATTTTTATATTGTATTTATTATTATTAATAATAATAAGTATTATATATAAAATATTAAACACACTAAATAAAACAAAACAAGAAAATTACTATTTTAATATTTTGTCTTTATTATTTTTATTTGTTTTATTTTTATTAGTAGTAGTTTTAATAAATAAATAAATAAAGTATAAAATAAAAATAAAAACTAATTAAGAAATATTACTATTGTACTTTTTGTTTTTGTTTAGTATTTTTGTATTTATTAATAATAATAATAATAATAATAATAATAATGAAAATGTTTAATAGCCATATTGATATATAATCTCAAAATTTGGGCCAAATTGTGCTGCCCTACAAACAACCACATGCAAACCGAGCAAACCTTATTTTAAATCGCATTTTAAATTGCAATTGCATTTTTTATCAGAAACATTTTTCCATAAATCGTGCAGCCTGAATCAACAGTGTATTTGAACCTTTGCACAGATCTGCAGTGTTCCAGCAGCCGGTGATCTTCCTCGGAGCAGACGTTACACACCCGCCGGCTGGTGATGGGAAGAAGCCGTCTATCACTGCTGTGAGCATGTCACACACACATTCTTATGTTCTTATGAATTCTCTTTTGCACTTTGAATGAAATTTTAAACCCAAGTAGGGCTGAGAAACTGTTGAAGCTAGAATCAGCCGTCATCACATGAATAAACATTTAAATTGTGCAACTATCACACTGTTTTATAAGTGTAACCATAGTCATGTAGACAAAACAACTAAACAGTTTTTGAGTGCTGTTTAGATGCAGGTTTATCTGAAATAGATCATGCAACAATAATAGCATTGATAATAAACATTTGGTGGTTGTTGGGTAGATTGGTAGTTTGGATGAATTTTACCATTGGGTTTTAACCAATGTCAGGAAGGCAACTACACAGTTAAATGGGTCCTATTGTGCTTTTTTTGTGCATTTATTAATGTGTAATGTTGCTGTTTGAGCATGAAAAAGGTTTGCAATCAGTGTCACTGTTTCTGAACCCCTTGAAACGCCTCCATCGTAGTCTTTTGTAGTTTCTTTCGGAAACGAACACGTCACAATATTCCTCATTTAAATAATTCATACGCAGAATAAAGGGGCGGGGCCTGGTTGAGTTAGTTAGTAGTGTGTTGAAATTTCCCAAACACGCTCAAACCGCTTGACCAATCACAACACACTGATCCCGCCGACCAATCAGAGCACAGTGTGTTTTTCAGAAGGAGGGGCCTCATAGAGACACTAAACAGAGCGTTACTGACAGACTGGGAAGAGAGGAGCCGCTGACTTGGTGCTGGAAACCCAATGAACAGGACAATAGTGAGACCAGAATACAAATATTCATGATTCTGAAGCTGAAAATACAGAATTATTTTAGACGAATATGACTCTCTGTCACTGACTAGATATACTTAAAATAATATAGGCCACTTTTACTGGTAACATCAGACATTTGGCATTATCCGGGCTCACAAATATTCCCCCATTGCATTATTATACATTATATTCAACATTATATATAGTAGTTTAATGCAGTACTGACACTAAACACAGTAATTTTTATTTTGGGTGAATTATACACAATACATATTGTCACTATCCACGGTACATAGTTGCATTTTTGTATTGCAATATATATTACAATATATTGTTACACCCCTATGAGATACACAAAGCCTGAAAAAAATTCAAGAAAGCTGCTTGACTAAACCATCCAAAATTATCATGCATTAACCTGTCATCAAATATATTATATAACAAGAGGAGCTATTATTGATCTGGGACATAATGAAGTTATATAAATGTAACACAACTCTGAGCCGAAAGGCACTTAATTTTAGGCATAGTCTTATATAGAGGGCTGTACTTTACACCCCAGTGCTCATTGTGGCGGGGAGCCGCCCAGTTTGCAGTACTTAATGGTGCTGACACCCCTGGAAGTGTCTCAGAACACATGCGGGAGTGAAAGGGAGGTGGACAGGACCGGATGGGAGCTTTGAAAAGGGAAAATAGCTCGTCGGTGACTCACAGACGAGGAGGAAATGATGTCACCTTCCTCCCTGCGCATGCAACCACTTGTAAGCGTGTTCTCGTTTGCCGGTTGCTAAGCGATGGTGACAAAGGCCTGAGTCACGCAGACGGATGGAGAGAACGTGTATGTGGAGGGAGTGGCGACTGGCCGCTTTCTGTAGGGAACATGAAGTAAACTGCTGACGACAACCAATTTTGGTTTCTCACTTTTTCTGCAACGAGGGGCGGCGGATTTCCTCCACAGGCCGTCCGCTGCCACTGCGCCTGTCTCGCATTATTTCCTTTTTTTTTAGTGATGCTGACATGCATTGCTCTGGTGTATGCAGTTTTATTTAACACAGCTGTTCATGTTCTTTCTGGTCTTTTAGCACTTTTTGTTAGGCGGTTGCTTACTAGACAGAAACAGACTACACACATTTGCATTGTCAAAAAAAAAATTTGTCATTCGTTTAGTGCCACTTTTGAAATGTAGTTTTTCATCTAATACATACAGTACCCTAGTGAAAAATACCTATACCAAAATACATTTGTTTCATACGAAGTATACTACAAAGCCATTAACATATTTACAGACATATTACTTGAGATTACTGGTATAAATATTATAATTAAACTTTATTTGGAGTACTTCTTTATTGCACAATGCACATTTCTTAATATTAAGCCTAAATGTGTTTTAATATTAGTAAGGATAGTATGATCTCTGTATAATATCAGTCTTTAAATGCAAGATATTCAAAGTGTACCTAAAGTGTACTTGCAATAATTCCACTGTAGCACAATATCTTTAGCACTATTTCTGGAAAACTAAAGTGCATAAAGTACAAAATTAGTATTCCAATATTCCAATTTAGCAGACTTTAAGTATATCAATTTAGTATAGCAAAAGTACAATTCCAGGGTACTTATATTAAGTGCATAAATATGTAAATGTATTTGTAGTATACTTGGCATTAAAATAAATGCATTTTAAATACATTTTAGTATAAATTTCACTAGGTTCCAACATCAGTAAGATTCTTTTATAACAGCAAAGATGCTTCAAAGGGACAGTAAAGACATTTATAATGTTACAAAATATTTACATTTCAAATAAATGCTGTTCTTTTGAACTTTCTATTCATTAAAGAATCCTGAAAAAACTGTATCACGGTTTCCACAAAAATATTATACAATTTTCAACATTATAATCAGAAATCTTCAGCAAATCAGCATATTAAAATGATTTCTGAAAGATCATGTGACACTGAAGACTGGAGTAATGATGCTGAAAATCCAGCTTTGATCATATAAATTACATTTTATAATATATTCACATAGAAAACACATTTTAATTTTTAATAATTTTTCAGAATTGTACTGTATTTTTGATCAAATAAATGCCACATCCTATTGTTATATTATATTATATTATATTATATTATATTATATTATATTATATTATATTATATTATATTATATTATATTATATTATATTATATTATATTATAACATCCTCTGACATTGCTCTCTGCAGGTTGTGGGAAGTATGGACGCTCATCCCAGCAGATACTGCGCTACAGTGCGAGTACAGCGACCCAGACAGGAGATTATTGAAGATCTCTCATACATGGTGCGAGAATTACTCATCCAGTTCTACAAGTCAACCCGCTTCAAACCCACCAGAATCATCTTCTACAGGGACGGCGTTCCAGAAGGACAGTTGCCACAGGTAGAGCCCTGTTATCATTCATCCACACAATCGAGTACAATACAGTTCAACAGATTGGGCTCTGTAAGATTGTTTTTGATTTTCAATAAGGCATTTATTTGATCAGAAATACAGTATAAACAGGATTATTGTGAAATATTATTACAATTTAAAATTCTATGTGGATATATTTTAAAATGTAATTTATTCCTGTGATGCAAAGCTGAATTACTCCGGTATTCAGTGTCACATGATCCTTCAGAAATTATTCTGATATGTGATTTGCTGCTCAAGAAACATTTCTGATTATCATAAATATAGAAAACTGGTTAATATTTTTGTGGAAAGCTGGAAACTTTTTTTAGGATTCTTTGATGTATAGAAAGTACAAACACAGCATTTATTAGAAATAGAAATCTTTTGTAACATTATAAATGTCTTTACTGTCACTTTTGGTCACTTGAATGCATCTGATGATGATTTGTCCCGTGTTTTCCTCGTGTAGATCCTGCACTACGAGCTGTTGGCCATCAGAGACGCCTGCATCAAGCTGGAGAAAGACTACCAGCCGGGAATCACATACATAGTCGTGCAAAAACGCCACCACACACGCCTCTTCTGCGCTGATAAATCTGAACGAGTGTGTTTCTCAAAAACAGCATTTTAAAGTTGACATTTAAACTTGTGTTTTATTTTAGTTTAATTGATATACTATACTATATAATAGTTTTTTGTTATTATTTTGAATTAGATTTTATACTTTAGGGAGCGGTTTCCCTGACAGGTCTTAGGTTAAGAAAGGAGTAGACATTAAAGGGATAGTTCACCCAAAAAATGAAAATTCTGTCATCATTTACTCTCCCACAAGTTGTTCCAAACCTGTATGAATTTCTTTCTTCTGCTGAACACAAAATAAGATATTTTGAAGAATATGGGTAACCAGACATTTAATGGGCCCCATTGACTTCCATACTATGGAAAACAATACTACAGTCAATGGGGTCCATCAACTGACATTCTTCAAAATATCTTTGTGTTCAGCAGAAGTAAGAAATTCATACAGGAAACAATGGCAGCAGAAAAAAAACTTTACTGAACAAGAGAAAACTATTTTAAAGCAAATGGCATAGAAAAACTCCACACATCAGCAAAGAAAATGAATACCTGGAAATCTATTTGTAATGATTTCAATGAAATTGAACACACATAAACAACTTCAGGTAAGATTAAGTGTGTGTGTGTCTGTGTGTGTGTGTCTGTGTGTGTGTGTCTGTGTGTGTGAGAGAGAGAGAGAGAGAGAGAGAGAGAGAGAGAGAGGGAGAGAGAGAGAGAGAGAGAGAGAGAGAGTGTGTGTGTGTCTGAGAGAGAGAGAGAGAGAGAGAGAGAGTGTGTGTGTGTGAGAGAGAGAGAGAGAGAGAGAGAGAGAGAGAGAGAGAGAGAGAGAGAGAGAGAGAGAGAGTGTGCAAGAGTAATCCATGTGTCTTCTTTTAGCAACATTAATCTGAAGTTAAATCTGCCTCCTCGTAGGTTTAGTTTAAGACTCAGTTTAGTGCTGGAGTAGCTCTAGTCTTCCTCCAGGAAATCAGCTTATTCAATTCTGGACTAGACTAAGTCCAGGACTATTTAAAACCATGAGAGAGAAAGCTGATTTCTGTTAATCTGGTTTAAAAGGTTATTTTATTCTAGGACTAAACTTAATCTCTGTCTGGGAAACCGCCCCATTAAAATGTAATAAAATATAATTATTTTTATTGAAATTAATGTTTTTTTTGGTTTTAGTTAACGATAATAATTCATTCTAATTCCTGTGGTTTTGCTCAGATCGGGAAGAGTGGGAACATTCCAGCGGGAACTACGGTTGACACCAGCATCACGCATCCGTTCGAGTTTGATTTCTACCTGTGCAGTCATGCAGGTATTCAGGTAAGCGCACAGACTTGGTGCAAACATTCATGGTTGTGTGCTTGTGAATGTGGTTTGATCTCCTGCTGTCCCGGTATCAGGGCACCAGCCGGCCCTCACACTACTACGTCCTGTGGGACGACAATCGCTTCACGGCTGACGAGCTGCAGATCCTCACGTACCAGCTGTGCCACACGTATGTGCGCTGTACCCGCTCCGTGTCCATTCCAGCGCCTGCGTACTACGCCCGGCTCGTGGCTTTCCGAGCACGCTACCATCTGGTGGATAAGGAGCATGACAGGTGAGGGCAGATGAGCATCTGTAGCTTTGATGCCGTTAAACTGCATTAGAAATGCATTTCATTTGGGTGGAGCCTCAAAAGTGACGCATGTGTTCATAATTTCTTTGTATGTCAGGCTGGCCAGAAATAATGTTGGCACAGTTTGTCATGTTTCATGTTACACATAAAACAATCGACTCCAAGCACAACTATGCAATATGCTTACAAAATCTTTAATAATATTCTAATAAAGGGTGAAGATGTCAATTTTCCTATAAGCAGGACATCACTTTTGCCCACTACTGTACAAATATTTGAAAAAATAGTCTATATTTAATGTTTCATCACATATTTTCAGTATTAAATTAATAATTGTTTAAATCAACATTTCTCTCACTTTACATGGCGTTATGCATTTATTTTATTTATTGAGCTCTTTACAATTAATTCTGTGATTGCCTTTTCTAAAAGGATGCATGTTTTACAAAAATATATATATTTTTTGGAATAGCCTTTGATTCTAGAACTGGCCTACATGAATGACTACATGCTTAAAGTTTATTTATATAGCACATTTCATACACAATGGTAATTAAAAGCTCTTTACATAAAAAGGATAAAACATGCATAATAAATAAATACAATTTAAAATGTATTAATTACAAATAATAAGAGAAGAATGCATAAATAAGATAATATGGTTAATAAATAAGATAAAACAGTTTTTAAATACTTCTTATTCTTGTCTCCTTTGCATTATTTTTTAGATAAAAAAAGACATGATACTGTGAAATATTGTTACAATTTCAAATAACTGTTCCCTATCTGAATATATTGTAAAATGTAATATATTCCTGTGATCAAAGCTTAATTTTCAGCATCATTCTTCAGTGTCACATGATCCTTCAGAAATCATTCGAATATGATGATTTGCTGCTCAAGAAACTTTCCTGATTATTATCATCAATGTTGAAAACAGTTGTTGCTGCTTCATATTTCTGTGGAAATCTGACTCTTTAATGAATACAACGTTCAAAAGAACAACACTCATTTGAGATAGAAATCTTTTTTTAACATTATAGGCCTTTACTGTTTCTAATTTTGACAGTAAAAGTAAGTAGGTTTTTGCCTCATTCTCAGTTGTGAAATCTTCCTCTATCTCTTCTCTCGTCTGTAGCGGGGAGGGCAGCCACGTCTCCGGGCAGAGCAACGGCCGGGATCCCCAAGCGCTGGCCAAAGCGGTGCAGATTCACCACGACACCCTGAGGACCATGTACTTTGCCTGAGCCAAGCTTCCCTGCCACACCTCCTCAGGCCGGAGGGCTTCGGACCGACACACACTCCTCGAGCCAGTTCACCTGGTGCTACCAGTGCAGTGAAGCCCACAGAGCTGAACATGGAGTCTCACTCTTTGCGTTTTGTTGAGTCTGGCTGAACTATGCTCTTTTTTTATTTAATTGTGTATTATTGTATACTACCTTCGCACTCCCACATGTACGTATGTATGCAATACGGAGGGAAGGAACGCAGACGAACTTGTCGTTTTGTACGTCACCACAAAGCTGCCTCTTAACCTGTCCGTCTGGGCGATGCCAGAGTTCAAACGCCCTAAGTGGAGGAATTGTTACTTCCATTGGCATTATTTTTATTGTTGTGAGATTTTCTTTTAAAATGTTTATTTTTTTGAAAGACATGGTACATTAGCACTTAGTTTTAGTTGTAAAGCACCGCGAGTCCAGCGTTCACGTGTTGTCTGTGAAGCAGAAGTGATCAACTGTAGCAGATGCAGGTGTCTCTCCGGCGGTGTCCGCTTATCGGATTTAGACTCGCCTCGTTAGTTAAAGAGTGGCTGTATTAGCGTAACGATAGATGGACCACTGCAAATGCACTCTCACATCAGCATAACACCCAAACCAGCATTATGCACCAGCCTAACATGATGCCAACCGTTCAAAAGAGCCCTCGTCTGTAAGATGTGCGTTTTTCTGCACTTGATTCCTCTTTGCTCTTCTGGAAGAGTTTGATTTTGCTCAGTTTTTTTCACTTCCAGTGCACATAAATCTTCTTGAACTTACAGGAATAGTTCACCTAACAATGACAATTTTTTCCATCATTTACTCACCCTCGAGTCAAACCCTGGATTATTTCCATTCTTCCATGAAACACAGTACGTGCTCTTTTTAATACAACACTAGTAGAGGGTGATTTATACGGTAAAGGACAAAAAGCACCATTCAAGTATCATAAAACTAGTCTGCATGACTTGCATGCTATAGTCCAGGTGTTCTGAAGTCATATTTTAGTTATGCGTAAGAAAAAAAACCAGATTGAAATTATTAATCACTGTTTTTCAACTTTTGTTCCTGAGTTTCATGTGGCCATTTAAAACGTGACTGCAAGTGAGATTTGAGAGCTACAAATGAAGACGTTAGTCGGTTAATAATTAATTATTTTGTCTGTTTCTCACATACATCTACCATGTGAATTCAGAAGACTTGGAATACAGTACACAAATCGTATGGATACAGTATCTCACGAAAGTCAGTCCACCCCTCACATATCAGCAAACATTTTAGTATATCTTCTCAAGGGACAATACTATAGAAATGAAACTTGGATATATTTGAGAGTAGTCAATGTGCTGCTTGTAAAGCAGTTGATATTTACTGTCCTCTGAAAATAACTCAACATACAGCCATTATTGTCAAAATATGTCAGAACTGTGCTCAAAGTGTCAATATTTTGTGTGAGCACCATTGTTATCTAGCACTGCCTTAATCCTCCTAGGCATGGAGTTCACCAGAGATGCACAGGTTATTGCTGGGATCCTCTTCCACTCCTCGATAATGACATCATGATCACGGAGCTGCTGGATGTTAGTCACATGGTGTCTCTCCACCTTCAGCTTGAGGATCACCACAGCTGCTCAATAGGGTTCAGGTCTGGAGACATACTTGGTCACTCCATCACATTCAGCTTCAGCTTCCTCAGCAAGTAAGTTGTCATCTTGGCGGTGTGTTTGGTGTCGTTATCATGCCGTTCGGCACAGTTTCTGAAGGGAGTGCATCAGGTTCTGCTTCTGAATGTCTCAGTACATGTATGAATCCATGTTTCCCTCAATGAAGCGCAGCTCCCCAGTACCAGCAGCCCCAGACCATGATGCCACCACCACCATGCTCGACTGTAGGCAGGGGCGACACTAAGGGGGGAAAGTTAGGACGATCCTAAGGGCCCACACACTTTTGGGGCCCCCAGAGATCAATTTTATTAATGGAATGGGTGCGGTAGGGGGCCCAACCTCATATTCTTTCATAGGGCCCAAAATTTCTAGTGGCGCCCCTGTTTGTAGGCAAGACACAATGTTCTTGGTACTCCTCACCAGGGCGTCACCACACATGCTGGACACAATCTGATCTCATCAGGCCACAGGACATAGTTCCAGTAATTCATGCTCTTGGACAGGTTCCATTCAGCAAACTGTTTGCGGACTTTCTTGTGATCCGGCTTCGGAAGATGCAAACCAGCTTGTTGCAGTGTGTGGCGCGTGGTCTGAGCACTGACAAGCTGACCTTCCACTTCTGCAACCTCTAAAGCAATGCCGGCACGATCATGCGTCTGTGTTTTGAAGCCAGCGTCTGCACCTGACGCACAGCACGAGGACTCAACTTCTTTGATTGACCCTCGCGAGGCCTGTTACGAGTGGAACCCGTTTTGGAAAACCTCTGCATGACCCAGGCCTGTAGTATAAGGGCGTTTTCAATCTTCTTATAGCCTAAGCCATCTTTGTGGAGAGCAACAATTCTAATTCTCAAATCTTTAGAGAGTTCTTTGCCATGAGGTGCCAAGTTGAACATCCAGTGGTCAGTATGAGAAAATTGTACTCAAAGGACACATTTTAACTGCTCTAATACAGAGATACACAAATTTGTATGGTCCTGTCAAGCAGACAAAAACATGAAAATGATGAATAAGACGTGGCTTTACATGGTTAAACGACATATTATCACTTGTTTGGTACTCATTTTCGTTGCCAGCTATTTTGACAATAATGGCTGTATTTTCAGTTATTTTCAGAGGACAGTAAATATAAACTGCTATACAAGCAGCACATTGACTACTCTAAAATATATCCAAGTTTCATTTCTATAGTATTGTCCCTTGAGAAGATATACTAAAATGTTTGTTGAACTGTGAGGGGTGGACTCACTTTTGTGAGATACTGTATGTGTGTGTATTTTATATATATTTATATATATATATATATATATATATATATATATATATATATATATATATATATATCACACAGTAGTCAACATTCAAAGTGGATCAAAACCTTTCATCAAAGTTATACATGAATTTTGAACAATACCGTTCTTGTCTTAGGACAACTTTGATTAACTTTTTTAATCCACTTCAAATGTTGACTACTGTATATGCATGTATGTGTGTGTTCATATATATATATATATACGTATACAGTATACACACACACACACACACACACACACACACACAACCACAGACTAACCCTGTTATAATGTAAATAATAAGGGTTTGGTATGACACGCTTGTGTACATGTTTATTGTTGGGTGAACTTTTCCTTTAAAACGTTTCTTCCACTGACCTCTGTTAACAAAGCAATACAAGCTCACCGAGTTCAGTCAGATAGAAAAACACACGGCACGTTTAAGATGCTAGAAGAGAATGAGATGAGTTTGTATCCACCAAGAAATCGAACAATGCAGGAATACCTGTTTGTATATAGTGACCCACTGCTCTCGTGAAGGCTGGTGGGTCACATGACCACACACTCCCACCCGCCATAGTCGGTAACACTGCCACAATCCCTACCCAGCAAGCACATTAAACTCATTCACACACAACACACTTGCCAGTATCATTGCACCTTTTACCCTCGCCTGATGCCCGTTGGTGCAGTGAGCATGCAGGTAAACGCAGGTTAGGGGAACATCATGCCATGTAATCATGTCATATGGTGGATGTATGAAATGTATGTTTAATCTGAGTTTGTGTTGTAACCGGAGCCTTTTAGTAATTATCGTGCCCGTACTAACATTTGATGCCATACTTTCTCACCTGTTGTGAAAGGAATAGTTCGGCCTAAAATGAAAAATCTGTCATTACTCACACTTATGTCATTCCAAATCTAGATACTTGCATTTTTTCCATGGCTCCGTATAAGAACAGATCATAGGGTGAATAAATTATGACAGAATTTACATTTTTCGGTGAACTGTCTCTTTAAGGAGACCTAAAAAGTGGCATAGAGTCTCCACAAGGTGGCGTTGTTGGAAGACGCCTTAAAGCACCTAAAATTGTGTTGAAAAAGGGATTTTTAGATGACCATGTTTTATTTTTAACTCATGTTTATGAAATGTATACAAAGACATGCCTTTATATATTAGGTTTTACCAACCCAACGAGGTGATTTTTATTGATCCCCCACTGTATAAAGTTGATCTGGTCTGTCCTAGACTAAATATTCTGATGCAGTACTTGACTCTCAAAAGCCACAGACACCTTGTGGGTGAAGAACAAGATTGAGGTGTGTAACGGCATAATTGGAGAGTGAACTTCACCCGACCTCAATGTCTAAGCAATATTAAGCCATTGATAAAGAACAGTCCGTATCATAGCACTTCCCAATAGATTCAGTGAATGGAGACATAAAATCAAGTCATTTTGGCTCTGTATGTAATAGTGAGAAGACTTTGTTCAGGATGCTTATTTTTTAAAGAAAATAAAAGTTGTTTTTTACTAAACACTGTGTTGAGGTGTGTATCAGATGTGAGGTCTTCTGGGGATTGAACTACACAATAGCATGTCAATAATATTTACTGCTTTTTTCAGTCTTCCCCATCACTGGCTGAATCCTGGGCTCAGCATTTGTAATTCATGTTTATTGAAATAGCATGCATTTGCAGGCGACTTTACTTCCAAAATGTGATATTTCCAAGAAAAACCAAGATATTCATTGGGGTAAAAAACAAGTTTTTAAATTTTGATAAATGATGACGGTGACAAAGTATTTCTTAGGAATAACATGCATAAATGAATCATGCTCCAAAAGACAGAGAACGTGAATGTGGTCAAATTTGATTTCATATTGACTTTAATAATTGTCGTTTTTGCATCCTTTTCCAACCAGAACTAAGTACAACCATATTAATTAACATCATAATTCATGTTATCAGTATTTTGATTCAAGAGAATTCATAGTAAAATGAGTCAGTAGATGGATATGGATAGATTTTTACAATTTTTTAATGAATGAGGCCTAATAAGTTGTTTGCACAAGCTAATGATAATGTAGGCAATGATGATAGATAGATAGATAGATAGATAGATAGATAGATAGATAGATAGATAGATAGATAGATAGATAGATAGATAGATAGATAGATTTTAACAAGTTGAATGAGGCCTAATGAGTTCGCACAAGCATTATGATGATGATGATGATGATGATGGTCACTCGGAGACTGCCTCAAACCCCGCCCCTTCCCTCGCGGACTCGCGCTTCCCCTCGCAGCCAATCAGCGCGCGGCTCTCGCGCCAGGTCCGTGCGTCGCGCTCGCGGACCATCAGACGCTCCATATTTAGCCGTAGCGAGTCTCGCAGAGGCTGTCCAGAGAAATTCTGAGAGAGAGTTCAACTCTCAACTTATTTAATGTCATCACTGGCGTAAAACGAAAGGAATATACGCTTTTGGAAGGCCGCTAGCTTCAACCGTGGAAGCCAGTGATGATCGGGTACTTTAAGCTAAGAGAAGACGGCGTTTGACGGGATTTTTTCTCCTCTCAGATGGGAATGTAGCTTAGCTGGTTAGCCTGGCCACTAGCAGTAGCAGGCTAGCGCTGTCGAAGAGAGGAGGCGACATAAGTGGACTTTTACTCGCTATAACGTCATAACACCTCAACAAACCGCCTCAGTCTTTCCAAAGACGCGTTTCTGAAGGCGTCGCGGTCACAGAAACAGCGATTCGGGACTGTATTTGAGCAGGCTGAGGGGAACTTTTCGTTTTAGCTGTCTAGCTAGCTGGCCGTAACGTCAATCTGTCAACCGAACCTGAAATCCCGAACAGATTGTTCGAGCCAGGTTCTGTGGCACCGAACCTCTCTCCTCTCTCTCGGCCTCCGTTGATATACGAGCTTCTGAGGAAGGTTGATTAGGAGCTCGAAACACGGAAGGAGACGCTCGCATTGGTTTAACGGAACCGGTTCGGGGGGCCGTCGGGATCCAAGAAGAGTTTCTGAAGTTCGTCTACTGCGAGCCGGGGACGGAACCGGACAGAGACCTCATGAATGGAAATCGGAACTACAGGTGTGTATGATGTGGGGTCTTTTGCGCACATCTGGATGTTTACAACGTCATGACGATGGCTTGAAGGGAACTTTGACTAGTTAACCTTATATATATATATGTGTGTGTGTGTGTGTGTGTGTGTGTGTGTGTGTGTGTGTGTGTGCTGAGCATCGTTATGGTTGAGCAGGTGTCTGTAGTGTTTTGACAGTTCTTGTGACAGTATGAACTTATTCATTGAGACGTCTACAAGAAAATTATTATTTTTAGAAGTCGTTGTGTGTGTGTCGTTCATGACATTAACTATGAATGGGCCATTAACAAATAAAGATTGAAAAAAGGTGTTTTTCAAAAAAATCTTTACAAAACTGATTTAATGCATAAGTCATGAATTTATCAAATTATTTTAAAAGTAAAGAATGCACTTGGACACAAAAATATGCACGTCGTATCATTGACCCGAATGTGTTTGACTGATGATTGACAGTTACTTGATGGTCGAAATGATTAATAAATTGGTCTAGGTCATTTGCTGTGAATGTGAATGATTTTAAATAACAACACATTTTTCCAAATATTTAGAGACTCTCTTAAACCAGGGGTAAGACTGATTGGCTTGACTAGTGTTTTTACTTTTAACCTAACACAAGAAGCTAATTAATGTACTTTTTATTAAATGGCCATTGTTTCTCAAATAAATGTTAATTAAGTACTATAGCTTTGACGGCCATTTAGAGAAAAAAAAAATTACTTTGCGACCAAATTAACTGCAAAGCAACTGTGCACAATTATAATATCATGACTCATAACAACAATGCTACTACTTCAATTATCTTATGAATTTTTATCAGCATTTTTTTTTGTACTAATTAACTTATTATATTAGTTATATCGTTTTTGTTTTAATTTGTATGACCTAATGAACATTTTGCCATAATTGTGTAAAAAAGCTATACAAAATAAATTTAATTGAATAAGGTTGTCAGACACTTAATACTATTGGTCATAAAAAGCCAGTATGGGTCATTTTCTACTTTTAAGTGTTCTAAAAAGATTTCCCACTTATCGAGTTCTCGTTAGATCCTAAGATTCTTCTATTGAAAAACAATATTACTGAGTAGTGTGTGTAGTGTGGTTTAGATCATAGCAATTATCTCATTGTGCCTCATCGTGGGCATTTTAAAGGCTGACTATGAGAGTATGAGTCATTTTGTGATGTGAAGAAGTTCTGCTCAGACATGATGTAACGAGCTGTAAGAGGGTTGGAGTCAGGTCAGGTGAGTGACCTTTCGTAGCCTCACTGACCACAAGGTCAGAAGTTCATTACTGGCAGAGTAACATTTCCCTACCAGCAACATTTCCCTTTTTAAGGCACGTATTCCTGTTTGCTTGGCTGTTTTCTGGAATGATACTTGTTCTGTGTTGACTAAGTCTATATGTCAGAAGTCTGCTTTGGCTCCGGTGGTCCCCATTGTCTCGTCACCTGTGAAATACCCCCATGTTAAGGGGCTTTGTGAGCTTGAGCATTGGATTTTCCCTTGGTTGGGCGATGTCTACTAATTGGGGGGAAGGGGGGGGGGGTTAATTTAAAATCAATAAAAAAAGTAATTGATTTTGACATGCTCTACTGCAGCTGACCACTAAGGAGCGAATGTACAGTGACATAACTGCCGGATTCAAACTGTCCTTATTCAGTGTTTTAACCACATAATGTTTATTTTAGGTTTCAGACATTTAAATGAATATAATTTTTAGCAAAGCAATACATTTATAGTTTGTAAAATACACACTGGTGTCTATGGAAGCAGCAATAACAATCCATTCGAATATTTTTGCCGATGTGTTTTATTCATATCAGATGCACAGTCTAAATAACTATAAAGTTTACTCTGTTCATCTCTCAGTTCACCGGCCACTTACTTTCATTTATTTCCGGAGAAACTGATGAATTCACCTGATGTTATAAATCCAACAGACAGCAGGGCTCCAGACTAACTTTTCCACTGGTTGCACTTGTGCTACCAACTTTCTCAGTTGGTCGCACCAGCATATGATTTGGTCGCACCTTTTTTTTTTTTTTTGCTACATGCCATGGGATTAATTAATGCATGCTGATGAATAGTGGTTTTAATGGACCAAGGCTAGCAAAGGCTTTCTGGGTTGCAGCAGAAATACCTGTAATATATTAATTATCATTGCCAAATTTCAGGATTTTCATGGATTTTGGACAGTAATTTTAATCTGTAATTTTAAGCATTTTATATTTGAATTATATACAGTCTATCTATTTACATTTGAATAATATTCTATCTATCTATCTATCTATCTATCTATCTATCTATCTATCTATCTGTCTATTATCATCTTTCTATCTTTTAAAAATCATTGAACATTCAAATTTTTGCATTACATTTTAAAATATTAGAGTATTATAATAAACTGATACAGATTTTTCGTTAACAAAGTTTATAGTTGTGACAAAAAGCAGAAATCTCACACTCCTTACCTTCTGCATTTTATAATAATTTTCTTTTCCTCTGTCGAGCGATCATGAGAGTAATCACTCGACAGAGGAAAATATAACCGCTGAAAAGACGTAGGAGGAAGGGGCTCTGTGTTTCGTGAGACCATTTTTATAGCCTTAATTCGTGAATTCTTAATTGGCGCGTTTCACCATCAGTGTGCAATGCGCGTGACGTCTACGTTCGTCAATAAATAAACTGCACGTGTCTTGCGGAAGAACATTGTAGACGGAACTTCTCTCCGTTAATGTCTATGGCGAGTCACGCAGGCACTGGGCTACTCCGCAGCCGAGAAGACCCCGGGATAAAATAGTCTGAATATAAACACTTATTATAGGTGTACCGTAGTGATTCAGGACAAGTCAAAAACACTGTTTGGAAATGGATTCATGATGTAGCCTACTCGTTCATTTTGAACATAAGTTACGGACTGCAGCAGCTGATACAACGGCGTTCTGTTGCTCAAGTGTCCACTCGCACAAATGCGACCACATTACATTTTAACTCGCACATTCTCAAAAAATGGTTGCATATGCGACCAATTTGGTCGCAGTCTGGAACCCTGGACAGGAATCTCTGAACTGCGTCCCAAACAAACATGACAGCGCCCATCTCACGTTACAGATCAAGATCATTTATAAAGGTTTTTAAACGACAAAATAACTCGCGCGTATTTTAGAATCGGACTAGAAGCTAGTTGATAACATGGTAAGCAGTTGTTAATATTTAGAAATAAAAGCGCTACAACTGTCATACAGCGCTAGGGGAGGGGGGAACCGCGATGCCGGCTCAACATCGTGATGTCTGTCAGCCAACCCGACGGTCGATGGCATCGTCCATCAGCCCAACCCTATTAGAACACATTCATTGGTTCTATAGACTTATGAGCCAGAGAAACAAGTGCACTGTCATCTTTAGGATATTGTCTTTGAACTTCAGTTTTTGCGGTCGCTCTATATCTCTATGGCATCACTGTCGAAGAGTTATTAGCTGGTGAATGAATCTACTTATTGTAGAGTTAACGAAAGTTATCACAAGCAATGTAATGTTTAAAGCAGATGTCTTAAAAAATGTCAGTAGACCGGGAAGATTTTAAAACGGGCAGTTCATTCATAAATACGCAAGATCGCTGTAGAAATACAAACCGGACGACAAAAGACAACAAGCACAGCGCTGCAAAGGGGCGTGGCTACATAAGCTCTATACTGATGGTGAGAAATCATGCTTTTCAAGATTGTATAAAAAAAATAGTGGTTTGTGCAACATAATTGGCAGCCTAAAAAATGCATGATTGTTTTCCTGTGAAGTCTGTGCATCGTTGCTGGTGGGAACTACGCGTCCAGTGACCGTGAGGAGACCTAACCGGTGCGGTTTTATTAGGTTTGATGCTTAATATGGCATGGCTCGAGGTGGTAATCATACCAGATGTTTCCTGCTGCCAGCGTGTAAAGGGCCACTGCCGAGGGGAAGCCCCGGTCGTGTCTCATTTCGAGGTAATGCTACAGGTGGGTGGGTACAGGACAAAATGATGTTTTCCCGCACAGGATGCATAACCATTTATTCGAACTTTTATGAGAACATGATGTCACGATTGCTTCAGCGCTTAATGATTAAAGTCTCTGGCTTTTCCCACTGGTTTGCGCGGTTGTGCCCCAGAGCGCTGTATTGAGTTTTGATTGTCCCTGTTTGTTTGATGCCAGTGCCAAAGCAGGGGAAGAGTTACGTCCTTCGCTCTTCATCTCATTCTGAGAGTGTTCAACAATAGCCCCTTTCTCTCCTCCAATCACCTTAAGCGGATGACATACTATGGGTGGTTTCTATGGTGAGTGCAGTTTGACTTGCACTGGTATTGTGGATGAGGGTGGCAGACTGCTAGTAAAGTGAAGGTTATTTTGGGTGATGGTAAAATAGTCCGGGTGTTGCCTGTCACTGTCAAGATCTATTTGCTTTGACATGACTTAAAAAGAGTGATTTTGAACCATAATTTCAACCTAGTTTCACTGTCATTGTACACTGAATGTTTTAAGATCCAGTCAGCATTGAATCAAAGACTGAACCCATTTAAGGCAATTTTGTGTAGGATTTATTTTAAAACAATTTTCAGTCTGAAATGGCTAGCTTTGAATTCAACATGAAATTTTGGAGTTAGAGTGAAATAGTGTTTTTTTGTAAAACTTACCCCAATAATTTCTGTTTTGTTTACCACATCGAAAAGTGTAGCTAATTGCATTATGGATCATTTATGTAAAACACAGTTAAACTTCTAGATGACAATAATCAAAGCAAGTTTTAAATGTTCCTCTAAATTAACATTTAGTTATCATTTCTTAAAAGTAACTTAATATTCAAACAGGCATCTTGCATTTATTATTTTACTTTTTTATTAATAATAAAAAATATTTTTTATTTAATATTTATTACTCTAAATTTATTATTTTACTCATTCTATGCAGTATTATGAGCTGTTCACCTTCAGAAGTTATTGATGAATGATTGAAATGTTATTGTGGAAAGAAGCATAAATAAGACAATAAATACATTATGGTTATTAATTTGTTATTGCTCTGTTTATGCTTTCGGTTATCTCTGAATTAGGGCTGCTCTATTATGGAAAAAATCATAATCATATTGAAAAAATGAAAAATCATATTGAAATCACGATTATGTAACACGATTATTTTACACGACTTTGGGAACGTGTTGCATTTATTAAAAGACACCTTTCAACAACTCTTAAAAAAAATCTAAATGTGAACATTTATTGTACTTTTTGAACTATTAAACAGACCTGCAAACTCACAAGTGGTGAAAAAGGTGACATGTTTACAAATTAATTTGTTGTAGGGGTCACCAGGGCGTTTTTTGCCTTTATAAAGGAAAATTTATTAAACCTTACTAAATATATGTGTTATGTCAAATTCTTACATTTGGTCAAATTCAGTTGTAATAAAAAGGGCTGGTATCCATTCAATTAATTTACACTGCAAAATTACAACTGTAAAAATATTATGAGATTAAAACAAATAATAAAATAAAAAATAAAATCAATGATACCTTTAAACAATAGGTGGCGACAAGTGAACGTCTTAATAAATGAATCATTGAGTCATTCATTAAAACGATTCGTTCAAAATAATGAATCATTCAGTAACAAAACACAGCGCTTAGTGATGCTTTTCTTTTGTAACTATTTTCGTCTGTGAAATAGAACAAAACCAGTCAATATTGCGTCTAAAATGTAAGTTACTACATATAAATTAGGCTACTTGTTTATGAAACTATAAATTCAATGTAACATTTGCAATCGTGATATAGAACAGCCCTTAGTCGTGTTATGTTACTTAACTACATATGTTAAAAAAAACTCAACATTTCTACCTCAGTATGTTTCTTCTGTGAGTTTTTGTGTGAGCTGTTAGGCTCATTTGTTTTTGATTTCTCCACTAATGTCCCTTTCACAAATAGACAGGCAGCGTAGCTTCCAGAAACTATCCATTACCAATCTCAGTTTACACTGACTGTATAAGATCAAAACCATCTCGCGTTTCGATCGGTCGGGCAAGTAAAACTCTTTTACTTGAAACTTAAAAATCCCCTTTTCCCGGACAAGCAGACAAGTGTTGATGTCGCTCCCTGTGTTCATTCTCGATTTGTTTCGTGCTGTAAAGCGGAACAGATGATCAGGTCATGTGCGCTCGCGCTGCCGTTCGCTTTAACTGAGGCGCTACAGTGATCGAGCAGAGATCTGCGACAGCTCGAGATACATCTATGGTCTCTCTCCAGTCTATATTAAATTAGCCAATTGTTATTGTCAAGTTTATTCTGCTTGCAGTTTATGACTGTATAGGCTGAGAGAGTTTATGGCTTCGGGAGAGAACACAGGACAAAATAATCGTTTTTAGTCGATTGTACTATTTTGGAGATCGTTGGGAGCCAAAATCGAAATCGAAATTCGATTAATTGCACAACCCTACTCTGAATATTGGTCATTAAGCCATGAAAAATGATCAGTACATCTAATTTTTAGGAAATGCAATAGCCAAATAAAGAGCACTTAAAATCATTGAATATGGAGGATATTGCTTGATTTAATATTGCCCAGCCCTGTTCACCACGTGCACTGCACAGTCACTATGACCCATCACAGCTCAAGAATGTGATCCCTTTCATTTTCAGTACTGAGACACAGCAACACATTGTCTTCCGCAGCACGGGTGAATATGCTGCTTGAAAATGTGTAAGCCATAAATTGTCTAAAGTAAAAAAGGTGGAGGAGGTTTTCGGACCCTCTGGAGTGGGATGTCGGCCTGGGGAATGTTTTCATGGTAGTTACATCTGGCTTAGCAATCGCTCTGTGTACATGGGGCCCTGTTTGACTTTTTGGCCCTTTTTTTCTTTGAAGGTTAGTTGGGGGAAGGCAAAGGGGATCTGTGGAGGGAATTTAAACTATGAGAGGTAGACACGGGGGAAAGAGCTTGACCTATAGGTTACGTCTCCGAGTCCCTCTCTAAACTATGACTTTTCGCTTTTAATTGCAACTTTTCTGCTTGCTTAGTTTTCTCACTTTGCTCGTAACAAATTAGCCTGTTAACTACACAGAGCTCCTTTCACCTAGGCTAGCTGTGGTGGAATCTCAACCCAGAATGGATCTTATTCATCAGCCACACTCAGGGTTCAGGCTGTTTTCCTCTGCCATGTAGGCCTACCTCGGCAAAAGCCAACCTCTGTCCCTGCAGACCCCGGACCCCCTTCATATACTGGAGCTTAAAGTACCCTAGATGTTGGCTTATGAGTCTGTTTTTGTGTGTGAACCAAATCATTTGTAAAGCAGTCGGAGCAGTTACTGAGTTCATTGGACTTGCTTGCTGAACTGCAGGTTATTGCCTTCATCTTTTTGATTTAAAATAGCTGTTATTGTGTTATGTGATGCTTAAATCAGTGTAGTAAGTCTCTATGAAATCCGTTTCCCAAATAGGGATGCTAACCGATGACCGTTTGACCGATGGTTGACCGTCTCAACGTTAACGGATCAAAGTTGTCGGTAGTCGGTAAAAAAAAAAAAAAAGTGATCTCTAAATTAGGCTATTATAGACAGTGGACTAAACGCTACTACAGTTAGCCATCTCATTCCAAGATATTTTTGTGTGAAATGAATAGTGGTCGACCGATATGGGTTTTTTGATGGCCGATGCCGATATCTTAGAGAGCAGGGTGGCCGATGGCCGATATAACGCCGATATTTATATTTATATATCAAAAAAAAAAAAAAAAAAAAACCTTTTTAGATGGCCCTATACTTTAGATGGCAACTTCTTGAATCTGCAATCCTATTACAGTATTTTTCACAAATAAAGTAATTGTTTAAAAATATATGAATATGTGAATAAAAAGGAAGTAAACACTGTAACAGGGAACTCAGTAATCTGGTAATTAATCAGTAATCACTGATAATCATATTTTTTTCACTTTGACTTTTGACAAGGTAACGCTAATTTTACATACAGCTCACAGTGAAAACGACATGAATATGACACAGTGGGCAACTGGATATAGCACACCATGTTTTAAAATGAAGGATTTAAAGTTTTTCGATCACGTCTCTCTCCTGTGAAGCTGATCTTCTGTTCACATTCACTCACTGCGCACGGACCGTCACTCGCAGGAACACGTTTATGCAGGCTACAAATGCACACTTCACAAGATATCACTGCTGGATTCGATTAAATCTGCAAGGTTTGTGAAATTAAATGTTTATTAGATATTCATAGATTTGTTTAAATTATGTAGATGCGCATTTGCTGAATGTTGACGGTAAATGAGAAAGTATTCTAGCCTGATTGCTTGCCTAATAATATAAAAGAAAACGCATTACTTTTTCGCATACCATTTACTTTCTTTGATTATCGGTTCTGTCTAACAAAGTATTCGATATGACTGACAGAGAGGCGGAGAATGTGAGTGAGCGCTGTGTGATCAGATTCAGGCGCTGCCGTTCTCTTCTCAGGTGCTGGTGTTCTCAGCGCTGCCCGTCAAAATAAAAGTCAGCAGCGCCGTCAAAATAAAAGTCCCGCTTCCAACACATTGGCCAATCAGAAAAACTTATTGGCTGATGCCGATATTTAAAAAAAGCCAAATATCGGCCGATATATCGGTCGACCACTAGAAGTGAACAAATCCCTCGCACTCAATTTTTCATAACTCGCCTGTTTGTCTTAATAAACCAATAAAAACATTTGGCGCGAGGTCACAGCGTTTCGGTTCGCGCGCTCACAAGGTCTGCAAAAAATAAAGGCTACAGGCTAAAACACTCGAGGTTAGAGCGAGGGCAGACGACAGGATGAAGCGTGCAAAGAAACGTAGTGTGTGGGACCATTTCACCAAAAAGAATGACACAGAAAGTTGCAACTTGTGTGATACAGTGCTTAAATACAGTAGTAATACTGTAGAAATACATTACATCTACATTTCAGTGGTAACTGAATATTTTATTGTTATAAGGTGATGATGATCATCATCTTTCTTTATTATTGTTAGCACTACCTCAAACTAAAGCGGCGTCTCTTCGGAGCTGTCATTTTCTTAAATGAGCCGCGCCAATGTTTCAAATGAGCTTCTGACGCTAGACTAACGATTGAAAAAAAGTGACGTGAGTGGAAGTGCGGCGCCGGGGCAGTGTGTGTGTGTGTGTGTGTGTGTGTGTGTGTGTGTGAGAGCGGGAGGCAGAGAGAGATGCGACAGAGTTGAGAAATTGCAGACGCTGCTCGAAATGGCTGTTATTTCAAATAGCGTAGCATATTTTAAACTAATCGGTTAACCGGTTTCAATCGGCTAATGAGGCTTGGTGGTTGGTCAAGAAAATTTTTAGTTTTCGCCATCCCTATTCCCAAATTCTTTTTTTCTCAATTCTGTATTATTGATTAAATAAATTGTATTAATCAAAACGCATGCCTAATCAATTGAGTATTTTATACTATTTTCTTCATACTTTAAACTATATCAATTTAATGTGTTGTCTGCGTTCATGCGTTTATCGTTTAAAAATGGTAGTAGTCAAATTAGTTAATTACTTTACCAATTTAATCAAACATTGCATAGGCTACCTTTGATTTATTAATCCAAAGTTTGCCAAATTCTGTGACATTGCACAGCTGTGCAGTTCAGAAAAACCCTGGCAAAATGTTCTGACCTTGTCCTAATCTCTGGATTACTGTATCTTTCAAAGGTTACATCTTTACCCTAGCAAGTGTTGAGAGCTGTTAGCTGACAGTTAATCTGTCGACCGGTTTGCCAACTGGACACACGTGAAGACATACACACTTCCCATCGTGTTCTGTCACTCGGTGCGTCTGAACCCGGTGCCGTGACTGACGCCATTGTGTCCTGCCGCTGAGCACTCGGCCTTTTCCCACAACCCAAGCCTCTGTGGATTAGGGCCACAACAGCTGTATTGTGTGTGTGTCTGTGTGTGTGTGTTTCTGTAGTTTGCTAAAGAGGTAGAGAGCTCAGAATACAGTAGTGCATTTATCACTGGACATCTGGAAACTGACCTGGTTGGCTAGTCAGCAGTTAGTGTCGTGTAGTTGTGAATTTCTGCTGGCAACCTTTGCTCAGCCTTTATTTTTTTTTCAAAACCAAAGCAAAACAGTTCAGATTTCTCATTATTGGGGTTAGTGTTTTTTTTTGTATTTATATACTATTTTAGTATTCATGAATTATTTTAATTAGTTATTATTTTAAAAGAATCAGTTTTATTTTTTAGTTATTTCACTTTGTGCTTTTGTCATTTTTATTTGGTAAATATATATACATGCGTAGCTTTCATATATTTTTAGTAGTAACTTGACAGATTTATTTAAATTCCACAAAAAAAAAATTTTCCACTCAAGATTTATTTATTTTTCATTTTGTTGTGACAATTTTGCTTTGGTTAATGCTTGAAACTTCTTTAATAAGGGTGCATTTGAGGCTTATACAAATAACCAATATTTTAACACCGTGATCAGCTAATATTAATACGAATTCTGTTACTTTTAATGAACATTTAATCAAAAAGATTCACCAATGGTATCATTGAATAGTTATGCATGGAAACACTGTCAGATTATTATAGAGCGGTGCTCTGAATCTGAATTGATCAAAGAATGCGTGTTACAGAATTGGATTTAATAGGATAATATTGTGTTTTTTTTTTTTCCATAATCTTGCTTTAATTCCATAATGATTTTATTTTCAGCGAATTTTTTTTGCTAAAGTTTTGCCTTGAGCTCACAGCTGATTCGTCTGGCTATTGGACGTTGAGATGACGTGCTTCCAACCACAGCTAACCCACACGCCGCCGCCGCCGCTTCTTGTGTAGAGTCAGCCACTGTTGCTGTCCCTGCTCACAGTGTGAATGAGCTCTTGCATTAATGATTCAGAGGACCGCCTGCACAGAGCAGCTCAGCTGAATGATGAATTGCTCTTAATCACTCTTACGCTTTCCTTTTAGAGGTATTCATCATTTTCTGTCGTTGCTTGTTGGATGGCTGTCCTTCTAATATTACAGGCTGTATCTGATGCTGTACTCACTGTAAATGTCCGTCTCCATGGTCACCACATGGTCACTTCTTGCCCGCTTTAGTCTCTGTTTATGGGTCACCTGAGGACAGCGATGGTTGTGCCAGTAAGGAGCCGAGATTGGAGTAATCTAATGGCTCTGTGGCAGCTTTCTCCTCTCTCATTAGGATGTTGTGAGTTTCTGTATTGTTACATCAAGTGTTTTTGGCCAGTCAATCGAGGCATCAAGCTTTTTGGATTTTTAACATGCCAAAAGCAGGCTGTCTCTGCCACAATTTTACAGGCATTTGGATTGCAGGATGTTGAAATTACAGAGTAATTTCCGACAAACTCGTGTTTTTAGAGCATAATGACCTGACACGATAGTGATCGGCAAATATTTTGTTTAAGCTGATATTTTGTTATTGGAGATGTAAAACAGTATGAAGTTTTCAAGTAAACATACAGAAATCTAATTAAGTACAAAGGTAATAGAGCTGTACAAACATCGCGATTTCGATTCAAACACCCACGCAATCTCATTCCTTAATGACAAAGATTCACTTGTGTCTATTAAACTTTTGACAAAAAATCATACCATAACATTCAAATCTGTTTTTGCTGCCGCTGAGCCAGAGCAGAGTCTTGTATAGGTATGAAACGGCTTCACAAACAGTCTTTTAAACCACACAGTATCATTATTTCTGTTACAAATATTCATATTATCACAGAAGAACTGGGAAAAAGTTTATAGTTTGTATATAAACACTGATCTCTACGGTAGTGATTAAAATAGAGTAAATCACCATCAGAAAGTAACATGACGCTTCAAATAGTGATTTAATCCATTACATTGTTACATTGAATTGGCATTGAATCCATTCATTCATTCATTCAAGAGAAGAGACTGAAACAAGAGAAGTGGTTCTCTTATGATTGAGTCAAGTCATCCATTTTTTGAATGCGCTGCAATTCATTCAGAGTAATTAGGCCTAAACATTTTAAATAGACTGCAGCAAATAACATTTAGTCAGAATCTCTAGTAAAATACATTTTATGGTGTTTAGTTGTCTGTTTTGAATCATTGGAGAATCGTGATCTCCGCTTGAAACTTAAATCATGATTCTCAATTTATCCAGAATCGTGTAGCTCTAAGATGCAGCAACTACTTCAATTTTTTTACATTTTAAAGTTAAATGCATCAATCTTTCAGAGCAAAATTTAGAGCTCCAACCCATTTTCTGTGACCAAATTGAACAGAGTAAATAAATGTCTTTGCATCATCTACTAGTAAATGGACTTGTAACATCCATTGTGCACAAGCATATTTGAGTGATGATTTCTTATGCCAGGCTTATTCTGATCTCTACACATTTCATTCTTGCTTTCTCTCCCTCCTTTATCTGAGCGGCCTTGGCGCTTGATTATGTTTCCCTTACAAACGGAGATGACGCTGTAGCCGTGAGCGAGAGAGTGGTGCTCGTGAGAGAGAGAGTGGTGCACGTAGGCTCGTGAGTGGGCGGCGGTGGGAAAATAAGTTCAGCCCTGAGACCAGAGTCGAGGAAGTGTGGCGTACTGACTCATTGGTAGAGTACAGTGTGTGGTTGCATGTGCGGAGGATGAAAAGCGTCGTCCTCTGGCCTCGCTGCCTCCTCTTCCACCCACTCCGAGCGTGGCTCAGACATTTCCCAAGATCCCCGTCACTCCCTCAGGCCTCGGTCTGAATCCAGATGTCCGGTAGAGGGTGTGTATAGACATCCACGAGTCTGTGTTCGGCGTAGAATCAAATGGTTATCAGTCTAATGGAGGCAGAGGGTGATTTCCATGACAAAGACACAATGGTCTGGAGTTTCAGACCCCCCTGTTGGTCTGGCTGCGTGTGAAAGCCTGGGGTCTCTCGGTGTGGTCTGTGTCTGCTGGAAGAGGCCCACCAGGTGAAAAGGGGGAACCAGATTCCTGACAGAACAGTGAGCGCACACTTTTAGCTGCCTCGCTTCTGAAAGTATTTTTCCTATTTATGTGCAGTTGAACCTAACCAACCAGATCTGAGATGAAACGCATTCAGTTCAAAGCTAAAAATGTATTTGTCAGAAAATAAGACTAAGGTACTTTATTTATTTTATTATCAATATCAATTTTATGTAATAGAATAAAAACAATTTAGTATAGACGTCTTTTCAGTTCGTAAACATGACGTTTTTTGTGGGCGGAGCTTAGGTGGAGGAGTCTTATTAACTAGCGTTAGAGAAGCGGCCAATGGTACTTTATTTATTTTATTAATCGCTATCAATATAAATTAAGTAATTTAATAAAAACAATTGTTCAGTATACAGTACATTCACTATATAAATTTTATTGATTGCATTTAGGGCTGGGACTGTTACCGCATTACCGTGAAAATTTTTCGTTTTAAATTTTGTTTAAAAGTAGACATTTCAAGCTTTCTATTTGTTTCTCATGTCTGTGAGGCAAGTAGCCTATACGCTGAGTTTCGGTTCATTTATGAGACGAGCTCCAGTTCACGTGCAAGAGATCGCACCGGCGCCTCCACGTCCTGATTATATGTCTGCTATATTTGCTTCTTATTTATTAATTCCAGGCAATTGGTTGATGAAACGGTGATTAAAATTAAGATACAATTTATACAAAACGAAATTCAATTTAAAGAAAGGCTTTCTACAAAACAAAACTTAATAAAGTTGTCGAAATCATGTCTGACACATCTTATGATCCTATCTTACTCATGCTGTTCACTTTTCATATAATCAACATAGATTAAATTAAAAAATAACATTATAGTATGTAAACATAAATATTTAAAGCGGTTTACCGCTATACCGCGGGAATTTCTTGCTTTTCAACCGTGGCTAGAAAAAATCCATATCGTCCCAGCCCTGATTGCATTACACAATGTACTTAGTCAATTCATTGTATGATTGAAACATTTGACTTTTCAAATCAAATGGTTTTAAGTTTCACCAAACTTGCTAATTAATTTATTTAGGAGATCTACATGTAAATGCATTTTTAATGATTGATGTTTGAGTTGGGTATATCAAGACGAAATGTACACGAATGTTGGAAAGTTTGCGGTCTGTGGGATTTATGAAAATAATGCTGAATTTATTTGATACAAAATTCATTAAAAATAGTGAAACAGTGAAATATTATTACAATTTAAAATAACTGTTTTCTTTGTGAATGTATTGTAGAGTGTAATTTATTTCTCTGTTTAAAGCTGACTTTTCAGCATCATTACTCCAGTCTTATGTGTCACATGGTCCTTCAGAAATCATTCTAATATAGTGATTTGCTGACTATAGACCCCTTTTCAGTTATTAAACATGGTGACGTTTTTTTGTGGGCGGAGCTTAGGTGGATGCAGAACGATCCCTCTGGCCGCTTCACTAACGTTAGTTTGCAAATTTTGTTAGCTCTTTTTTAAACAATGACTGGAGAAAATCTGATTTTATTTTAATGTGCAAGGTCACTCACTGTCCAGGACCGCGATTGTTATTTGCAAATGTTAATTTTAACGGACGGAACCAGATTGGCTGGCCCGTACACGCTCACTCAATGATGGACGATCTGACAGGATTAAAGTTACCTCGGTTGAGTGGCCTGACTTCTACACCTATCCGCTAGAGAAACAGAACGTAAAGAGAAACTGAGGGCATATAAATCTTTAGATGCCTATAACTATGTGCTGAATGGTCATGTACAAGACTTGTGTGGTACGATCCGCAGTTCTGCCTAGCCAGCGCCAAGAAGACGACAATGTAAAGAGTGACATTACAGTGCAATTTTAATGATGTGAATATTTTCTAGAAATAAAAATTCCAGATACAGCATATTCATTTTTCATTGATTCTAGCACCCAACACAACAAGATGACATTTAATATTAATACTACTAATTTAAGCTCATTATTATGTAGCCAAATCTGTGCTGGTTTGTATTTGCCGCCTCCAGTTTCCCCTTTGTTTTGCTTCCCAGCTAGCGCCGTGACATAACTGTGAAAAGGGGTCTTTTATTTATTTGAAATAGAGATCTGACTTTATAAATGTTTTTACTGTCACTTTTAATTGATTGAATGCATCCTTGCGCAATAAAAGTATTAATTTCTTTAAAAACAACTTTCTGACCTCAAACTTTTGAATGGTAGAGTACATGCATATGTATAATTTTTAAGGAAAATAAAAAATGACAGGGCAACATAAAACAAGATGAGTAATGGTTATTTTGTAGCAAACCTCTTCATGTTAGGTTTGTTGTGAAGGCTTTATACGTTATCGCTAAAAATCTATTTCTCTCAAGTTTTTGTCCCGGAAGCCGAAGGTTGCTCTCTATTACACACACCAGCTAATGATTCATTCTGACCCTCGCCAGCTTCTGTGAGTGATTCTTGTTTTTTTTAAACGTGACTCTGCTCTCTCAGCTTTGAAGCCTGGCCTCTTGAGCCGCGGTTATGAGTCAAACCCGGATGAATCACTTTCGTTTAGCACAGACGGATCTCAGAGGCCATTTGATGGGTAATGCCGGCCTGAAGCTTCGGTAAACTTCTGCTGTCTCGTTACCAGAATCTTGTTAGATGTGCAGAAGCCAGACTGCTTGTGTTTTGACACACTGGGTTGTCGTCTTAAAGGCGAAGCGTATAATATCTGCTAGTGGTATCAAATGGAATTTGCGAAATTATTGATTTTTTCCATTCAGGTTTACCAAAAACTCACTTTTTGTGGACAAACAGGTAGTCTTGCTCCAAATTTACACCATTTGTTGAACCAGAACATGTTGGACCATTTAGCCAATAACGCGGTGTTATTGTATTTTTTAAATTTTGTTTATAGCTATATTCATATAAATATTTTACTATTTTATTTTCAGTTTGCACTTTATTTGTGTATTGTTTTTTTATTCTCTCATTCGTTTTAATATGTTTTAAATCAATTTATTGTTCTTTTTATTTCTTGCCTCTTGTGATTATTTTTGATCACTTATGTGAAGTACATACAATGACTGTTGTGTGTGAAATATGATATATAAATAAACTTGTCTGCCTTTTAATTGAGCTTTCATTACTTTTCGATTGTTTGACTTTTCCCGCGCTTCACAATATGTTTGTTGTGGAATTTTTGGAGAATATATTTGGAATTTTTTTTTTTTTTTTTGCATTGATAACTTATCTTATCCTTGGTCTTATCTGCCTGAACATGACAGATTACATGCGTATCAAAAAGGAATTGGTAAATGGTCTCATTACGTGATATGCAAATTTATCATGCATATTCAATATTCTGCCTATAGTCTGTTTGTATCAAGGTTTTGATTTAGTATTGAGGTACCAGAGTTTGTATCTCATCACATTTGATTTATTGGTATTGTGCTAATCTGTCTTTGCACATTGAATCTGGCAAAGGGAGAAATAAGGTCCACGCATGACCTATAACTTATTTAAATTTGATGAAATTGAATCACTGCCCATGCAGGTGAGCGATGTATTTGAAACAGAAGTATGTATGGCCGGATGTGTGGGCCATCAGGATCAGTTTAATACAGCTTGATGTTACTGCACAAAAGTGACTTGTGGGTCAGAAATCCCATTTTTGAGAACGGCAACATTTGATTCATTGAGCATCACCATCACTTCTGCTTATTGTGTTTTTTCCCCTTTCCTCTGCAAAGTTGCTGAACTCTGTTTTTCTTCTCGCAAGCCCCACGAGTGGAAGTTGTGTGCTGATGAATCTGCTAGTGTGCCCTGGGCGTCTCACAGTCAGGGAACCATTAACTGCCATCACTGTCAAACTCAGTCATGAAGCTGGTATTAAATTTTCAGCATCTCTCTGTAAGCATCAGCCGGCTGTTCAGGGCAATGGCTTCATCTTTGTCACTAGCAGACAGCCTTCAGACCTAGTCTCTTTCCCAGTTTATACTGAAATGGTGCTCAGCCAGGGGATCTGTGAAACTCAGAACCGAACGTTTCCTTTCACTCGAGAGCTGACCGATGTAGATGTAACTGACTGTAGTCTGTCCCTAAATTAACATAATTTATCTCTTACTCATTGTTTTGAGAACTTACTTTAACATAGAATGTGATTTGATTCAGCATCTTTTTACCATTACAAGCTAGCTTTGAAAATATATTATTGTTGTTGATATTATTGTAATAATAAAAATTCTCATTATTATTATTATCGGTATTAAAATATTTGAATTGGTATTGTTTTTACTACTATTATTATAATTTAATAATATTATTTACTAAAATGTATAATAATAATAATAATTATTATTATTATTATTATTACTAGTATTATTGTTAAATGTATTTATTATTAAACTTTTTTATTATTTAAATATATAAATGCAATTATTCAACTATTTAAGTGTAATTTAAAAACAGTCAATTCACACACATTTATATTATATTTACTAATTTATATTGAATATTTAAATATTTAGTATTCATTTATAATAATTTCTAATTATTTTATTAAAGACCAGATTTTAAGTTGAAGTAGCAATGCAAACAAAAATAGAAACGGTGTGTCCATCAGCTGAACGTGTGTTTCATCAGACGCTTGAATTGTTGACACATTTGTTCATTATATGTTGGCTGGGATTTGGCTTTGGACTATCTAGTTTTAATTTGCTTTGTTGTTTTGAACGCTGTTCTTGATTGAGGACTTATCTACCTCCCCTGGCCAGTAGGGCTGCACAATTAATCGAATTTCTTATTGCGATTACGATTACGGATGCCACGATTACGTAATCGTTCAAGGCCGCGATTACAAAAGAAAATCCACTCTGCGTGTGTGTTTAGAGCATTTATGTTATGGGAGGCGAATCACAACTACTTCAGAAAACCCAGCACAATATGACATACCAGGCAGTGACGTAGGTGTACGCTGAAATAAAAAGTCTTTCACCTCAGAAAGACGGACTTCACTGTCCTGTCAGCCGTTATACTGTGCTCGTAGCGCGCACTCTTCAATTGCACGCGCAAATGCGCCGGCGCGCGCTGTGTATCGCTTCATTGTATAAAGTGCAAAAGAAACTACGAGCAACGTCGTTTTCAATGTAAATTAGTAAGTCACGAAATAAAAGTAAAATACCAATAAATCACGTGTTAGCTGAGAAGGATTTACATGCAGGTATGATTTTCATTCTATTCACCAGGAGCTGTTTCATTAACAGTTCTTGTTAGTATTGTGTATTTACCATGGTAACTGTCGTTTCCATACCCCAAAAATCCCACTTTATTTTCACTTTGTGTTATTTTTTTATATAATTAAATGACTGTGGTGGCTCATATCAACATTTTATTAACAAAACCTAGTTTGGGACTGCTATTTAATTGCTTTAGCATAGTCCTAATGTTTTTTTAGTCTTTAATATGAGTCATACAATTTATGTGAATGTTAAGTAAAGGGGGACAGTACTTGTGTGTGTTAACAATTTTTGTGTAAACATGTATTATAATATGCCTATATATATTCAATGTAAATTGTGATAATCGTAATTAATGATCGCAATTACAATTTCAAGGGAATAATCGGCAATTATGATTTTTGTCATAACCGTGCAGCTCTACTGGCCAGTTATTTAACAGTCTTATTCTGTCCTCCTCACTTCAGGAGCCGTTGGGGCCCAGTCCCTGTTCTCCGTGCCACGGAGGCCCGGCTATGGCACCATGGGGAAACCCATCAAGCTGCTGGCCAACTGCTTCCAGGTGGAGATCCCCAAGATGGACGTCTACCTGTATGAGGTCGACATCAAGCCTGAGAAGTGTCCACGCCGTGTGAACAGGTAGGGTGTGTGAGGAATTGCTCAAAGTTTATGACTGACTCTTGTGGACGCCCTCCTGATGAGTGATGTTGTCTCTACAGGGAGGTTGTGGACTCCATGGTGCAGCACTTTAAAGTCACCATCTTTGGGGATCGAAGGCCAGTTTATGATGGGAAGAAAAGTCTCTACACCGCCAATCCACTACCTGTGGCGCCGGCTGGGGTAAAGAAACACCCGCTCTGTTCAAAAGCATAGTGAGCGACCCACTTAGGCATCATGGGTGCACTCTGTTTGGATGCACAAATTAATCAATGACATGTTCTGTAGGAAATTTGCACATTAAAATCATCATGATATTCTAGGGGTGCACGATTAATCAAAATAAAACCGAAATCTTGATATGGCATGGCTTAGGGTGATCATCCATCTCTGCATCTGCTCTAAACGAACCATCTTCCCAAACTTGTGATGAGAAGCACTTATTAACATAAGAGAAGCTTTAAAAGTTAGTTCACCCAAAAATTTAAATTCTAAGCCATCCTTGGTGTCGGTTCAGAGGTGACTTTTCCGCAAGAATTCGACTTGTGTACGGCCGTTACCAGAAGCAAGAGATTATAGTTTATAAAGTTATAAATATGGAGCCATGTGGATTACTTTTATGATGGATGGATGAGCTTTTTTGGGCTTCAAAATCGCAGGTTCACTCCCATATTAAAGAGCCAGGATATTTTTTAATATAACTTTGTGTTCGGCTGAAAGAAGGAAGTAATGTACACGTAGGATGGCTTGAGGGCGAGTAAATTATGGGATAATTTTTGGGTGAACTAACCCTTTAATGGACTTTCCGTCTAAATAAAAATTTGATGGTTTAACGTTTGAAAATGAAGAAATTGCCATAAACAATTATTAAGCAATAAATATTAGTATTGTAATTTTATTGTTGTAATTTAAAATAAAATTATATTATGTTTAATTTTTTTTATTTTACAGTGAAATCTTACTGTAATTTCATTTATACTGCCTATTATTATTATTATTTAATGGTCATATTTATATAGAATCACATAGTTTGGGGCAAATTGTGCACTCCTACTACAGATAACTAGGATAGCAAATCCTTAGCAAATAGCAATGATTTTTTTTTTAAGTTTAAATCGCAATTTTATTCAAATACTTAATAATAAAAACTGCATTAATACTTGTTATGTGTCCACAGGTGGATCTGGATGTTACGCTGCCAGGGGAAGGAGGCAAAGACCGACCCTTTAAAGTCAGTATTAAGTTTGTGTCCCTGGTGAGCTGGCACCTGTTGCACGAGGTACTAACTGGTCGCAGTATGTCAGAGCCCTTGGAGCTGGACAAGCCAATCAGCACCAACCCAGTTCACGCTGTGGATGTGGTTCTACGCCATCTACCCTCCATGAAGTGAGTGCACGTGCAGCCATATCTCAGATTTTCTCACACACAGATAATCATTAGCTGGTCACCCTAATCCTCCTACACACTTATAGTTCATATAATATATTTTATTGTTAAACTGTGACCCCTGAGCTATTTTAACACAGTTTGCATATGTCAATGCATTAGATATCCAAATATCAAGTTGCAAATAAGAAAGAGGATTCTGCTAACAAAAGGTACTTAAAATTGGCATGAAATTGAAGTTGTGATAGACTCTATGGTATCAAAAGCGACAAAGACATTTTACAGTGTTACAAAGATTTGTTTTAAAAAATGCTGTTTATTTGATCTTAATATTCATCAAAGAATCCTGAAAAACAATTAAGCTGTACTGTTATCAACATTGATAATAATAAGAAATGTTTCTCAAGCAGCAAATCATCATATTAGAATGATTTCTGAAGGATCATGTGACACTGAAGACTGGAGTAATGATGTTGACCACAGGAATAAACTACATTTCATGATATCACTGCATTTTTCCCAAGTTTATTTTTCTCATAAGATAGACCACTTTTGAACGGTAGTATATTTTCTAGTGAAACGGCTAGTGAACAACAAAAAAATGTGGGTCTACTTGATTGTATCTGTGGGTTGTTGATTGCAAGGACTTGCATATGTCATAGACGTCAAGTGAACATATCCAAGGAAAAGCAAGTCCTGACATTTTTATTAAAGATTACAGTCTATATATAAATATGCATGGATACATCTTTCACAGTAACATTTAAGCATTAACTAAGAAAACTAATAGGGTCAGTTTTGATTTCATGCCAACTTGAACGTTTTCTCCGAAGTTTTTTTTTTTCTATACCTTTATCAACTGGTGGGTTTAGTGGATACATGAAGTCCCTTCAAGTTCAATAAAATATATAACATTCTGTGATTGTTTCTCTCAGGTACACACCCGTGGGCCGCTCATTCTTTTCTGCTCCGGAGGGCTATGACCATCCTCTGGGTGGAGGCAGGGAGGTGTGGTTCGGCTTCCACCAGTCTGTTCGGCCAGCCATGTGGAAGATGATGCTCAACATCGACGGTGTGTTTCCTGACGAGGCTTAGCATGTGTGTTCGCACAGAGTGTGGGAACTGTTCACACTGTTGCCCTGGGGACGAAGGCCTGAAAGATGGCGGGTGGGGGTTTGTTTGATTGAAGGGGGGCGTTAAATGAGTCCCTCTCTCTCTCTCCCTCCAAGTTCACCAGTTCTGTCTCTCAGTCTGCATGTTTTCCCGCTCTCTCAGTCTCCCATAAGTCAGTTGGTTGCATCGCCTACTCCTCCCCCTCCCCACTAAAAGGCAGGGAAAAGTCTAACCGTCTGAGATCGTCTCTCCTTTCACTGGCTCATTGTAACACTTATAATGGAGTGAATAGGCTCAGAAAGAGCGCGAAAGATGGGCTTTGAGTTCACATTAACATTTGTGTTTGTTTTCTCAAAGGACTAATAAAGAGCAACATCTTAACTGGACCAGATATTTTAGTATGCTGAAAGTTTAGTGAAGTCAAATTTGAAATGGGGGGGGGGGGGCATAGATAACCTATAGCTAAACACCAAATACAGGTCTATAGCTAAACACCAAATACAGGTCTTTACACTTACTTTTTTTCCCCAAGGAGCACATGTTTAAAGAACTTTAGGGGTGCAGTGAAATTTATCAAATCATTTGTTTTTCCTTAATAAAGGGATACAAGGAGATATTTACAAGCAAAATGATTTAATTTAAAGCATTGAATTAAATAGCAGGTACAATTTATTGTATAACCGAAATATGAATAATAATATGACATTTTTTTTAGATTTGGAATTTTTAATTTTAAACAAGCTCATTATAAACCCAGGACTCTTATCTTGAAATGTCTTTACATCAAGTTGCTCTGTCAAAAAGAAGCAGGAAAATAAAATATGCACTCTTACAACCATCTGAAACATATTACAATGCAAACACCATAAAGTAAATATTGTCGTAATTCATCAAGTAGATCATAAGCAATCACTTGGCACAAAGCCCTGCAATAGGGATCACTGCCAAAAAACAAGCCACTTCTCCTCTGTTACAACTTGATTTTCTAATATTTTCAGGGAAAAATATTTTTTTTTATATATATTTTAAAAATATTAAAAACACTGCAGAGGATGGATTCCTCATGACCTCTTCTAAATGATGATTTCAACTGCATTTTTATCAGTTTTCATCTCTTTTGTCTCGCAGTGTCAGCCACGGCTTTCTACAAAGCACAGCCAGTTATTCAGTTCATGTGTGAGGTACTGGACATCCACAACATTGATGAGCAGCCTCGCCCCCTCACAGACTCCCACAGAGTCAAATTCACCAAAGAAATCAAAGGTATGTGTGTTCCTGTGTGTTTGTGCTTAGGGGTTGGAAAATGAATCTGAAACACCTGGTCTTAGTCCACAATAATTTATTAGTTTGGTGTAGGGCCTCCTTTTGCGGCCAATACAGCATCAATTTGTCTTGGGAATAACAGATACAAGTCCTTCACAGCGGCCAGAGGGATTTTGAGCCATTTCTCTCAGAACAGTGACCAGGTCAACATGTGATGGTAGAGGAAAACGTTTTCTGAATTGCTCCTCCAAAACACCCCAAAGTGGCTCAATAATATTCAGATCTGGTGACTGTGCAGGCCACGGGAGATGTTCAACTTCACTTTCATGTTCATCAAACAATTCAGTCTCCAGTCTTGCTGTGTATTGGTGCATTATCATGCTGATACAGGGCACATGGGCCTCCGGAATGGCTCGGTAGTCCTTGGCAGTGACACGTCTATCAAACACAGTCAGGGTTGTCATGATATTGCAGCTCAAACCATCACTGATCCACCGTTGGCTTCACTCTGGGCAACGGGCGTTCAGTCTCTTTAGGGTTTCTCCACACCGTAACTCACACGGATGTGGCAAAGACAGTGAAGGTAGACTCATCAGGGAACAAGACATGTTTCACATTGTCCACAGCCCAAGATTTCCACTGTTGCACCAATGAAACCAGCATTTGGCATTGGCATGAGTGACCAAAGGGTTGGTTATAGCATGAGCCATGAACATTGACTCTGGAGCTCCTGACGAACAGTTTTGGTGGAAACAGTAGAGTCAAGGTGCGCATTTAATTCTGCAGTGAGTTGGGCAGCTGTGGTTTTGTTTTTTATTACCTGGACATCCCTTTCAGACAGGTTTCTCATCTGTCGACAGCTACTCCTGTTGGATGTGGTTCGTCTTACGTGGTGGTCCACATTACCCTGCATACCATAGCTCTCGATACACCACAAAGACTTGGTCACAGATGAGCGAGCGAGACGTGCACCAACAATTGGTCCTCTTTTGAACTCTCATATGTCTCCCATTATGTTGTGTGGATTGCAAAAGTCCATGTACAGCTGTGCTAGTGGCTCTGCTAATTCATCATTTACACTCTGCTCTTACTGATGGAATTTAAAATCAGTTTAGATTGGCGATCAAGCCGCGCATTTATAGGAGTGAAAGCTCCAACACTATATTGCCCAGTGTTTCAGTTTCATTATCCAACCCCCTGTATGTGCTTGTCTCTTTCTCATTGGCTGGTTTCTGTACAGGTCTGAAAGTGGAGGTGACCCACTGCGGAACCATGCGGAGGAAGTACCGGGTCTGCAATGTGACCCGCCGCCCCGCCAGCCACCAAACGTTAGTCAAACCGTCGCCGGAACTGAAGCATATTGCATTCCATCCATCCATCCATCCAATCCAATCCATCCAATCCATCCATCCATCCATCCATCCAATCCATCCATCCATCCCAATCCATCCAATCCATCCATCCAATCCATCCATCCAATCATCCATCCATCCATCCCAATCCATCCCAATCCATCCATCCATCCATCCATCCATCCATCCATCCATCCATCCCAATCCAACAATCCATCCATCCATCCAATCCATCCAATCCATCCATCCATCCCATCCATCCAATCCATCCATCCATCCAATCCATCCATCCATCCCAATCCATCCATCCATCCAATCCATCCATCCAATCCATCCATCCAATCATCCATCCATCCATCCATCCCAATCCATCCCAATCCATCCATCCATCCATCCCAATCCATCCAATCCATCCATCCATCCATCCCAATCCATCCATCCATCCATCCAATCCATCCAATCCATCCATCCATCCAATCCATCCCAATCCATCCATCCAATCATCCATCCAATCCATCCCAATCCATCCATCCATCCCAATCCATCCATCCATCCCAATCCATCCATCCAATCCATCCCAATCCATCCATCCATCCCAATCCATCCATCCATCCAATCATCCATCCAATCCATCCCAATCCATCCCAATCCATCCAATCCATCCATCCCAATCCATCCATCCCAATCCATCCATCCAATCCATCCAATCCATCCATCCATCCATCCATCCATCCATCTTTCTTTCTTTCTTTCTTTCGATAAATAAAATGAAATGATGTTTTGGGCCATTAAAATACTTTATTCTGATAAATAAAATGAAATGATGTTTTGGGCCATTAAAATGGTTAGAATTTTTTTCATATAATACATTTTCCTCATAATTATTATTAAAGCATTTTGTTTTTACAGGTCCTAATATTTTAAATGATGATTCTTATTACTGTAATACTATTATTAAGTATTATAATAATTACAAGAAAATAGTGTATTATGTAAAACTGCATTGTCATGTATATTTCAAGCAGTAGTATATTGTATTGTTGCCACATGACGTCATCACATTGCATGCAGGATATTTGCACACTTCACACAGTATGCAATTTAGAAATTGTAAAAGTCGCATGTTATTCCAAACATAGCCCAAATGTTTAGACTGAAGGAAGCAGTTTAGCTCTGGTTTTTGATGCCCTCTAGTGGTGGTGTGTTGTTTGATCAAGTTTCCTGATTTCTTCCAGGTTCCCTTTGCAGTTGGAGAATGGCCAAACTGTAGAACGAACAGTAGCTCAGTATTTCAGAGAAAAGTACAACTTGCAGCTAAAATACCCGCACCTGCCCTGTCTACAGGTGGGCCAGGAGCAGAAACACACCTACCTGCCCCTGGAGGTGAGTCCTGTCATCCTCACGCTGTGATGGCCATAGACCGCAGTCTCTGTTCTTATACGCTTTGCTGTTCTCGTAGGTGTGCAACATTGTAGCAGGGCAGCGGTGCATCAAGAAACTGACAGATAATCAAACCTCCACCATGATCAAAGCCACAGCAAGATCAGCACCAGACCGACAGGAGGAGATCAGCAGACTGGTGAGTGTGCACCAGCATTATTTTAGTGTCAATGAGAAACTATTATAGTTTGTAATATTTTGAAATAGTTTTTATATTTTTTTCAAATTGTATACTAAAGTTTATTTATTTATTTATTTATTGTCTTTTTTTTATATATATGTATATATTTATAGTTTTTATTAATTTTTTGTTTGTTTTAGTTCTCATCAATTTACAGGGTTCCTACACAGTATGGAATTTAATTTTTTAGTTATTTCCAGGTATGGAAAAACATGTTTCCATACTATTGCCCTTATTTTGTTTTCTAAAATATAGTTAGTGGAATATTTACAGATTACTGTACTATATACGGATTCATACTGAAAATAATGCTATATGGTTTTATACTTTATGGGTGAGGACTTGGATGGAGTGAGAATGCCTGATTATAAATTATTTTAGCAGTGCATTTCTAGTATAGCAAACATTATTATACTGGATGCCATATCCTGCTATTATTTTGAAAATAATATTTTCTAAATAAATGTAATCAGACACAATATAATTTTAAAATGTATAATATAAATTTAAAATTGTATCAAACATAATCCTGTATTTTAACTTTATAGATTTAATAAAATACTGCATAAAATAAAATGCATTGAACGTGTCTGTGTTTGGTGTTAATTGATTTGTATCAGCTACAGTACCTAGATAACATTCTGTAAATTATTTGGCAACATAATAGCATACATAGTCAAAATGTAACATGCATGTTAACAGTTTGATTTTAAAACCATTTATCAAATGTTAAATGCATATTTGTCTGAAAAATCTGCAGAGAAGTCTGGAAAAGTATGGATTTTTGAACTGGAAGACAAGTAGGGACCCTGAAGTTAAACTAAATGAACATTTGAAACGTTGAAACTAGCTGAAATAAAACAAGGTTTCTTTTATATAATTTGTCTCAAGTAACAATTCTTTTTACAGTTTTAGATTACTATAATAATGCAGATGTGCACTTAATTTGGTTGCATAATAATCCAGATGCACACTTCTGAGGAGGAGTGTATTAAAACCTGTTCCTGCAGTCCGTGTGGTGGATCTGAATGCCGTCTGCATTAATAGAGGTCAGCGATTTCAGAGCACTGACTACATAGTGAGCTGATTAGCCGTGATCTGAACTCTTTACCTCACTCCCTGCAGATTTACAGTCTGCCTGCTGCCGCTACCGTCGGGTTTGAGCTGTTAACGTGTAATTGAAGCACTGCTGCTCTTTATACCTTATTAAAATGACAGCCAATCAGGCGCTGAATCCTAGCAGCTGACTGAGTGTTGCCGTGGTTGATTTCTCATTTAGATCTCCAAACAAGAGCGGAGAGACCGTGTTGGTGGAATACAACTGACGAGACCAATGAAATGTACCAAATGAAAAAGTCTAGCTTTGAGACAGAGCTAAAATACCCCGGTTGAGAGTATTTTCACACTCTGAAGTACTGCAGGATCTGAGCCTGGATTTATCAGCTCATAGCAAGAAATGTTTCTGACAAACTGTGTGTGTGTGTGTACGTTCAGTCAGTCTCAGGAAAGTTTTTTTTTGTATTTTAGTAACTTATTTTAGTTAGTTGCCATGGCAGCATTTTAAAGTTTATTTTTTTAATAGAATATATGTATCTTTTTATGTATTTGTATTTTCTGCCTTAAAAACAATTTGCAAAACTTTTAGTTGACAATAACAACCCTGCTAATCAATAAAAGTGCTAAATATAAACCTTATTATTGGTGCTTGTTAAGGTAAATGTCTGTTTTACTGTTGTTCGTACTTTCGTAACTAATTGTTACTAATTGGTTTAGGAATTTGAACAAATTCCTGAGTATTAAACTAAGATGTGTAAATTGACCCGCACTGTTTGCACTGCATGCATTTCTTCAGAAAATTTAAGAATTGCATAATATTGTCACTAGCATTATTGAGAACAGTACTGGAGAACCGCTGTAACATTACAGGCAACTTTAAACACACTTTACTTCCATAATTTTGTGTATTTCTAAGTGAAGTTGTTTTATTTAGATGCATTAAAACCGATTGCACTACATATTTAAAAAAATATTTGAAAGCAAATTAAATATTTACTAGAGAAAAAAAATCATTTTAATTTATTGACGGGCCTTAATGATCTTTGTCTGTGTATTTCCAGGTGCGCAGTGCTAACTATGAAGCAGACCCGTTTGTTCAGGAGTTTCAGTTTAAGGTGCGAGACGAGATGGCCCACGTGACGGGGCGCGTGTTACCTGCGCCCATGCTGCAGTACGGGGGCAGGGTGAGCACAGAGCACTTTATGGTACCCTTCTTTTCAATCACCCACATCTCTCTGTGTCTGTCTGTCTGAATGAATGAATAGCCTCTCCTGGAGGAACTAACAGCTCCTAATCACTGCCGTGATGTGTGAAGTGTGCAATAACGGCTAAAGTAAAGCTTGCAGTAATTTTTCTTAGTTAGATAGAATGTTTATTGTTGTCAGTTCATTTAGGCTGTCTATATTGTCTGAGAATGAATTATGGTTTTGTATGATTTAGTACATTTAGATGCTTTTATAAGTGACAGGAGATCGTAGGCAATGGTAACTCATGATGTAAAATTGGTTTGAGGCATTTTTAACACTTTTTTTATAACTTTTACATTTATGCATTTGGCAGAAAGTTACTTGCATTGCATCAAAGGTTACTTTAGACCGCAGAAGAAGAGAAAATACTGGACATCCCAAAAAAAAAGTGAATTTAATCCTTTTGTAGATTATTTTATTTTAATTAGTCTGAAATTAGGTTAGGCTTAAGGTCTATTAACAACCACAATTATCATTAATATATTATAACTGTTTTTAAGCTACACATATATTTGATCAGAATTACAATTGTATGATGTTTTAGGGGCTTAAATGGGGCTTTTCACACTGTGCTTAGTTCAGGGTTATCATCTTTTTAAACCCCGATTTTAAGGATAAACTTGATTAGTACAGTCGACAATATTTAATATGAGGATGTGCACACTAAAGCCTTTATGTAAACATATCATTGTTCTGCATTCGCCCAATCAGTGACAACGACTTAAACCCAGTGTTTAGAAATGTGCAGTGTGATACGTAAGGTTATAAAAACTCAGGATTAATTGGTGAATTATGAGCAATATGAAACGTGAAGCAAGATAACTCATTAACCCGGGGTTTAGAATGACCCAGGGTTAACTAGTTTAAGTGTGAAAAGCCCTAAAGATTCATTAGGCACAGATTACTAGAAATCTGTGCATGCAGTTAATGAATTTAATTACAAACTGCAATACTGAGGCTACAAATCTTAGCATACTGATTGAAAAACTTGCAAATTTGATATTCACAGATCTTTTGATTTAAAGAAAATGTATATAAATCTAGTGAACGTGCTCAATATGTGTCATCTTACTAGCTTTGCTAGCATGATTGAATAATTTTATTTGTGTGTTATAATTGCCTCTGTTCTTCCCTATGTAGAGGCCTGTTTTGCGAAATGTACTTGTAAAGTTACACTCTTAATTGCATTTTTTCTTCAGTTCAGTCTAGTAATGATTTAAGTGTTCCAGTATCAGTGGTATATCTGTGCGCCCTGTGTTTTTGCTCACACACGTCTTGTGCAGCAGATCAACCTTGAGCTGTCGTTGCAGAATCGCACTGTGGCCACACCCAGTCATGGAGTTTGGGACATGAGAGGGAAACAGTTTCACACCGGGGTGGAGATCAAGATGTGGGCCATCGCCTGCTTCGCCACGCAGAGACAGTGCAGGGAAGAGATTCTCAAGTAAGAGCCTACGCCATACTGACTTGCTTAAAAGTTCATTCCTTTTCATCACCAGTAGGGCTGTGCGATTTGGAGAAAAAAAATTGTTAATCATTTTAATACTGCAATAATTATTGTTAATCATTATTAAAAGTATTATTATAGTTATTAATAATACTATCTATTATTATCTATAAATAAATCTTTAAATAAAATCAAAATAAGTGATATTCCTATTGTAATTGCGATTTATCTGATTAAAATGTAATTTAAAAACAGATTTCAGGCTTGCTGTTTGTTTTTGGGGCTGCACATTTAGTCAAAATTATGTTTATATCAATATCAATTATACATCAATATAGATAAAAGTAGTAATAATAATAATACTATTATTATTAAATAAAATTATTAGCATTTCTAAATAAAAGAAAAATAAGAAATATTACAATTGTAGTATTTCTCTGTAAAATAAGAAAATCAAGTATCTAAGAAAAATAACAGTAATAATTAAATTTTACCTTACAACTCTTATTTGTTGTCAGCGCATGCATTAGAATTATATTTGATAATCACGCTAAGCCATATGACAATTTCGGTTTGATTTCTTTTAATCGTGCAGCCCTAATCACCAGTGCATTATGTACTTTCCATACTTCGAAGTGTCTGAATTATGTTTGTCCCCACAGGGGTTTCACCGACCAGCTGCGTAAGATCTCAAAGGATGCTGGGATGCCCATCCAGGGTCAGCCGTGTTTCTGTAAGTACGCTCAGGGAGCCGACAGCGTGGAGCCCATGTTCAGGCACCTGAAGAACACCTACTCTGGACTGCAGCTCATCATCGTCATCCTGCCGGGAAAAACACCCGTCTACGGTAAGAGCGTCACACACAGAGCCGAACCTCCTGCCAAATGCCTTCAGACTAACCGACTCGCGCTCGATCTGTGCAGCGGAAGTGAAGCGTGTTGGAGACACTCTTCTAGGAATGGCCACTCAGTGTGTGCAGGTGAAGAACGTGGTGAAAACCTCCCCTCAGACGCTCTCCAACCTCTGCCTCAAAATCAACGTCAAACTCGGCGGCATCAACAACATCCTGGTCCCGCATCAGCGGTGTGTAACCATTTTCCCCAGCTGTATTTTGATTAACAGAACATAATCGGCTCTGCTCATTGGCTGTTTTTAAACAGGCTGCTAATTATTCCCAAATGTTTTTGTCACCCGAACCCCTCTGACATACTATCAAAGATAATGGTTAATGGTCACATGACATGCAAGTGAACAGAAAAATATTTCTTCTTTTGTTAAGTGTTTTATTTTGAAAGTTTTTTTTAATGATTTCTATATCTTGGCAAAAAAAAAATTGCAACTATTTTGTTAGACATTTCATAACATATAAAACTACTATATAATAATAATAACAACAATAATACTTTTTTTTTATATGTAATTATATGAAAAGAAGACAGAAATATAGGATGTTACGGTTTCAATTTTTTTGTCAGATATTTTTTAACATAACAATAATAGTAATAATAATAATACATTTATTACTATTATAACTCTTATTATTATATAGTAGTTTAATCTCTAATTAAAAAAAATGAAAACAGAAATAAAGGCTATTACTGTTGGAATTTTATATATATTTATATAAAATATACACAATGATACTAATATGTACCTTAAATTCTTATCTTCCAAATGTTCAAATCCTCTAGCTTTTACTTCGGTGGAATACTGGTTTACTTTAACATTCCATTTAATTAATTATTTGCTTGTCATCAAATCAAATCAATAACCCCTGATTGGGAAACCACAATTTATTGACTATATTGCATGCAGGCAAAGCTGATTTGTAGACAGTATCAAATGCATTTTTCATGCTTACAGCTGGTTTCTGATGATGTTAAATATGGTGGACTCGTTAACATTTACGTCTTCTGTTTCTCAGGCCTTCAGTGTTCCAGCAGCCAGTCATCTTTCTTGGGGCGGATGTCACGCATCCACCAGCAGGAGATGGGAAGAAACCATCCATTGCAGCAGTCAGTACATTTTATATATTTGTTAAATCATCCAGCTATAAGCTATACTATCAAATTAAGCAACATCATCACTATAAAATGTACTTTTCTATAGGTTGTGGGGAGTATGGACGCTCATCCCAGCAGGTATTGTGCCACAGTGCGTGTCCAGAGACCCAGACAGGAGGTGATTCAGGATTTGGCCTCTATGGTGCGAGAGCTACTCATTCAGTTCTACAAGTCCACTCGCTACAAACCCACCAGAATCATCTTCTACAGGGACGGTGTATCTGAGGGCCAGTTTAGACAGGTGTGGATTCATTTGTCTTGCTGACATAACGGCCTATCAGTAGTTTCATGTTCATTTGAAAATGTTTTTTTTTTTCTGCTCACAGGTGTTGTACTACGAGCTGCTGGCCATTCGAGAAGCCTGTATCAGTCTGGAGAAGGAGTACCAGCCCGGCATCACGTACATCGTGGTGCAGAAACGGCACCACACACGCCTCTTCTGTGCCGATCGCAATGAGAGGGTGAGACTTTGAGCAATCTCTCGCTGTCCACTTCATTAAACCGCAGGTTGCTCTTGCACTGAACACACATGGTGAATTGCGGCCTGGAACAGCGACAGTGGCAAACACACAGGACTTATATTTGCCATTGTTTTTTTAGTATTATATATAAATGTATTTTAGAAGCTTGAGGGTTTGAACTCTTGAAAGTTAAGAATTTAGGATGTAAATATTATTATTGAGATGTAGTGTAAAACCTTTTTTATATATATATATATACACATATTTTTTATATATATATATAATTTCCAACAGTAATAGCCAATATTTCGGTCTTAATTAGTTATAATTAGATATAACACTACAATATAAAAATAATAATGTGTAAATTGTTATTGTGTGTATATACTATGTGGGTTGTTATACTATTTATTAATAGTTTGAATTAGCTTTTATTTTGCTTTCAGTTTTCTTTGTGCTTTTGTCATTTTCTTTTTTTTTTTGTTATTTTAGTATTAAGAGATTATTACAGTTTTTTAAAATATTTTTTTATTTTAATTTCAGTTAAAGTCTATTTTACTAATTTTGTTCTGTTTTTGTCATACATCACGTCTATATAGTTTTGTAAATTTTTGTTTTAGTTATTTTAGTACAAGTTAAACTATAAAATAGCTATAAAAGAAATGAGAAATATTGCCTTATCAACTAGCTAAAATAAAACTAGTTTAAGTAATTGAATATTTTTTAAGTTACGGGAATGTTTTTGTTTAAGATTTAGTTAAATATAATAACCATTGTTTTTTATTTAGCTAAAAGTAAATTTTGTTTTAGGTTGTTTTTTTTAGTTAGTAATTTTAGTACTTAAACTTGATGTAAAAAATGAGTACTTTAACTTAAAATTAAAAATGTAGCATTGGCAACTAAGTTAAATAAAATAACAGTTTTTTATGTACATTTTTTCAGCTTTATTTTAATTTAAAAAATTGTTTTAGGCAACAATAACAAGGAATACTTGCTTTAACACAAGTAGACCAAGAACAGAGCGTCTCAAAATGCTTTAAAAAAACCAAACATTTTTAATATGTTTATTCTGATACACAATGCTTTTATCAGTAAGTTGCTTTATCTGTCCAGTATGAGTTATTAACTATATTCAAGTCAACAGAAAACCCGGGTCAGATTAAGGGTCGGAAGCAGAGTTTATTAAGACCTCAGGAATGAATATCATCTGGTGACTTGTCTTCAGGGGCGATTATGGGACAAACCTGAAGGCTACACATGTTGATTGTGTTTTTTAAAGGGGTCATGACATGGTTTTTTGTTTTGTTTTATTATGTTCCCTTAGGTGCAATTATAGTATTACTATAGTTTTTTGTACAAAAAACTTTAAAAATATAGTGATTCATGACCTTTTCCCACCCTGTTTCTCACCTCTGATTCAAACAGTCTGTTTTGGAGGTGTTTCCCCTTTAAGAGTTCAGTGTTAACGCCCACTGTTATGATTGGCTAAAGTCAGTGCTGCTTAGAGAGAGAGAGAGAGAATTGGCTAAAGTCAGTGCTGCTTAGAGAGAGAGAGAGAGAGAGAGAGAGAGAGAGAGAGAGAGAGAGAGAGAGAGAGAGAGAGAGAGAGAGAGAGAGAGAGAGAGAGAGAGAGAGAGAGAGAGAGAGCACACTCATCTGATCACTCACCGTTCAAATTAAGCTTTGGCGGGCTGCATATGCTGCAAATAAACTGCATCCGACTGTTTTCCCTGACGTCTGGATCGTTCGGCAGCGTATTCAAAGACTCATCGCAGTCATCTTGTAAACAGACCCACTCGCTGCACGACAACACATGCGATGATGCGAAATGAGGGCGTAGTTGTCTTGCGCTTGAGGCGGTCATATGCAAATGACTGGTACGTCACTTCGCACCGTGACGTCACTTCATACCATGGATCTAGAACGAGCTGTATTCAGAGCTTGATTAAATAAATGCTTCGTTTATAATGGGGAGGACGTCTTAAGCTATGAAACTTGCAGGAAGTTTTAATAGTACATAGATCTCTTATATGCCAAAAGATCAAGGCAAATTTGGTTTCTCATGTCATGACCCCTTTAATGACTCTGTTTATTTCCCGCACAGGTGGGTCGCAGCGGAAACATTCCTGCTGGTACGACAGTAGACACGGATATCACGCACCCCTACGAGTTTGACTTTTACCTCTGCAGTCATGCTGGAATACAGGTACAGACAAACACATTCTCATTGCCTGAAATGCCACCTCCTCCTGTCTTTAAGCTGCTCCTTGTTTACTTGACAAATGATTTTGCACGCAGATTTGGATTTATCAGGTCAAAGAACTGTTATTTAATCCAGAACACACATCCAGTCTGTATATAAAAAGGCTGAATATCACATGATTATCAGAAAAGTGTCACTCTAAATTGTCAGGGCTGTTGCACTAGGATGATTTAAAGACCTCATCAAACTACAGTATTGTATAAGATGTTTTTGAAGGCATTCGGCATGAGTTTGCCTCTTCTTCCCACTCGTCTCAGGGCACTAGCCGACCCTCCCATTACCATGTCCTGTGGGACGACAACTGCTTCACTGCTGATGAGTTCCAGCTGCTCACTTACCAGTTGTGCCACACGTACGTGCGCTGTACCCGCTCCGTCTCCATCCCCGCGCCAGCCTACTACGCCCACCTGGTGGCCTTCCGTGCCCGCTACCACTTGGTGGACAAAGAACACGACAGGTGTGTGTGCCATTCTTTCAGCATTGCACTATTACTGGTGATATAGCAGAAAAATTATGTATTGGAATGTGAATTTTCAGTATATTGCTCCAGTCCCACCAGGATTTGTTTTATTTTTTGCAATCAAAATAACTGATTTTATGGCTGTAATTTCCAAACATTTGTGATGTTTGTTTTTTATATATATATGTAATAGGATACCACATTTACCATATTTATGACGTTATATGTATAGTTGTATGTACAAAACAAGAAAATGCAGAAAGCTTGTTTATTTTTGTGCTGTCCAAGTGAGAAATACTACAGAAAACGAATAATTAAATGTAAAATAAAACTCTGCATAATCTTCTCTGTATGAATTAAATGTATTCAGTAAAGAGCAGTGAGGGATTTTCTCTTACGGTTGCACAAAATTAAATTGAGTAAAATTAATTGTTGCCATGTAGTTAAATCAAATGTAGCATTAAACATAATTAAATGTAGCACTTTAGTGTGTGATGGATGTAGTAATGTGATTCTCTTGTAATAAAATTGCTCCTGCAATAAGCATTGTAGTCGGGCATTGAGAAACATTTGCTGTCTTTCAGTAAAGCAGTGATTTCTCACATTTAGTGTCTGGTTTTTTTTCATATTTAGAGTTTGTGGCCTTTTATGCATTTTTGTCTAGTAAAATTAAAAACCCATTTTTGATTGTAATAAATTGTACTTTTGTTTTCACCCTAAATTGCTAGTGTTTCTGTGGGTCTTAAAAAAAAAGTTTTTGTCCTTTTACCCAATGCAAATGTATAAAACATCCATACATTTACTTGAGATGCAAATGCAAAATTAACTTTTCTCACTTCATTTTGATCGATTTTACAGAAAAAAAAAAGTCATTTTTCATTATGTTTCTCCTTAGACGTTTACATTTAGAGACCATTTTGATATGTTGTGTTTCCATTGTTTTTACTTCTTAAAAAGGTCTTAAAGTCTCATATTTACCTTCTTAAAACCTGCAGAAACCCCTTGCAAATAATGCAGGATTGCAAAAAAATTTGTCATTTTGTTCATTTGTTTTGTGTTCTGCGAACTGCCTTCTGTAACGGTCTCCCTCTTTTGTTTTCCAGTGCCGAGGGCAGCCACGTCTCCGGACAGAGCAACGGCCGGGATCCCCAAGCGCTGGCCAAAGCTGTGCAGATTCACCACGACACCCTGAGGACCATGTACTTTGCCTGAGCCAGCTCACACCAAGCCCACGTTTGACTGGTCATGCACACGAACCGGACAACCCCATACACACGCAGTCACACCTCCCAAAAGCCTGTGCGTCCCGAAGGGTCGATCTCTGTGGCGATGGAAGCACGGCTCACCCGACACTGTGCAGCAGGATGAGGAAGGCCTGCTTTAATTCCACACGTGGACCTCGGCACTATTATGCAATATTAAACCAGCCAACTGAGGCCGTTCTGTCATATCCCCTCCAAACCCTCGACAACAACCAAAAGGGAAGCCCGTTTATATCCCCGCTCCTCTTCCTGTCTGTAGACGTAACGTTTAATTACTTTCCCTGCCCGTCACGCCTTGTACCTCAACGTTTTCTAACAGCACTTTTCCCCTATTGTCCTCCCCCTTCCCCCAAAATGAGATTAGAAAGGAAGCTGATGGAAAGACTGAGTTGGGAAGAAAGAAAGTTTTGGGGATAGAGGCGTCACACGCTCTTACTAGCAATTTTCTCAATGTACTTTTCTCCCGCTCTCAATTATTTTTGTAGCCAATGGTGACTTAACTACGTGTTAAAGTGTCAGTCGTGAAGAACCAATTGTGCGTTAGCATTTTAAAACAGAAAAAGAAGCTTTTATTGTTAGAAAAGTGCCATTGCCGAGCGTAAAGTCCTTTATGACGTACCCCGCCAGGGGGGGCAGAAAACTGACCGTTGATTTTAAAGCAAATGTTCCCATTTTACGCTCAGTAATATCTACCTGGCCTGTGAGCTTTCATGTAGTACAATGCAAAGTGATCATGTTTTGATATGCTTTTTCTTTTTTTAACGCTTAAATTCCCTCCAGTATTTGTGTTTCGATCAATCGCAGCTCCTCGCAGATTTGTCTTGTTCACTTCCCTTCTGCACTTTGTCTCAATTTAAAATGCATAGTCCGTGTTAAGTGACCGATCATAGTTTAGTGCAATAATTCATTCGCGGATGAGAATACCTCCTGTGCAAAGACTCCGTAGAGGTGAAAAAGGCAGCATGTGATGAGCATTGCGCTTGGTTTTTAAGATGGAGGTGTGCATGTTTGGCACTTTTATAGAACTTTTCTGAAAGTAGAGGCGACGATTGACCGTAGTGTGTTAACAAGTGCCTGCTAGAAACGTTTGATGTTGGGAATGTCGAACAGAAATGGATGGATGTTGTTGGAATTAACAAACACACCTCATCTAGTCCAACCAAGGGCACAGTTGCGATCACACTCGACTGTACGGCCTTAACAAAATCTCTTAAAATGCGAGCCAGAGTGGTTTCAACTCACCGTTAACGTCTTGATTTTCACTGCCCTGCCTGTTCAAAGGATTTCGCTGCTATTGTACTTGTTAAAGTCAGACTGGCGGGTTCATGCTTCGGTTTCGCCTAAGCACGAGGGACTGACCGGCAGCTGGTGTGCACGGGTGTTCAAGGAGAAGCTCTCGCAGCACCTGATGTGTGCTCGTTCAGTGGAGGGCCACTAGGGGTCAGTATAGTGTTTTACTTGAAGAGTGCATCTCGGTGCAGTGAGCGTTGGGTGCCTTACCGTCTCTCTGTGCGCCATCTGAAGCATGTCCAGCTGTTTAAAGGTGATAATCTGCACTAAACAATGCGTAATGCATGGTGCTATTAGGTGCGGCCCATGGCGGCATCAGGAATTGGCAGAGACTTAATGTGTAAGATGGGAACATGGGATGCATAAATGGTGCTGGTTGCATATATTTCTCTCACTCCGAGGAGACATTTCTCATCAGGACAGACATTTGGTCGTTCTGTGTGTTTGTTGTTGTTTGATTGTTAGATTTGCATTCGATTTTATTGCTAAGAATGGTACAGCACTGTGGCCAGTCAGATTACGATTACGGTCAACTGCACGAAGCGCTAGAAAGTGTAACATTTTAATGCATAATTATGACTTTTCAATAACAATTTCAGCCCTTTTAAAATCCAGAACTATTTATGCAATCAGATGTTTGCTTTTTAGATTCTAATGTATGAATGATAAATAATTGCCTGTTAAGAATGAAACTAACGCAGTTAGCTGTTATATAGAGGGTTTTCTGCTATTTTATTTTTTTGAAGTGTGCATTAGAGGACCTGTAGAGGAAGGTACATCATGTTTTCTGCTCATCAGGCCTGTCAAAAGTGGTTTAAGTGAAGCTGTAAGCATCAAAATAGCAGCTACTGAAATTGCGCCCTTTTTTATTTCACCTTCCCGAATGAAACCACTATTGGTGCTTCAGAGCCTTGGAAGTGAAACCGCCTGTGTGCGGATGCCAAACAGCTAGCAGTTTAAGAAGCAATCTTGATGAGGTGTCATGCAATTTTATTTTTGTGTAGTTTTAACTTCAAATATATATATATATTACTAACCCTTGCCTCTTATTTTGGCAAGAAGTGTCTCTTTAAAGGGATAGTTCTGTTATAAGTGACTCCTGATTTACTCGCCCACACGTTGCATGACTCTATCGCTGAACGTGGTGTTGAATGAATGTGTGAGCTGCTGTTTTCCATGCAACAAAAGCGAACGGGACTGTTTTTACATTCGTTTTGGGGCTTGCTAGTAAAAATCAGTCCATTTTTGTTGCAACAGCTTAAGACTGCGTTCTGCACAATTGCTTCTTATGAAAGAAGTGAATTCTCGAACGACATGAGGGTGAGAAAATAATTATTTAATTTTTTCATTTTCAGCTGAACGATCCTTTAAAGCTACAACACGTTTTAACCGAAGATTGTCCAGTGTTTGTCTTGTATCGGCAGTGGAGGGAGTAACTGTGGTAGCAGATGTTGTTGCAGGGAATGCGATGGGTTCGTAGCAGAGTTTCAGTTCGTGAGTTTGTTGCCCATAAACCTAGAGGCGAAGTCAAACGGCCCCTTTTCTCCTCTCCTCACGTCTTTTAATTTCGAGGTTTTTTGGAGGGTCTTCTTTTAGGGTCTAAAACGTAACACGAGTTCAGAGTTCATAGAAAGTGCCTTTCCTCATGATGGTGCTGAATAATCTGAGACTAAAGTGAGAAATCAAAGAGCATATTAGTCTTATTCTTACCTTGAAGAAGGTGTTGCACACATGCAAACACACACGAACACATTTTTATCTCGATCGGGAGGCTCTTTGTATATTCAGATATTATATTGACGATGATATATGCCAAGTATACGAGCGAACGTTTGAGTTCTGTATCATACTGTATTAGGAGTCCGGACCAATGCAATGGAAGCGTTCTTATAGGTGAATGTGCTATCTTTAGATAGGGGGCAGAGCGGACACTCATATGACACGGCCTGACCCTGGACAGAAAAGCCTAGCACAGCACTTTAAAGACTGCCACCTAAACAAGGAAACAAAGTCACAGTGCTTTGCTCTCCTTTTACCCTCATAAGCCCCTTTTTTCATGTACTCCAGCAAAAGTCTCTAGCTCTTGAAATCTTTGCTGAGGGAAACTCGAGCGAGATTAATTGAGGTTTACACAAGGCTCCGGTGACGTCTTTTTGGACTGTAAAATGTCTTTTTTTTTTCTTGCCGTGGCTGATCGATCCCTCTCAATGTGCAATGGCCCATATAAACCTACAGTAAATACATACAGTATATGTTTTAAACATGAGATTGACCCCCATGGCCTGTATTTTGTCACATGGGTGCCCGTTGGCCCAGGAGGATATACCTCGATGTAGATCTCAAAACACTGCACCTCACTTACCTTGGTATGCTGCAAATGTTATAGTGAATGGGTGAATCTCACGAAAGAACATGTCCTGCTCACATTTCATGGCGAAACTAAGAAACTACATTTTGCATGACAAAAATTAAGCCTTTTTTTTGCGTTGTGATAACTAAACAAATTCCCCCTCCCCAAATTCTGGATCAATTGTGATGCATTTGTACACACACTAATATCAGCTGCATTGCTTTTCCTTTATGCTGATTTAATGTCATACAGCAAATATCATTCGATCACTATTGAGATTGATGGGAATTACAAAACAGCTCAACTTTGGGAGAAATGTGCTTAATTGTTACGAAAATAAAACAAGTAACGTAACCATTGTATTAGTTGCTATAATATGCTTCATTTTTGTCATGCAAAATGTGATTTCTGTTTAATCACAAAACAAGAAACAAGCATTTATTTCTTTGCATAAAGAAAATAAAGCCTATTTTTGGAACTGTGATTTTATTTTTATGACAATTAAATGCATTCCCCCGCTCTAAATACTCATTATGCAAAAATTTTAATATTAAAATATTAAAATGCATTCAGGCATCATGGTAGGATTTGTTGCATTGCCTTTCATTTATGCTGATTTAATGTGCCACTGAGAATGATGGGAATTACAAAACAGCTCTAAACTTTGGGGAAAATGTGCTTAATTGTCGTGAAAATAATGCAAGATAAATTAAAATGGGCTTAATTTTCCCTGTGCGAAATCTATATATGAGATGGTTATGTTTGTCTTGAGATTCAGCCAGATATTACTTTGATTACAGTATATTGCTTGACTAATGCCTGACAACAATATCCGTAACTATTTTAGAGCAAGAATTGTCTAATTGTCAGAAAACGAGTTGTTTTTAAATCATAACACGTATCTTTTTCTTCTTTTTATTGAGCCAACTTTTATTTTGTTGTCCTATTTAAATGTGTTTTGTTTTTCTTTTAATATATTGGAAATATATATGGGAAATATTTAACGGTGTATTTATTGAGGGAGTGCTTTCGCGGCTGGAGTCTCCGCATTGTTGGCCAGAGTCACGGGGGTCAGGGGTCAGACGCCCTCGACATCCTCTCACAAGCACAACCACAGAGTGGGCGGGGCCGGCACAAGCCCGAAGTGTTCCATGACATCACTTCCTCCTTGCCCTTTTGACTAGATGGTCCACCTCATTCTTCAGCTCTCCAGGCTCGTTGCATCTCATCTCTTTATGGGACGGAGAACCACACTGACTTTGTTATTCCAAAAAGATAAAAAGCTGATTGTTTTCATCCAGAGCTGCTAAACTCTTAGCCATACACGTTTCCCTTGAAGGATGTTTGATGCGTCCGGTGCTTTAAGTGGAGTCGAGAAGCAGATAATGCTATTTGTCCTTCATCATTTGCTTGAGTTCAATTGTCTTCGTGCCAGAGAGGGGTCCCATTCCACTCAGATATATATATATGAGCCTCAGCCTTAACTGTACTCTTTTGTTTTCCCCATTCGATTGAGACATCTGTCGAGCGCCTTAGTTGTGCGTAGAGAAGCATACTAACTCCCTATGTGGCATCTCGGTTCTCTTTTAAACCACTTAACTGCGGCGACGGAAACGTGATCTCGTTGCAAGCATCGCTTCGAGATTCGGAGTCTGTATTTCAAACAGTCATGCTGTCATTTTCCAGGAGGACGGAGACACCGAGATCCGGACGAAGTTGCTCTGAAATCACTGAATGGCGCGTGTCGATTTCCTAAAAAAAAAAAAATGTTTACAAAACGGTTTACTGCAACGCAAAGCTCCAGCATTCCAAACAAAGACTGTGAACCATCCGATGCAAACGTACGGCGAGTCTGTCCATCCTCCGTCTCTGTCGTTTCACGTCCCGTGTCTCTTGGTACTAGAGGTCGGCGATTTCCATTGCTTACGAAAGAGCCAAAGTTCTGCCGTTCCTTTCCGTGCGAGTCGGGATGTGGCGTGTAATTCCCTGTGTGTCTCCGGGATCTCGGTGTCTCTGTCCTCCCGTCTCTCCTCTCTCTCTCCGTGTTTGCAAAGAGTCTCTCTAATGTACCAAGGGATCTTTCTTTTACTTTGAAATGTCTTTCTTTGTTTAATAATACTCTCTTTGTAGATCAATGGCCTTTTAGTGTTGCTTTGCTTCAGTTTGGAGTGTATCTTTCACTAATACTTGCAATAAAAAGCTTTGCTTTTGAAACACATTGGCTTTGTCCATTTCATCCGTGCACTGGAGATTAAATCACCACATTGATTTTGTGTTATAATCCTAAATCGACTGACATTACATCCAAAATATATTAGAGCTTCACCTCTTCTACATCAACACAATGGACCAAATTAAACACTTAAGCATTAAGACAACCATGATGTCCACTCAGCTTAGACTTAAAAATGGCTGTTTTGCATTTTTTTTTTAAACTGAGTTTAAAATGTCTTAACTCTTGGCTGTATATTGCATTAAATCTTACATTTTCTGTGTGTAAAACAGTGCAGATTATGCAACAAATGTTTTTTAAAAAGTAGCATGCAACATCACGATCTCACTTTGTGCATGTTTAATTCAGTAAGTGTTTCGACTTATTTTTCATATTTTATCCAGTTTTGCCAGATGTATCCTCTGGATATCACATCGAATATTGATGCATTAAAATAAAAATAGGTTGGGTCAAGTGCATAGCATTGTGAAATACAGAGAATTTATTTGAGAAAATAATCAGTGCATGTTTTTTTAGAATCATTTTAATAGTTTATATGTGTGTGTGTGTTTTTCACCTATTATTTATATTTTATTTTATTTCAGCTTTATTTTTAATTACCGAAAGTTATTTTTTTAAATGGTTTTAGTTATTAAGAACAACACCGATGATAACAGTACAAAATAAAACTATTGTGAAATGAAAACTGTATAAATCACGTAAATACTGAGAAATAGTCTGACCTTAAACGGCAGATATTAAAATCCGTTGCAGTGATGGATACAGTGTTCATTCAGTCCATCATATCTCACTAGTACGGTTTAAGGTCAGTGAAGGGCCTGTTGTGTGATGAATCGCGATGCTCTATTATCGGTTCTGTGACAGATGAAGCTCACACGGATCTCATCACATCAGACTGAAGCTCCTTGACTGACTGGGTCAGTGTGTCGACGTGAAAACAGGGATTTCTGTATCAGATTCTATAGTGCTAACTGGGTAAATGCAAATTTCCAGCGGTGCTTTCGTCTCTCTGGAAGAATCTCAAAGCGGGATTAACGTTAACGCTCCTCCGAGACTGTTTGACATTTTAAGCTCTTTATGTTAGCAGTAAGCTATTGAGCAGTAGAAAAGACCTGTGAATATGCAAGTATTCCATATCCACAGGTCCACTTTCCATAGAACATAAACAGAAGCAAACTTAGATTAACGATACGGAACAGGAGATTCAATACAAACTGAAATTAAAGGAATTATTCACCCAAAAATGAAAATAATCCCATGATTTACTCGCCCTCAGGTCATCCTAGGTGTACAGTATATGACTTTCTTCTTTCAGCCGAAAACAATCTTAAGTTTTATTTAAGAATATCCTGGCTCTTCCAAGCTTTATAATGGCATTGAGTAGTGCAATAGAGACTGAAGGGTTTTTGTAAGAACAATATCCATATTTCAAAGTTTATAAACTAATCACTGGCTTCGACTGTACACATGTTCACGAAAGACGTCTTCTCTCACCTAAGCTTACGCTACATCCTACGTCGGTTCAGAGGTCACTGGTCATGCGTCGGGTCAGAGGTCACTGGTCATGCCTCGGGTCAGAGGTCACTGGTCATGCGTCGGGTCAGAGGTCACTGGTCATGCGTTGGGTCAGAGGTCACTGGTCATGCGTTGGGTCAGAGGTCACTGGTCATGCGTTGGGTCAGAGGTCACTGGTCATGCGTCGGGTCAGAGGTCACTGGTCATGGGTCGGGTCAGAGGTCACTGGTCATGCGTTGGGTCAGAGGTGTTGGGTCAGAGGTCACTGGTCATGCATCGGGTCAAAGTGGTCACTGGTCATGCGTCGGGTCAAAGTGGTCACTGGTCATGCGTCGGGTCAGAGGTCACTGGTCATGCCTCGGGTCAGAGGTCACTGGTCATGCCTCGGGTCAGAGGTCACTGGTCATGCCTCGGGTCAGAGGTCACTGGTCATGCCTCGGGTCAGAGGTCACATGCGTCGGGTCAGAGGTCACTGGTCATGCGTCGGGTCAGAGGTCACTGGTCATGCGTCGGGTCAGAGGTCACTGGTCATGCCTCGGGTCAGAGGTCACTGGTCATGCCTCGGATCAGAGGTCACCGGTCATGCGTTGGGTCAGAGGTCACTGGTCATGCGTTGGGTCAGAGGTCACTGGTCATGCGTTGGGTCAGAGGTCACTGGTCATGCGTCGGGTCAGAGGTCACTGGTCATGCGTCGGGTCAGAGGTCACTGGTCATGCGTCGGGTCAGAGGTCACTGGCCATGCGTCGGGTCAAAGTGGCACTGGTCATGCGTTGGGTCACTGGTCATGTACTGGGTAAGAGGTCACTGGTCATGCGTCGGGTCAGAGGTCACTGGTCATGCGTCGGGTCAGGGGTCACTGGTCATGCGTCGGGTCAGAGGTCACTGGTCATGTGTTGGGACAGAGGCGTTGGGTCAGAGGTCACTGGTCATGCGTCGGGTCAGAGGTCACTGGTCATGCGTCGGGTCAGAGGTCACTGGTCATGCGTCGGGTCAGAGGTCACTGGTCATGCGTTGGGACAGAGGCGTTGGGTCAGAGGTCACTGGTCATGCGTCGGGTCAGAGGTCACTGGTCATGCGTCGGGTCAGAGGTCACTCTTCTGCCGAAACTCGACTCACATACAGCCGTTACCGGAAGCCAGTGATTACAGTTAATTAAGTTATATGGATATTTTTCTTACATAAACGCATTGCTTCACTTCAGAAGGCCTTTATTAATACCTGGACTCGTATGGATTACTTTAATGATGGATGGATGCAGTTTTTTGGGCTTCAAAATCAAAACCATTCTCCCCCGTTATAAAGCTTGGAAGAGCCAGGATATTTTTTTTATATAACTCTGATTGTGTTCGGATGAAAGAAGAAAGTCATATACAACTAGGATGGCTTGAGGGTGAGTAAATTATGGGATCATTTTTGGGTGAACTATGCAGGAATGAGAGAAAACGATGATACTTAAATCACCATTCTTTACACGTCTTTCCCATTGGTAAAATTTTGAAATTTTGACTTCATAATTATGGAATACAAAAGAGCTCATTATGCAAATGTCTGACATGCTGATGTAGTTTATACTGATTACTGTCCAGAAGAACTCACCCTCTTGTCATCTGTAATGAAATATCAAGGTTAAAGTCATCTAGTCTTCAGTGTCCACTTTTGACTTATAAATTATAGTCCAAAATGCAGATTATTGTGGTTAAAACTGTCAGTTTAAGATCACATCTGAAATATCTGATATCCAGCACAGACATAAATATACGAGACAAAACTGGGAACCGAAAACAGAAATCTGTGTAAACAGTTTTTTGTGTGGCTACCAATTGAATAATGTATATATAAAAATTCATTCAAATGACTAAAATAATAATAAAAAATTATACACATATATATATATATATATATATATATATATATATATATATATATATATAAACAATTATAACTCAAAATGTGTTTTATTTATTATTTTATCAGAATGTCTTTCATCATGATAACTATTTATCACATTTACCATATTATACAATATTTAATATTAAGATGGACTTTGTATAAAAAGTGTGGATGTTTAGCTATGGATTTAGGCTTAAAAATATAAAGTGTATAAAAATCAATTTTATTTAAATGGTATATATTTGTATTTCAAGCATAATATTAAGAATACATATAAAGTATTTCAGGAAAGAGCGTTTTAACGAAACCTCCTGGTGATGCTAGTATAAATTGGTTATATAAACATGTTTGTCAATAAATATCTAATATTATACAAAAGCATCTCTCAAGCATGGATCGATAAAGTATAAAAATGTATTATGAAAGCTTCAAGTGACTGTCAGTGTTTGTACGAGTCTCACAGATCCTCTTCATACGGCTCTGTCAGTCTCTGCCTTCTGTTGTGTCCATGCCAGTGTCTCCTGTGTTGGAGAAAATGGGACATTTGTGAGAAAACTGACTAGAAAAGTCAAGAAACTCTAAAATCTGATTGATAACGGGGTTCAAGCGCTTTAAGGCCTTAAACATGCAAGGCAAGTTTATTTATATAGCACATTTCAAACACAGTGGTAATTCAAAGTGCTTTACATAGAAGACATTAAAATAAAAGAAATCAGAATAATCAAAAGAAATCAGAATAATTAAAACAAAAAGGTATTTTAAATGCGTTAAAAGGTATTTTGTTTTATTTAGTATTTAACCACCTCGATTATAGATGGAAAAGACCATTTACAGCCAAAATAGGCAATTTACTAAGGAAATACAGTTATCGAGATAGAGTTAGAAACCTAGGACTAGTTCGCAGAAGTAGGTTTTTGAAATAATCTCCAATATTTAACGAACGAATGGATTGACGGCGGCGATAGAGGCAAAGTTGCTCAGAATGAGGACTTCTACCATACGGTATGAATGTCGTGGGCGTGTGCGAAAAATTGTGAAATATGAGATCCTTTACGCAGGTGAAAAACGCGAAGGCGCCCCCGGTGGTCGATTTCTTTCGAATTTCGTCAAACAGTCCCAGCGAGTTTCGTTCCGTTGGGCCTCCATTAACCTTGTCTGACAGCCGCTCAAACTTTAAAGCCCGACGGCGGACATGTTTTTCGAGATTACGCTAATGTCCTCGTAGACAATCGCAGCAACTTGGACAAAGACACCGCATGCCAGTTTTCAAGTCAATCAGACTGAACGCTGCGTAGCTATAGCCGTTTTCATGTTTTTTATTTTATAGCGCCACCAAGTGGCCAGTCGCCACATCCTTTTTCACACGACCACAGACCGAGCCCGTACATAGATGTAATGATCTCATTCCTTCAAGAGAGATAGCCGTTTTAGTGAAAGTGGCCATGCCACTTCAAACATTTTTGTGTCCAGTCACGAATTTCAACTTTTCAATAATTACTGACAATCAGACGCCAGAGAATCTTTCTGCACTGGGGCCGGTTTCACAAAGATAGACTTTGACTATGGCTTATATATAGTAGATAGTCAGACTTCAGATAGACATCTAAATCAGACCGTTACACAAAGCACTTAAGACTCTGACTATCTCAAGTAGGACTACACTGCAATGCATTCTGGGTAAAATAAGACACTTCAACAGTTACAAGGACATTTTACTTGGGAAATTTAGCGTAGAGTGTGGTAACAAGAAGAAATGTTTAATTTGGAAAAAGATTGCTATGATAGTTAAGAGCGTTAATCCGACCGTTGAGCGAACCGTTAAAGACGTACAGAAAAGATAAAAAAACAAGGTTACAAGATGCCAAAAAATTAATATTTAAGTGGAAATATCCAAAAACCCTTTCCCTTCTCATAGCTCTCTCCATAACGCCATCAGCAAACCACAAATTAAGAGCCATTTTCCCTTTTCTATTGGCTGTTTGTACTGAAACTAATTGTTACTGCTGGTTGCCAAGGTAACAGAGTCTTAGACCCGAGTTAGCCTGGGGGAAAGGGGTCTAATTTTTTTAGTCTAAATTAAGTCAGACTTTATTTTTGTGAAACAGTCTAACTTGCATTAGACTAGTCTATGAACAAATTTTAGACTAGTCTAACACTATAGACCGGTCTAAAATAGCTTTGTGAAACCGGCCCCTGGTCTCGTCTGGTTCCGACCCGGCGGGAAACATAGGACTAGTACGTTTTTTTGAAAAATCCAAAATACTTGAAAACTTCGCCAGGGTGACGATCAAACCCAAGACGTGCGTTTTGTTCGTCTTGAGCCAAGGATACCAGTGATTTAAGACACTTGTGACAAACGATACTTTAGACCGCTGTAGCGCCACCATCAGGCCGATTGGGGTGAGACTTGGTGAAGTTGTAGATGGCGTGAGTTCTACCAGCCCTCAATGTTTCAAGTCTCTACGACTTACGGTTTGGTCTGTCCGATCACGTTTAGGGGAGAACGCTGATCCTAGATTCTAACAATAGTGACATTAAAGCTTTAGCAAACTCAAGCTTCATATTTCTGCTTTTAAGCCTCACAGATGTCGTTGTAAGTGTGTTACTGTGACCGTGATGTTTAATAAAAACTTAAATTGTAACTAAAACAACACGTGACTTGTTTAAATGCACCTCCACAGTAGAAAGGCCAGAGAAGCGGCTACGAGCGCCAGCAACAGCAGCAGAAACACAATGACAGCGCTCGTGCTCCTGTTTGTGCTTTCACACGGCTCTGAAACACACACACACACATCAGACGGTCAACCTTACAGATGTAACAGTCAAACCAAAATTTATTCAGACACCTTCAACGCTTCTCACATTATCAGAGTTTATTCACAACAGTTCAGAAAATGTTAATAAAATATGACAAGAACTCAGTTATGAATTATGAGTTGATATTTCACTGGTTTTGTACGTCCTTCTGTTAGACTCTCAGACATGAATTATGTTGATTATCTGTCAGCTGTTAAATTTAACTACACAATTAGATAATACCAGTTTAGCTCAAACAATTACCAAGCAATGCTTCATTTTGTTCAGTCTGTGGTTTAAAAAGGTGAATTAGTTATTAAAGAAAAAACACTTAGTCACAGGTCAAAGTGTCTGAATCATTTTTGGTCCCAAATTTTTATAAATCTTACTTGTAGACAACTGTCTGTATGAAGAATTTTTGGGTATAATATGTCACAGTTTACTTTATTTTGCTATTCTCACTTACATAAATGAACCTGTCCTGCTCCCACTTGTAAAAATATATCAAAAATGATATCTGATTTCTGGATAATTTTTGGTTTGACTGTACATGCTCGAAACACAGTAGCATTTTCCCATCATGAATGACCCCGCCGCTGAGTGGCGTACCTGCGGTGTATGTGGCCGAACTGTGTCCCAGTTTGTTCCTCACGACGCAGGTGAAGTGTCCGCAGAAGGTCCCGGAGACGACCAGAGACGTTCCGTCGGCCGAAACATGGCCCACTTTCCCCGTCACCACCACTTTCTCATACAGCCACGTGAAGGAGGGATCAGTTCCCCAGGCCTCCATACAGTGAAGAACAGAGTGAGACACGTTCACCATCACTGACACGTGATTCACTGCCACTGAAACACACACACACACACCAAACCGTCTCAATTACTGGAGAAAAGTGCAAGGACATAATGAAGAAAGTCCTGTTATGGAGTGCATTTGTAGAAACCACTTTATAGAATATCACAATTTGTGATATAAAGTGCTGCTTAAAAGTTTGTGAACCCCTTGCAGAATCTGTGAAAATGTCCATTTTAACAAAATAAGAGAGATTATACAAAATGTTTTTTGTTTCTAGGCAATCTCTAGGTATGGTGAAGGATATGTGATGTTGTGGGGCTATTTTCTTCAAATAATAATAATATATAATATTATTAATTATTAATATATTACATATATAATAATATAATTCCAAAGGCCAAGGGAACTTTATCAGGATGCATAGTTTCCTGGATTCATGAAATAACTGGCCTTTAAAAATAAAAATCTGCTGTCTCTATGGGAATTTAACATCGGGGTGTCCTGACTTACGCAAGTCAGGTATTTTAATGAAGAACATTTATTTATTTACGATACATTATTCATTCATAAAGAAAATTGGTGTCCTTAAAGGTTGGATTTTTCCTCATATTTTTTTTTTAATTAAGGCATTAAGATCAATTTACAAACTGATTTTTTATTCCTCTTTGTAGTCAACTTTAGCATGGGTGTGTTCACTCATGATAAGCACTGTACATATATATATATATAAGTGTGAATAGAGTCTGTATGTTTAGTGGCTCAGGTGGAAGTACAACAGTGTTTGAGGAGCATCATCAGAGCTCGTGTGAATGAATGGGAAGATCTTACGATACTCCTCAACGTTTCTCTGAGCAGAACGTCTGTGTCCTGATTGGTCTGTCACTGTGACCGTATAAACGCCACCGTCCGATGCTTGATAACCCCTGATCTTCAGTGTGTATCCCTGTTGCTCCACGGTCACTCTCCCATCAGAGGGAACTCTATGAGGAAACTCAGCTACTGTTGAACTCTTCCCAGAAGTCTTTGCGCTGCGTTCCCATGTCACTTTAGACACGCGTTCGCCCTCCAGAAGCTTGATTTGTGCCTGTAGGATCAAATCCTGGCCTTTGACTACATACACAGACTGCGGGTTTGAGAAGTGGACGGACAAACACTGGCCGCTCCAGAGCCCTGCGGTTACAGGATATATTATAAAACATACTTATATCTGCAAATTATGATTACATGAGCTTGATGCAAAAGCCTTTAACTGGAAATTCTCAAACACATGGCTGCGAGTTATTTACATTATAAAACAGCAACATCAAAATTTAAGTTACTTTTTTTAAAATTACTTTTTTTATATAATAATTATTAAAATAATTTAGTTCATTAATCTAACAGTAGACGATTAAGGTTGCCAAAAAATGCAAATGTAAAAAAAAAAAATTATATTAAAAAAATGTGTATAAAAAATAATATACAAAATATATAATTTGTTTTTAATAAATAAATAAATGTATTTATTTAAAACAATGGTTGACTACTAATCTGAATATTGGTCATGTGTTGTGTGAGAAACATTTATAATTATCATCATCAATGTTGAAAACAGTTGTGCTGCTTCATATTTTTGTGGAAACTGATAAAAACAAATTCAGGATTCTTTGATGAATAAAAAGTATAAAAGAACAGAATTTATTTGAAATAGACAATTACACAAGACACCACCATTCATTAATACTTTTATATAATAATCATTGAAATAACATAGTTCAATAATAACTGTAGACTGTTTACTGAATTGTAAATGTTGAAAAAGGGAAAACGTTAATTGTTTTTTTAAAAACAAAAACAATAATAATCTAAATATTGGAGGCGTTACGTCTACAATAATATAAAAAATAAACATTTCTCATTGTTATTAATTTTGAATGAAGCTGTGCAGCTTAGTATTTTTGTTTTCTTGATACATAGAAAGTTAGAAAATAACAGAATTTATTTGAAATAGAATTAAAAAGTATACATTTAAAAATACACCAACATTCAATAAACGTTATTTTTTTTATATACATAATAAATAAATAATAGTATAGTTAATTAATCCAAATGTATTTATGGTGTTTAAATGCCAGGAAATGTAAATGTTAAAAAGGAAAAATTATCGATCTAAATATTGTTGTCATTATGTCCCCCATAATATAGTAATTTGCTGATCAAGAAACATTATAATCATTATTATTAGCAATTTTAAATAAAGCTGTACTACTTTTTGTGAAAAACATGATTTTTTGGGGTGGATTCTTTCTGAAGAACAGCATTTATTTGAAGCTGAAATAAAAGTAACATCAAGAATGCTGTAATTGGCCAATCAAATTCAAGTGTTCCCATATAAACTCTATATAAACACATAAAGACATCACAGATAATAACTCACAGCAGACTTGCAAAAGCAGGACGGTCCGGGTGAATGTCTGTAGTCGAGGCTTCATGTCTCCTGTGTGAAGAAGAGAACCAGAAACATGCGAGCACAAGTCAACATTACAGGCGGAGTCTGAAACTTTATGATGCTTTTCATAACTCACGTCTCATAACTTCCTGAACGAGACGCTTGTGTCCACAAACTTCGGTGTTGTCAGTGAGTACGGGACTGTGTGGAGTTCAGCAGGTCATAGGTCAGAGGCGTCACCGTGTTTGCAAAGCCAGTTTCCTTTTTCCCTTTCCTGTGGAGTAAAGCCACTATTCTCTGTTTCAACAAGCAGATCTTTCATACGCTCAAAGCTTATTTATTCACTGAACAAACTTCTTATTCTCATACATTCACAATAATGAGAACAAATGAGGTAGATGGCTTATGAAGAGTGATATACATTTTTTTTAAACAAAACGCATAGATCCATATAGGCACTTTAGGAACTGTCATTTTTAAAGGTTTAGCCAAGTGAACAATAAACGCAAGCACATTAATCTGTCATAAATAAATAAAACATAGCCTATACAAATCTACAATTTGAGCAAACAGAAAAACTGCACAGAATCGAGTCAAAAACGTTTCCGTGAGGCGTAAGAAAACATGACTTTCCCGAGAACATCTAAACCTGGAAGCTGAGAACTGTTTGAGAGTTACATATATTCAGAGTGAACAATCATTTACAACAACAACAACAACAAACATTGCATTTATATGCATTTCTAATAAATGCTTATGTTTTGAAAAAAGAAAAAGAGAGGAAAAGGATGTATATCAACAAAGGAAGGTAAAATAAATTAAATCAAAATAATCACAATCTTTAAATGCTTAAACGTAAATAAATTAAATAAAAAGCTGTGTTTGAGTGACTGCTCATTCCCTGGCTGGATGCTAGCGGTTTTCCCAGTATTTCTTCATGAACCTGGAATAAAAAAGTGTACAGTATGTGACAATAATGAAGTAAACAGGCTACGGCTGAGCTAAAAAGATTGCATTTAAATTACGAGAATAAGTTGACATCTCAAAATTTATATTTATTTTATATTTATCATTTTTATTTACATGCAAAACTATTTAAGTTTATTTAAAAAAAGTTGTAAAACTATTTTACTATTTAACGTTGAGTTAATATGGGCTGAAGGCATACCTTAAGAAAAAGTTTTTCTATACCCATAGTGTATGATTGCAGAAAAAATATATATGTCTGTATTAAACATTGATGAAGCAACGGATTTTGTGTGAAAATAAATCATTAAAGTGGTTTGTTTGTTTAAAAATCATATAAATGTATATGTAGGTGGTGCGGTATTTTACCCCACCGACACATGGGGTAAAACACAAGTTTTTATACAAATAATATATATTTTTAATAATGCCTAAGTTAATACTTGTTCAAAACAATCATACTATTTTAAATAAAACAATTCCCTTTTCTTTCAAACTTCCCAATTCCCCCTCAATAAATATACTGTCATTAAAATATGTTAATAATAAATATATTTTAAAAATACAGAGACAAAATTATTTTAAAAAAAAGTTAAGATTCTGAAAGCATTGAATGAGATCCCAAAATAATTAATTTCATATATTACCACAATAGTACCAAAAAATTATATTTTATTATATAATATGATTAATATCATATTTTTAATATGGTTGTTTCATTATTAATATGGTGATTATCACTAAAATGGACACCCAACTTAATATATGATATTTAACTGTCATGTCAACAAAATCACCCCAAATATCATACTTTTACATATTCTTACGTTATTGAAAAACTGTTGCTTTAATTAAAATCATTAACAAGATCTTTGTCTCAAAATATGTCAATAATTTTATCAATTCTCATTTGCTACTAAAATCTACAATATTTTTTTTTTAAAAACATTAAATATTAGATTAAATTAGCGCAGATGCATCTTGAAAAGCAGATGTTTAGGAACGTTTTTGTGCCATCGAGTGGTTTAGAGGAAAATAAAATCAAAGGAGCCTTTAGTCCTGTTGTACCGTATATATAGCCCAGCCCTAAAACTGACATATACTGTCTATTTTATATATACAGAGGACAGTAAATATAAACTGCAATACAAGCAGCACATTGACTACTCTAAAATATATCCAAGTTTCATTTCTATAGTATTGTCCCTTGAGAAGATATACTAAAATGTTTGCTGAAATGTGAGGGATGTACTGACTTTCGTGAGATACTGTAAATATATAGCAGAAGAGAGAAGAGGTCTTACCCGGCCACACAGAGAGCTGTTATTATCAGCACTCCGACTGCAATCAATCCCGTCCAACAGGACCGACATTCTGAAGAGTCAAACACAACACATTAAAACCAGCTTAGACGAGCTGACGGACATTACTATAGAAACCATGTGCATGAATCGATATACAGCCACAAGCAGCAGTTTTGGGGCCCAAAAGCACAGCAATGATTACAAGTGCACTGCATTGAGCAAGCTTTAAAAATCAGAGGGTTTGAGAAAGAGACCCTGAACTTCGAGCAAACACAAAATAAGAGAACCTCACAGATCTAGTTTTCTTGTTTGACAGTAAAAAGTGCTGAGGACCGTTTCCACAGATATATTATATTTGAGAGAATTATATATTATGGGTATAATATATATTACAGGTTATGGGTATAATATATATGGGTATGGGTTATGGGTATAATATATATTACAGGTTATGGGTATAATATATATTACAGGTTATGGGTATAATATATATGGGTATGGGTTATGGGTATAATATATATGGGTATGGGTTATGGGTATAATATATATTACAGGTTATGGGTATAATATATATGGGTATGGGTTATGGGTATAATATATATGGGTATGGGTTATGGGTATAATATATATTACAGGTTATGGGTATAATATATATGGGTATGGGTTATGGGTATAATATATATGGGTATGGGTTATGGGTATAATATATATTACAGGTTATGGGTATAATATATATGGGTATGGGTTATGGGTATAATATATATTACAGGTTATGGGTATAATATATATGGGTATGGGTTATGGGTATAATATATATTACAGGTTATGGGTATAATATATATTACAGGTTATGGGTATAATATATATGGGTATGGGTTATGGGTATAATATATATTACAGGTTATGGGTATAATATATATTATAGGTTATGGGTATAATATATATGGGTATGGGTTATGGGTATAATATATATTACAGGTTATGGGTATAATATATATGGGTATGGGTTATGGGTATAATATATATTACAGGTTATGGGTATAATATATATTATAGGTTATGGGTATAATATATATGGGTATGGGTTATGGGTATAATATATATTACAGGTTATGGGTATAATATATATTACAGGTTATGGGTATAATATATATGGGTATGGGTTATGGGTATAATATATATTACAGGTTATGGGTATAATATATATGGGTATGGGTTATGGGTATAATACATATTACAGGTTATGGGTATAATATATATGGGTATGGGTTATGGGTATAATATATATATGGGTATAATATATATGGGTATGGGTTATGGGTATAATATATATTACAGGTTATGGGTATAATATATATGGGTATGGGTTATGGGTATAATACATATTACAGGATATGATGTAATGAAATAAAGGCTCGTCTTATTAATATGAACTATATTATGCACAAATTTCACAAAAGTTTTGATGAATAACTGCCCTTGAAAAAAAAACGTATATGTAAAATATTTGGTAACACTCCACAATAAAATGTTTGATTTGTCAACATTATTCAACTAAATTAGCTAGTTTAGTTTAGTTAATTAGTTTATAATGACGTGGACAGTCCCTTTTGATAAAAAGAGCAGCTTTGGCCTATACGGCTAATTTCCGGCTGTAGTCCCCGGCAAGTTATCAATAGGCATACATCAAATAAATACATTACAATTATATTTACAACAGGACTAAGCAACAGAAAATAGACATACTAAGCATGTGGCACACAATTGAGACAAACGCACACAAACGTGCACAGATTGCAAAGACATAAAAAAAATACATATAAATTAAACAATACAAATCGACAGAATGTTACTATATGTTCCCTGGCGTGACTTTTGTTATACTTCCTGTTTCCTGTCCTGGTGGCCATATTTGTAGTTCCTTGTAGTCTTTATTGCCTGTGTATTAATATCTCTTGTGTTTCCCTTCTTGCTAGGTCAGTCTTTGAATGTTTCTGCCATGTTCGTGTTCTCAGTGTTTCCCTGTTTTGGTTTTGTTTTCATTAAACTATGTCTGCCTTCCCTTGTTCTCAGTATTACAATTTAACATGACCAAAACATTTCTAAATACTTTGAAAGCATTTTTGGTAACACTTTAAAAATAAGGTCTCATTTGTTAACGCATCAGCCAACGTGAACTAACGAGCAGTATATATTTACAGCATTTATTAACCTTTGTCAGAGTTAATAAAATCATTCACGTTCATATTAGTTCACAGTACATTAACTAACGTTAACTGATACAACATTTGATCTTGAAAATGTTTTAGTAATGTTGAGAATAACATGAACTAAGATTGGTAAATGCTGTAGAAGTATTTTTTATTGTTAACTAATGTGGTCAAATAATTGTAAAGTTTTACCGCATTTTTTAATCTTTGTTCATTTCAATACTTACAAATGCATCATTAATATAAAAAGTTATATCTGTTAACATTATTTTTGGACCTGAGCTATCATGAACTAACAATGAACAGTTGTATTTTTGTAAAGCGTTACCATTTTTTCTTTATCATTTGAATGTGTAAATTAAAAGATCAGATTTGATGCATCAAAGCTAAATCTAGATACTGTCAAACCACCCAGTCCTACATTACGATTGATTAGGAGACATGACGGACATAACGTTAACTACCCACAGAGTTTCTGGGACATTTACTCTGTTAATGAAGATGATTATTTGCAATTACTCTGTCTTGATTAATGTCTGTTTTGCTTTGTAGTACTTTTATGTAAGCCAAATTGTAATGCTGCATGAAAATGTATTGGAAATTATATACAAAAATTAATACCAATTATGCATGTATACTTGACCTTATAAAAGTAGTAGATGTTTATATTAAGTAACTTAGAGTAGAGCATGTATGTATAAGATAAGAATTGCTTTTAAGAAAAATGTAATGCTGTAGATAAGGTATATTTTACAGACGAAGAAACGGAGAACCAAGAGAAAAAGAGCCAAGAAGAGAGCGGGCAGGCTACGTCGGAAACACCTTAAAAGTGTCATGGAAGACTCGGCAGCTCTCCAGCTGATGACAACAGGAGAGAGTTTGACTTCGGCAGTGAACTGTTTGAGTATAAAAGACTGAGGAGAAGACTGAACAAGCAGATACTGATTTAGCGGTATCTCTCGACGCCAGAAAACCAGCTGATTGTACCTTTGATTTAGACCTTGCTTTATATTGTAACTTTGCTATTAGTTTTGGTTTAACTTTTATTTTTGGAATATTAATAAATAACTATTATACTAATTGCAATCAATTGTCTAGCAGTATTGTTGTTTATAAACCTTGAGCAAGAACTAAACCACAGAGGAGTCTTCTGAACAAGTTGTAAGTACCTTTTGAACGCTTATGATTTAGGTCAGATTTGACTTGCTCTACCTAACCTGAGGTAGTAATATAGTAACTATAATAAATAATAAGGTTAAAGGTGTAAGGTTAAAGCACACACCGTAAAATAACTCATAAAATATTAAAAAAGGCCACACGTAGGGTCGGGTGTCGAGAACCGGTTCCATTTTAGAACCGGTTCCAAATTTCCAAGAACCGTGGATTCGATAAGACAGGAGCATTTCCATTCCGTATGTCGATTCCAGTGTGTGCATTTTAAACCATTTAAGCGCAAGAAGAGCTGTTTTCTGTGCTGTGCACACATCCAAATCTCTTCCGCATCTTTTTGCATTTGAACAGGCAAATACACACAAAAAACTCCTCGTAAACACAGTCGGTTATGTGTCTCACGTGAACGTTAACAGTTGAGAAAGAAAACGCGCCTGTAACAGTATATTGGATCCGTGCAGCTCTTAAAGTGACAGGAGCCTATTATTCCCGCTGCTGTCTCTACAATAACGTTAACTAAACAACAAAAGACAAAGAGAAAATTCACTTGCTGTTCTTGACTGAATACATTTTGTAACTATATTTGTAATGTATATTTTATTTTTAAAGTGCATGGTTATTTTACATACAATTACAGTTTCTGTACCCGAATACATGAAAATCTTAAAATACTTTTTTATTTAAATCATATCTTTGTTCTATTGTATTTGTTTGTGTGATTGCTCATTTTTTACGTGTTCTATTTTAATTACTGAGTGTTTACTTTTCTTTAATAATGCTTGAAATGGATATTAGTTAAGCTAGTTGTTTTTGCTATGGTATTTTTAAGCCACAGGCAAACGTGAGTGTTCTTTAGCCTGTATATTTTTCTTTATGGGATTCAGCTACAATGAAATGTTTTGCAACAAGGCTTAGAATAAATGTAAATGATATCCAAGTTTGGTTTTTTTACCTTCTTGGAATCGAAATTAGCAATCGATAAGAATTGGAATCGGGAATGTTAAATTTCAAACGATACCAAACACTAGCCATACATTCTTGGCATGTACATTCTTGACATTGAAAAAATACCTTTTGGTGCTTCATAATGCGTCGTGAGTGTTATGTTGAGGCCGTTCTTGATGACGCATGTGTAGTTAACTCCCTGAAACTCTGAGATATTGAGTCTGCTGCCGGTTTGATTGGTTACTGGAACGCCATCAACAAGCCATGAGAACTGAGGACTGTCCCACTGCGTCTTGTCATGTTTGTCCACCACACACTCCAGCACACGTGCAATCCCCGCCTTAGGAGGTTCCTCTGAAACGAGAGAAAGAAGTACGGAAAAACAACTTGTTCAACTGGTTTTTGTGTGAGTACGTTCTGCAAGACATGCCTTTGAACTTAAATAGCTGTGCAAGAAAAGAAAATATTCAAAACAGCCGGTGCAAAGGTCAGTCCGATAATGGTTAAACTGAAACTATGGTCATATTTACCTATCTTTCGCACTTCTACAGAGTCATGCTCCTGATATCCATTACTGTCTGTAACGGTGACCTTGTAGATCCCAAAGTCTTCTTCTGCAACATCAGTGATCCGCAGAAGTGCATCGTCTTTCTCGAAAGATATTCTGCTTCCATGAGCACCTGAGAGTCTGGTATTGTCCTTCCCTCTCGCTCTGTCCCACGTCACCATGTCTATCACGTCGTCTGGATTTTTCTTGAAATCAGCTTCCAAAACAAGAGTTTGACCAAGCGCAACATAGAGAGGTCGTCCAGTCTTAAAATGTACTGATATTGATCCATGAAGACACACAGGCACTGGGGACAGTTATTCAAAAATAATGAATATATTATAATATCACATAATAGGGTTTGCAGACTGACTGGTCCCTATGAGTTTTATATTTTCACCACTTTTTTGGAGAAATGCATGCATACTAATTGTAAAGCAATAGTTTTAGGATGCAAAACTTTCACTCTTCCAAACTTACAAGCATGAAAATTATTTAGAAATTGATTGTGTCACTCCAAATGACTCAGTAATTGGTGAAAAAAATAGACATTTGTTTTTATTGTAATAAAAGTTTTTATAAATGCATTCTAATTTTTAAATAACATTCTTATTGACAGTGTTTGGATTTTTTCTGTATTTATGTAATTTCCATGTTTTACTTTAACAATTTTAATTAGATGAATGTTTGTGGATAAAACTGTTCTTTGCTGCTGAGAACAATGGTTAAAAAAAACACAGAGATTATACTTCTTTGAAGTAATATGACATGCCCAAACAGGTTTTTATAGTTTAATAATTAACTATTTCATTCAATAACACCAGACTCACTCACTCAGAATGACTGTGGTACACAGAGTCCAAACCAACATCCAAGATCCCATGATGACACCTGACAAATCATTAGAGAGACTGAAATTATTTCTGCCTTTCTTTTTTCTTTCCTGTCCAGATGAGACTGACTGGTTGGCCAGGTCTAAAAAAAAACAATCTTACCTTGACTTTCGAAGCTTAAACTCCGTGTTTACTGTCTTTCCGTTTTATTGAGATCGTATTGCGGTTATTTCAATGAACGAAATGAGTTTTCAGGAAAATTATCTGTTTACCCTCCTGAGCACGTGAGCAGATTTACATGTCATACGTCAATCATTAACTGGACTGCCGACGCCCACAACGTCAGCTTTGATGATTTTTTAAAAAAATGAAATCCTATTAAATGTTTGCTGTATCGAAAGTTGGCTTTTATGATGAATATGCTAGAGCATATTGTAATAATGAAAAAAAAAGGGTTGGTAATTAATAAGTAGGAAAACGTATCCTATATAAAATGTGTACAAATATGAATCAGAGACTTTTTAAATAATTAATTTATTTATTTATTATTAAATTTCCAATGTATATTTTTCCTCCTAACGATGATTGATGATCTCAGTGATGATGCTGTGAGGCGTCGACAGGTAATCAGGAAGTAAGTGCGTCGCGTCTGTTGCCGAAACCAAACACGGACTTAAAGACACGAAAATGAAAACCAAACGAAGACTGCTTAGTGAGTCTATATAACAGATTTAATTTTTCATTTTAGTGCTATAATAATCGCAGGCTCTATCGTCGTGCTTCAGCACTGAATTCCAGCTTGTTGTTAAAGCAATCCCTTATGAAACAGTGATTGATGTCAGTATCTCTTTTAATTTGACAGAATGTCTCTTATTATGATGTATATGCTTTAATGTGTGATTGAATGAAACATCTGGAAACTAATTTAATGTTTTTGCTCAGGCCCTCCAGACTGACATGAACATACTGCTGCATCCTGTTGTCATTTTCTCATTGATAAGTGAGTTTTGAGTCTTCAATATGTCACGATTGCCAGATGTGATGTTGTAGAAGATACACCCGTTTATTTGACAGTACCCCGTTTAAATTAGACAACAACTATAATACACTTCACTTGTAAAACACTTTATTTTTCACCGAAAATACATCTGGTTGATATAGCCTACATCAACAAACCTGAAAAAATACAGCATTAACAAAAGCAACTTGCAATAGATAACTGATGCAAAATAATAATAAAAGATAAATCATTTGACTAGAGGTATCAGCACAAACTCAGTTTTAATATAAATAATTAAGAAAATAATGTGAAAACAATTAGTTCATATAATAATGAAGACTTTAGTGTTAGGAACTTCTGGATTATATCAGGCGATCACTTCAAAACACTGAATCGCAGACAGATGCAAGACATTTTTAAAGCTCTGATGTACAAGTACTGAAGTTTGTGTCACACATAGTTGAGTTGCACCTGTTTTACAGCATTCTGCGTTTTGTTTGAGCTTTTACGTCCATCATTTGCATTTCTCTTCATGCCACACCTATATGAATTCATTTCTTTCAGATGCACTCGAATCTTTCTTTCTTAGTGTTTGTATTGTGTTTGTAATACATTCCCATTGTTAATGTGATGAACTAAGCCTGTCTACTTTGCAAGGGCATCTGTGTGAAATGAAGGAGAAGAACTGACTTTATGCATCCAATTAAAATCCATTTAAAATCATATTTATATTAAAATAAATGCAAATTATACATTAGAAGATTTTAAAAAAAAAATTGCAAATACATTTGTAAGCCTGTAAGTGAACAGTTACTTGTTAGGACCTCTGTATAGCTTTCACTAACTTTCCATCACTAACTCTCCATAGGTTTGCCTTTGGTCGCTGTGTGTCTGGACCCTGTTCCAGTTCAGTTTGAGAAGACACCGGTGTTGGTGGCATCAGGGAGAGATGCTATCTTTACAGTACAGACAGTGTCTAATGTGCCTCTTATCAGATGGACAGATAGTGGAGGGATTACACTGGCGATGTGGGTAAACGGTAACCCTACTGTACTGCCCGTCCAACAGTATCAGAACAGAATCTCAGTCACTCCCACTCAGCTCAAAATCAGTAACAGCCAGCTCAGTGATTCTGGAAACTACAGCGTCTCTGTCGAACCATCGTCTACCTCTGGACTCGGTGTGAACACCCGTACGGTGCAGCTCAAGGTGTTTGGTATGATGATACACATGACTTACAAGAATAGAAAACAATGTTTACTCGCCTGTTATTGAAACAATTAGTTCTGCCACAGAATAAAAAAAAAAGGTAACTGCAACGTTTTATGTCACAATTCAGACTTTTCCTCTCAGAATTGCGAGATATAAACTCGCAATTGATCATATGCACGGTTGCTTTCCATGTTGGTTGACTTTTTAATGTAATGCAGTTATCACACTTACCTAATTTGCTAATAAACCATTGCCAGTGACTTGAAGCCAATGGGAACGTTGCAATAAGAAACACGGATGTCTGTAATTGGACACACACAACATTTTTTTCACATTTTTAATGTGATGAACAAAAACATTATTTGTTCATTCTTCTAAGATTGTCCCCATTTATAAAACCGAACATCTCAAGATCTAGGAAATCCAACATTTGATAGAAAACACTTTTATTTAAAAAATACATTAATTATGACTATAACCAGTAGATGGCGGCAGAGAAACATTTGTCTCATATTAGCCATTTCCTATAAAAAAAATGTTTCGCACATTTAGCTTTTTATCAAATATTAAACATTATAAAATCACTAAGTTTTGAAATAAATTTTGTCAAGGTTTAGCACTGTTTTGTAGTTAATATGACATCAAGAAGTCTCATGAAAAACAACTTTTTTTTTTAAACTGAATGGATTACACAGAAAGCATATACTCCCTTTATAATCACAGAAGCTGTCAGTCAGTGCAGCCCAAGCTCACTGATTTCAGCACACTTGTGAAAACTCCCATGTTGTTCAATGAATTTGAATAAAGTGCACAATAAAACTTTAATTTGCACTGCTGAGGCTTTTTTTTCACAAGAAAGTGTGAAAACTAATGGTAGTATTGAATTTTGCTGAGAAGAAAGACCGGGACGTGCCTTTTTTTATGTGGATAACTAAATGAATGCTAAGCCTCACTATTTAAGAGACCATATTCTGATTATAAACCTACAAGTGACATTTCACCGGAAGTTTTCCAGCTGGCTAGTATTATTGCGGATGTTCTTAAGAACGTTCTGTGCATATGGTCAATTCTGAAAAGAAAAGTCTGTGAGATAAAAAGTTGCAATTACCTAATTTTGTTATTCTGTGGTACAAAACAAAACAGAATTACAAGAAAAAATTTCAGAATTGCGAGATGTAAACTCCAAATTGCAATATATAATCTTGCAATTCTTAGGAAGAAAAGTTTCTCTCAATTGCAGGATTATAATTTGCAGTTGTGTGATACAACCTCGCAAAAAAGTTGGAACTGGATTTTACAAAGTTGCAGTTGTGCGAAAAATAGTGAGAATTGTGAGATAAGCCGTCGTGGCATAAACAAGCTTCCATACCTTGTCCTTGTTCTCCATCTTCAGATGCTGTGAACGGAGTGAGTTTGTCTCTGCCTCCTCTTCCTCTGGAAGGTGCGAATGTGTCTCTGAGTTGCAGCTGGTCTGCGGGTTCAGAGGTCAGTGTGGTTTGGGGTAAAGGAGGCGCTGCTCTGTCCTCTGACAGCCGCTTTACTATCAGCGCTGGATCTCTGATCATCACGCCAGCCAGGAGAGATGATGCCGGGGAGTATTCATGTACCGTCAGCAACGCCGTCAGCGCACAAACAGCCAAGGCCAGCCTCAGCGTCTACTGTGAGTCATTCACCATTAATGTTGTGTCATTGTTGCAGAAACTAGTCACCGTTTAGTGAATTTCTATATTATGAATTTTACAGTAACTGTTAATATCGCTGTACATGTTTTTTTTTTTACAGTAACTGTATATATTACAGTTTTTGGCTGGAAATGTAACTTCATGGTATATATGGTACATAATCGTGGTAAAACATATATTAAAATAATTTAAAACTCTCTTTTTATGACCAATGAATTTGTATCAATGAACTTGAACAATGAACTACTAGATAGTTTTTTTTTTTAAGCATTTTCTCGAATTCCAAAATTTATAGAAATTCCCATTACTTAATTTTCCAATTCCCTTTACTCTAAAACTGAAATAAAAATGTATAAAAAACAATTGCAAAATATTAATAAAAATTATAATAGTATCTCAATGATACTAGGTTTTCCAAGACTGTGGAAAGCTTTTTTCTTAAAGGGATAGTTCACCCAAAAATGATAATTCTGTCAGTAATTACTCTCCCTCATGTTGTTCCAACCCCGTAAGACCTTCGTTCATCTTCACAACACAAATTAAGATATTTTTGATTAAATCTGAGAGCTGGATCACTCCTCCATAGGCTTCTAAGGGATTGACACTTGCCAGCCCCGAAAAGTTATTACAGACATCGTTAAAATAGTCCAAGTGACTACAGTGGCTCAATCTTAAGTTTATCAAGTGACGAGAATACTTTTTGTGCGCAAAAACAAACAAAAATAACGACTTTATTTCAACTGTTCATTTCCTTCTCTGTGGGTCTCGAGTCAGTTAGCGAGTGTAATAGCGTAGAGCTACGTCACACGCAGGCTCACTATTGGCCGACGCTGGTCATGTGTGTGATGTGTGTGACGTACAACACAGAAGCGCTGCGCTGTTACACTAGTGAACTCACTCGAGCCCACAGAGAAGGAAATGAATAGTTGAAAAAGTCTTTTTTGGGGGGGGTTTTGCGTACAAAAAGTATTCTCGTCGCTTGATAAACTTAAGATTGAGCCACTGTAGTCACTTGGACTATTTTAACGATGTCTTTAATAACTTTTCGGGGAACAAGTGTCAATTCCCTAGAAGCCTATGGAGGAGTGATCCAGCTCTCAGATTTAATCAAAAATATCTTAATTCGTGTTTCCGAAGATGAACGAAGGTCTTACGGGGTTTGAACAACATGAGGGTGAGTAATTACTGACAGAATTTACATTTTTGGGTGAACTATCCCTTTAAATGTAAAAAGACTGTTAAATACACGATATCAGAAACATGAATGAAACAAATTCAAATGAGAAATCTGTCAGTTTACATAGCTGTTTAGCTAACTATAATGTTTGATTTGTCATATGTTAAATCATTGTAACATATTGATCTATCAATAATATATTCAAGAAATCTTGCAGCTCCCTAGTGGGTCACAACCGCCTGGTTGAGAACTACTGATCTAGAAAATTAATATTATTAATGCATCAAATTTGTAATGTGCAAATTGGACATCTGTCCAACAAGACGTCAAAAGAGTTTATATTCTTAGCACGTCAACCTTGTGTGAAAATGTCTTGCGTTTTCTCTGGTGACTGCATGTTTTACATCAACAGCATGCGTTCAGAGACAGTGCAGACATATGACATAAAATTAACCAAAGAGCTTATAATGTTCCAGTTTGTTGGACAACCATAACCATGACATATAATACATAATTTAGGAATAATTTCTGCCCCACTAGTGACAAATTGGAATACAATTTTTTTTTTTTTTTGAGGAACATGACAACACTAGCTCAACCAATAGGCCAGCCTATGACTACAGAAACCAAACTCATTAGGGCCCGAGCACCGATGGTGAGTGGACCCTATTGTTTTTGCTCCGTTTATTATTATTCCGCTTCTTCTTCTCCTAAATGAATCGCTTTTTAGAGGGCCTAAACATGCTCAAAAACTCATGAAACTTTGCACACGCTTCAGAAGTGGTGAACATTTACGTGTGATATGGTTTTCAAAATTGGATGGGGCAAATTCTGTAAATTATTGCCCCCACATTTTGCCCCGGCTCTACGTTTCACGTACAGGTATGAAATTTGGTACATGATCCAGTACCTACAAAAAAGTATCTTGGAGCATAGCTCTAAACACAACAGGAAGTCAGCTATTTTGAACTTCCTCGTAGATTTTGTGCATTTTTCGTAATTTCCTGATGTTGTACTTTAACGAACTCCTCCTACAGTTTTGATCTGATCCTCTTCAAATTTGGTGAGTGTAATCTTAAGGCCTTTGCGACGTTAAATTGCGAAGATCTTGAGTTTTCGTCGAAGGGTGTGCTCTCGGCGAACTGACAAATGTGTGGGGTAAAATGGCTCAATAGCTCCCCTTACATTATTCCCCCGGCTCTACGTTTGACGTACAGGTGTGAAATTCGGTACATGCATGTAATGACACAATACCTACAAAAAAGTCTCTTGGAGCATAGCCCTAAACACAACAGGAAGTCAGCTATTTTGAATTTCCTCTCAGATTTTGTGTAGTTTTTGCCATTTCCAGACGTTGTACTTTAACGAACTCCTCCTACAGTTTTGATCTGATCCTCTTCAAATTTGGTGAGTGTAATCTTAAGGCCTTTGCGACGTTAAATTGCGAAGATCTTGAGTTTTTTGTCGAAGGGTGTGGCCTTGGCGGCCTGACAAATGTACACCCAATGTCAGCCATTTGGTGATTTGAGCATGAATACGTCATATTCATAGATGCCCCCTACGTCACTAGAAATAGAAACGCCGCCATATTGACGACCGATCTCGCCGGCGCCGCCCAAACTGCCCATTTGAATGAGTGAGAAAGACAGAGATAAATGGATAAAATTTTAATTTTAGGCTCCGATCCTTATTTGTTACCCCCAGTTTTCTTTTGTCCTTTATCTTCTGCCCCAGACTTGCCCTAATTTGCCTTCCATGATATATATATATTTACCTTGTGCATAACCCCTTCATACCGTGGGGATCGCTTGAAGGCTTTCAAAGAGTACAGACGCGTATCAATATGCTGTGGCTGGATGGGTTACAAACGTAAAAGTGCGGCACCTGGCCACCAAGGATTTATATTTAATAATGGGAAATGTTGGTATTATAAAAAAAATCAAATGTATGATTTTGGTGGTAGTTTGCTCTGACTAGGTATCGAGTTGTTAGCTAGCAAAGTGGCTCAGCTGGTAGCTTACCAGCTGTTAGCCACGGCTCACGGCTAGCTGTCATTAATCTGGATTAGGCCAGTCGTGATAGTCAATAAATCAATTAATCGCACGATAAAAAAATGAGCTCGATAATTTTTCCGGCCGCGATAATTTCCATTTGCATGTTTTGTTTTCCTCGTCTCTCTCTCTCTCTCTCTCTCTCTCTCTCTTTCTCTCTCTCTCTACCAAAGAGACTGGATGACAACCCTGTTTAAGACATAACCGACATATTTTACGTGAATACTCTCCAAAACGGACATTTATACATAATTTTGTGTGTATTTGTCCATTCAGACACGAAACAGAGCTCAATTCATTACTCACGCGCTGTATAGGAGTCTATGGCTGCACGCTTCGGCTCGGGTGTGTGCGCACAGAGAGATGAGACATGATACAATATTAGACATTCATACAATATGAGACATTTCTTCTATCCTTTTCTTTTGGTATAGAATAAAATACCAGTTCGGGGTTCCTCTTTCGGCTGTTGTTGCAGTCAACTGTACAACATATTGCAGGCATTACTGAGACCGCCGGTCGTCAAGATGGCGGCGCAAAGCTACAGTGACGTCATGTGAACCGAACGAATAGTTCAATATTGCTTTCAGTTCCGATGTTGCTAGGCAACAGACAGCCTGCAGTAACTCAGCCATACAATGTCCGATCTGCCCCAAACTTCACATGTTTGATAAGAGTCCTGTCCTGAACACATGACCATGCTCATATTTGGTTATAGCTATAGCGCCACTTGCTGGTAGCAGGAAGTGTGCAAATACAAATCCTTTGACATAGTCCTCCTATATCTATTATCATTATATACTGCCCACCGTGCTCTGTTTTCCTAAAACCGCCTGGTGGTGGTGGCACGGGTGCGAAATTTACATCTGATATGGGTTTCAGAATTGGGTGGGGCAAATGGGCAAAAAGTTGGGCAAACAAATATTTCGACTAATTGCCCCTGGCGCTACGTTTCACGTACGTATAAATTCGGTACATACATTTAATAACCCAATACCTACTAAAACCCAATACCTACTAAAAAGTATCTTGGACCATAGCCCTCAACACAACTGGAAGTCTGCCATTTTGTATTTTCCTCTCTGATTTTTGTGAAGTTTGTGCCATTTTCAGGCTTCGTACTTTAACAAACTCCTCCTACAGTTTTTACATGATCCTCTTCAAATTTGTCCTGTCCTGTCCTGAACACATGACCATGCTCATATTCGGTTATAGTAATAGCGCCACCTGCTGGTAGCAGGAAGTGTGCTAAAAATAAATGACTTTGACATAGTCCTCCGGCTTAAACATGCTCGAAAACTCATGAAACTTTGCACACGCTTCAGAAGTGGTGAAAATTTACATGTGATGTGGGTTTCTGCATTGGGCGGGGCAAATTACTTTAAAATATTCTCCCTGTATTTACATACTGCCCACCGTGCTCTGTTTTCCTAAAGGCGCCGGGTGGCGGTGTTTGATAAAAATCCCGCCCTGAATACATTTACATGACAATATTCAGTTATATATAGAAACGGGAAGTAGGAAGTGACGTGTTTCAACACTGTGATTCAATCCCAGCAACATATTAAATTAGGTCATGAAGTACCAAAGACTTGAATATAATTTATAGATTTTATGAATCTAATGAAAAATATATTACTTTTTAGGTAGATGCTACAAAAAACAAGGGCATTGTAGGGAATCGAACCCCATCCCAGTAAACCAGGGGATTTACTGGGATGGGGGTTCACGGGTTACAGGTTGCCTGGAACGCGGCATAACTCAGGCATACAATGTCCGATCTGCCCCAAACTTCACATGTTTGATAAGAGTCCTGTCCTGAACACATGACCATGCTCATATTTGGTTATAGCAATAGCGCCACCTGCTGGTAGCAGGAAGTGTGGCAAATACAAATACTTTGACATAGTCCTCCCCTATTTATTATAATTACATACTGCCCAATGTGATCGATCTGTCTTCCTAAAACCGCCGGGTGGCGGCGGCACGGGTGTGAGGGCGCTTTTCATCGCTGCTTGCATCTTTAATTATTTTTGCTTTTCTGTTTGGTTGAGTTTTATTGTTTCCAGTGTTTCATAATGTGAAGCAAATTTTGCACTGATCTCATTCTTATTCATGCGTCATAAATAATCAGACTTTTGCTTTGTGTCCAGAAAGTTACAAATAAAAAGAAAACAATCAAATTAGATGAAGCACCTTTTATTTGTATTGTTGTATAACACTTTTTAAAATTTGTATTTCCGTTTTATTTATTAGATTATCAAAAATAGACATTACCACATTGCAATGTAATGCATAAGCATTTTTTTTTATTGAATTTCCATTAAAAATAAATACATTGTGACCTATACAATTATAGTGATATAAAAGGACTCGTATGTTGATACAAGATTTTGTTCATACTGACCAGCTTTACAGTTCGACAAGCCTGGTAAATTGCCATTAAGCATTTTAATCTTTAAAATTGTTGGTTCCTCAGATGGTCCAGACGCCCCACTGTTGACTAAGACCTCGAGTGAATGTGTTGGTGGTGGAGATGCAACGGTGGGCCAGACGGTGCGTCTCACATGTACATCTACCTCTCTACCTCCTGCCTCCCTCTCATGGGTACTCAACGGCCAGCCGGTGACCGCCGGCCAATCAGGGAGTGGCGTGCTAAGTCTGCAGATCTTCTCCACCAATCAGGGTGGCACTTATACCTGCACCGCACGGAATGACATCACAGGAGGAGCATCAAAGCAGCAGATAGACCTGGCCATTGTGGGTGAGTTAATGGCTCTCTGTGGCACTACAGTGACGGATGCATCTGTCAGTACATTCTTCAGCCTGACATTAATTTTCTTGACCGGAGAGGGAGTAATCAACTACAGGATTGATAAATTCATGTGTCACTATACTGGAAGGAGTCATAATTTCCATCCGCCTACAGTGCATTTCCTCTGCAGGATACTTTCTCCTATTTGCTAGCTCCATTATTGATGATTCTGTGATGTGTTTTTCTCTCCATTTATATCTTCTGTTTTTAGGGGTGCTTGCTAATCTAACGCCCGTTTCACACATACTCCGTTTGCAGTGCATATTTTTTTACGTACCCATGTTAATAGGTTAGAGCTTTAACACTGCACGCGGGTGCGGTCCGGCGATCCGTTCCAGGTGCGGTGCGTATACAGCAGTGCAGCGATCGTTTCCGAGTCTATTTTTGCTGTGCTGCACTGCACTGAATTAAAGTAGCAGCGTATTGTTCACATTAAAATAGACATAGATTGACAAGAAACTGTATTAATTTCATCATATACGCAGAATTACAGTTAATGTGTTCTACAGTTACTAAATTACAGAGTCAAGAAAAACAAAAAAGTATGATTATAGTCCCAAAAGTTGCAAAATGCCATCATATATGATTTTTCCCCCCTAAAAAAATACTTTATATATTTTGGGGTGGGGGGAACAATGTAAATTTTACATGTAAAACAAAGAATCACAATGATTAAAATTAATTTTCATACTGTTTCAAATTTCTTAAACAATGTCAAAGTTAATTTTTGGATTTAAAATCAAAATTACTTAGCCATTTTTGATTTTGTGGCACACAGAAACTGCGGATCAGTAGCGCACTGCAAACGCAGCATATGTGAAAGCACTATAGCGCGTGCTGCTTCTGTACCGTATACGCACCGCAACACGCACTGCACACGGAGTATGTGTGAAACGGGCGTAAGTCTTCAAATGAATAAAATCTAAAAATCATGTTCTCCTGCTTCATAGGTACGTGTCTCAGTGGAGGGGCCGTAGCAGGGATTGTTGTTGCATGTGTTGTTGCACTCATCATTATTATTATTGTCATTATTGTGCTCCTGCGACAAAGAAATGGTATGTCCCTCCTCAATGCTTCTGTCTGCTGTTTTGCTTTTTGATGCTAAAGGCTCTGACATGCCCATATGCTCATATTCACAGTTGATCAGAGACTCAGAGATGCTATTGGACCTCAGAAGACAAACCAGATTGAAACCACCACAGTACGACAGTTCCACTTTCTACTATTGTGTTTTGTGTTAAGTAGATTAACACCTTTTAAGCAGTAAAATATTTATATAAATTTTTTAGATATTGTGAACTTTCTTCTTTTTTTCTTCTTTTTTTTACAGATGGCATAAATCATTTAGTTTTGAATTGTTTTATAAATTTAGAAAATTTGATTTTTTTTAATTATTTCGAAAAAACTCCTTAAAGGATTAGTTCACCTCAAAATGAAAATTTCCTAATAATTTACTCACCCCAATCCCATCCACGATATCCATGTCTTTCTTTCCTCAGTGGAAGAAAAAATAATTTTTTTGAGGAAAACATTTCTGGATTTTTCTTTGAATAATGGACTTCAATGACAACCAGCGTTTTGAAGCCCAAATCAATGCAGTTTCAAAGGTCTTCGAAGTGCTTCAACAGTCTGTGCACGATCGCAGCTGAGGAGGAGGGGATTATCTAGCGGAAAAAATATAAATATATACTTTTTAACTACAATTGTTCGGATTGAGCTGATCTGCAACGCGCCGGGAACTACTTCATCACGAGGTCACTGTCGATGTTGCGGGCGCCGGTGGAAGTACTTCTGCTGGCGACATCGACAGTGACCTTTCAACGTGATGAAGTAGTTCCCGGCGCGTTGCAGATCAGCTCAATCCGAACAATTGTAGTTAAAAAGTTTATATTATATTATTATTAATATTATTATTATTATTATTATTATTATTTATTCTTTTTTTTTTTTTAATTGACCTATCGTTTCGCCAGATAAGACTCTCTTTCCTCAGCTGCGATTGTGCACAGACTGTTGAAGCACTTCAAAAACCTTTGAAACTGCATTGATTTGGACTTCAAAACGCTGGTTGTCATTGAAGTCCATTATTCAAAGAAAAATCCAGAAATGTTTTCCTCAAAAAACTTAATTTCTCTTCCACAGAGGAAAGAAAGACATTGATATCTTGGATGGCATCAGAGTGAGTAAATTATTAGGATATTTTCATTTTGAGGTGAACTAATCCTTTAAGATGCACGTTTTGATGTCTTATTAAAGGTCTCGTTTTCAAGGGAGTCCTAGATTACACTTACCAACTCTAGCGCTGTTTTTGCATAACATAATGGCCACATAAAAGTACTTTGTTATCAAAGTTCATGATGTTGCCCAGCCTTGACATCTTTTCAATTGAACAATAATACTGCTTTTTTCAGATTGCAAACAGAGCCCTTGTCAATGGAAACCACCCTGATCCAACATTACACAACTCACTGCCACAGAACTTCACCACTTTTCCCAATAACAACAATGGGAACATCAACACAATGCCAGAAAACATTCCCAGCAGCTCCAACCCACTCCATCATAATAGCCACATGAACACAGATGTATTTCACCACAACTTCAGTGCATTCCCAGACAATGGGCATCAAAACAACAATTCATATCCAAACAATGACCCTCAGAGGTCGTTCCCACAGCCTGTCCAGCACAATCCTAATATTCTCATACAAACGGGTAGTTCTCAGCCTGGTGCACTTGCTCATACAGTTCATGTAAACCTCAACACGTTGCCACACACTGACCAGCTTAACAATGCACAACCTCAATCAGTGCATGTGAACTTGAACACATACCCTCCAGAAGCAAACCAACCAGGTCAGGCAATCCGGCAACATGCAGACCTGAGAGAAAGTGCACTACAGAGTCAGCATACAAACAGCAACCGTCAAAATATTTCTCAGACTCGTTTGTTAAACTCTGAGCCTTTGAGTTTGGGTAATCAAACACAGACGAATGCTTCAACAAATGGATTTCGCCAACCCAACGCCCTCATTCAGACGGGCCACTCGCACCCTACCAGCCAAACCAATGCAAACCGTCAAACTACCAACTCACGATCTTCAGCAGAGGTTCGACATTCAAACCCTGTTCGGACCAACAACCAGATAAACGACACTCGCACCAACACGCAACTCCAGCAGCCTTGGGACCGTTTGCAGGGAACACCAGCGTACCCCAACCGTGACGTCGACAGCTCAGACAGCAGTGGATCCTCAGATTGGCGGTCTAGATCTCCACAACGAAATGCACGGCAAGGTCGTTCTGGTCGGAGATACCAGGGGACTGAACCTACAGGCAGGATAACCCAAGATCCTTCTGCTTCCCAAAGAGCAGACCTCCAAAGACCAATCGCTCACAACGTGCTCAGCCAGTCTCAAATGGACCCAAATGTGCAGAGGCAAGTTATACAACAGAGCATCAGCACACAGCCGCAAATACAGACTACAGTACCTCAAATCCAAACCTCTCATGGTCAGAATCCAATCCAAGTTGGATTGACTACATCTCAAACACATCCTCAGACACAAACTACCTCCAGACCAAATCAGGGCGTGGTTCAGCCATCCATTCCTCTTACTCAGGCTGCACTACGCCAACACACCGCCCAGACCGATAACCCATCTGACAACCGGATCCAGCAGAGTCAAGCTGCCCTGCAGAACCCTGGACCTTCTCAACCCATTCAGCAGCTCAACAGAGCGGGTCAGAAGCCTCCTACTCCACCTCCAGTGTTGAGTCCGGATCAGTTCCAGATGCTTCCACGTGAACGCATGCAACAGGCGCGCAACATCCAGCCTGTGAACGTGCAACGCAGACACAGACCTCCAAATGTGACTCGAGTGCGGCATACAAGTCCTCAACGATTGCCAGGAATGCATCCCATGGGTGGAAACCCAATGCACATGCAACAGGTTAGTAATATTAAACGAGCGAAATGCACGAGCTAGTCATGATCCTTGGGTGCTACACTGTAAAAAAATATGACTTCATCCATGTTTTAGTGACAAAACCCAGTCAGCGTTTGATGTAAAGATTCAAAATGCATTTTATTTTTATGTTACCTACCTTAAGATATCTTTAGTCATTACTTCATGGTATCCTATATGATGCATGCAATCCCACCATGCAATGCACTGAGCAAAGTGAGTAAATTAATCCAAGATGGCTGAGAAATCAAGAGGAATGCACATTTATTTAAGTATTTTACTCAGTATTTGAATGTGCCATGTATGCAAATTCATATTAAAATATCACCCTGTCAGCTCAGCTGTATGCTATTTGTGTTTGACCAATGTAGTGCGTTCCAAAATAGTCACTTAAAAGGGATGTGAATATGTTAAGACTCTTTCACATGACTCACGTCAAGACGTAAGTGCACGTAAGTGATCTCCATGTGAAAAGCACTGCAGATAGCATCAAAGAAAAGCAATTTTAGGAGGTCGCTAGCTATGAAAGAGGGCGGTGGGCACGGTAAATGGTTAAAGCCTGGTACAGAATCTGCTGTGATTGTTTTGATGCATTATAGAAACAAAAAATGAAATACTTGTGTTCACTAAGGTTTACAGTTTCTGCATGCTCTTGGTGAGATACATAAGTGCTAACACTTTACAATAAGGTCTCAATGGTTAACTATTATGTTATGCATTAGCTGAAATGACCTAACAACATTAATTAATATTAGTTGATAAAAATAGTTCATTGTTTGTTCATTTTAGTTCACAGTGCATTAACTAATGTTGCCAGATTTTAAACATGTATTTAATGTTGAAATTAGCATTAACTTAGATTAACTGTTAACTAATGTTTACCAATGAGACCTTTGTGGTACATTATGATGCATTCAAGATCTCTTCATAAAGTTTGACTTTTAAATTATTTGGTGTCTTTTACTCTAAATGATTAATAACTTGTGTGCAAAGTTGGACTTGTCATTGACTTTTTAGTTTTACACATCATGCAAATTGTCTACTAATCATTAGAGGCAAATAGTCAAAGTTGAAATTGAACTTTAAACTGAAGTAAAACTGATGCTGAGTTCAGTTCATTGGGCAACGCTGACTCGGGTGATGTAAAAGGCCCTTTACACATGATATATATCAAATGCAGCATTTTGTTCTTTCTTTTCTCCTTCTTCTCTCCGACAGGTCCACAGAGGCAGACCCAGACGCTGAGAAAATGCAGTGCTCATCTAGATCGACACTATTTGCACTGCAAAAAACTTTTCTTACAAAGCACAATGTCTCTGGTGGGAAGAAACAAACGCTCAGCCATTCCTCTGGCCCTCCGCTTATTGTCCCATACAAATCTTTGTATTTTGTCAGAGCGACCACATTATTGATAAAAAGACTGATCTTTTTGTTTCTCCTGCACAACTGTCACGTAGGCATGTGAAAGCCATGGGTGTTGAATAGGACACTGTGAATTTTATCCATCGGAACAATGTTGCTATGGGATTTTTCTTGCGCTCAAGTGTCTGAAAATAAAACACAATACAGTGTTTTTCCACAGACAGGAAGACTCGAACACAATCCAAATGAATTAGGATGGCTGGCAGAGCTGAACTACTAAATGATAAATAATGGACTGCCACTATTTGTCCTCTCACATCTATTTATTCAGCTCTCTGCTCACAGATGCTTCCTGTAACGCCGCTCAATTACTGCGATCCGCTACGGTGCTTTTGTGGATGGATTGCGCATTTGAGTATGAAGGAGACCCACCTAACGGACGTGCAATTAATTAAGCTTTTTAATTTTCATGTTAATGATGTGGAAAATGCTAATGACTTTAAGTAAAATAGGTTGTTGACAGGCCTAACAAAAAACATGATGAAAAGCAAATGTTTGATCAGATGTTTCATGTACTTTAAGCACACAGGAAGTTGTTACAAATAAATTCTCCCCAATTTTATTCGCTTTGTTTTTCATTTAATGCCAAAAAATTTCAGTCATACTCGGGAATCAATTTGAATTGTACTCATTCAATCTCACGTTCTTCTATTTGTAACACTTTGTGTGCATGCGTGTGTTTGTGTGTGTGAATTCGAAGAAACAACTTCCCTCAACAAGTTTCAAGCACTGAGTAAAATAAAACATGCATATATAAGTGTCTACAATGTACATAAAAAGCATTCTGTGGTTTTGTATTTGAAAGATACTCATCTCTTTCAGTGAAATGAAAAATGTGTTGCTTCTTTCCTGTTTTGTCATCATAGATGCAGCATGTGTCAAAATGACATAATGAGACAAAGCTCTAAAGACTGGAGGAGCATCACATTGTCACGTCTGTGATACTGGACTGATTTAGTAAGGTATAAAATATTTTGATTCTATATACAGTATATATATATATATATATATATATATATATATATATATATTCCAGATTGGTTTGTGATGATTCTTTTGAATGTTCTAATGCTTCAACTGGTAATTTTTTTGGTTGTTGCAGTTTTGGTCAGAAAATGACAATCACAATGACTGCATGTGGAACCCATATTTCTAAATGTAATTTTCTGTAATAAGGATTATTATAATGCAATACTATACATACACAAACATATATCGTATTTCATTCTAATAATTCATTATTACATAAACTCAGTAAAGAACATCACATATAGAAATATGGTTTTCCTAAATACCAGATAATATATGTTGTGATATTTCTTTAAATTTACTGTTGCACTTATCTAAAATGTAAATTGTTCTGAAACATAGTTGTTTCTAAAGTTGCTATATATATATATATATATATATATATATATATATAGTATATGTATTTGTTTCTGGCTTGAAAATGTTAGTGCTGGTTAATTTTCTAATAATGTTTATATTTTAACTGTCATAAATGTCAGTCACTTATATTTTCCATTGCACGGTCTGGTATTTCCCTTTAACAAGTTTCTCATCTTTGACTGATAATGCAAACTGAAAATTAAAACATTGATTTATAGATCAGTCATAATGCAGCTAAAATCTGCAGTTGACCAGTTTGGAAGTGTTCTAGGAAATGCATTTTAAGTAATAATATTTTGCTGGTAACTTGTACTTTATTAGTTGCTGTGTAAATAATCCAAATACCTAGGTGTGAAAATGCATCACCTAATCATGCATTTTGATCTCTGTATGTGCATTGCAGAATTTTTTTTTTTTCCACAGTAATATGAATGTGTTTTATGTGTAAATACATTTCCTGAGATGAGTATACTGTATATTAAGGCTTTATTTGATAATATCCTAAATATACAGCATGTTTATTTATTATTGCAGGCAGCACAGATGTTAAGTTTAGTCAGTCCTATCTGTGTTGAACTCTTTTATTGCCATTAATAAGTGATCTACTTGCCAAAAATAGGATTCTTTCCTACCCTAAAACTCCATTGTGTGGTCAAATACTGTAATGAGATAGGTTTAGATATGTAAGACATTTGCTTGCTCTGTCACCTGATGGAGTTTGGGTTCCTTGCCACTGTCGCCTCTGGCTCGCTTAGTTGGGAACTCTTAATATTCAACAATATTATTGATTGACTGTACTGACACTGTTGAACTGTATTCAACAGTGCAGAACTGCTTTAAAGATGAAATTAACTAATTTAATTATTTTCGATCTTTACAACGGAACTGAATGAACAATGACACTGACTTCAGCTGAACAATGACACTGACTTCAGCTGAACAATGACACTGACTTCCGCTGGACAATGACGTTGAACAATGACACTGACTTGCGCTGGACAATGACACTTCTTTTAGAGCTGCTGTACAGACCCAAATCTGTTTGCAGCATTAAATCATTCTCCAGTTCATCTCTGTAAAACTGCTTTGAAATAATCTGAATTTTTTTAGTATTGAGGAGATTATGGAAGTAAAATAATATTTTTGAAACAAAAAAACTTGTTGAATTGCACTACTTGAAAAAAATAGGGGTTAGGATTAGGCAATCAGAGACTGATTTCAACGAGGGGGGTGATAATTTGGCAGGGAGTCGAAATTCGGCACAACACCGGGAACAGCAGGAATATCAGTAGATTGCCGATTGATAATCTCCATAGGTGTTAGTCGAGTTCGCCAGCAGGGGGTGCAAGCGGCTGTTGATGGAGAAAACTATTGAGCAACGGGTGAGAGAGTCATTCATAAAAACGGATTTACAGAAATGGAGCAAGCGGTAAGAATTTGTGATGATTATCAGGGCCAGTATAATATGGAAAAACTGATGAAGACACAAATGCTGTGTTTATATTTAAGTCTTCACAGTTAGTTTTGCACATGTAAGCAGATTTTTCTACTGTGAACGAGATTATCATGAAAACTGAAGCCTGATTAGAGCAAGGGGGTAATCCATCAGCCGGAAGTTGAAGCTGCCTCCGGGAGCCGCCATTGTAGCTGGCTATCACCTGCTGTTAGCATCCCATTGACTCCCATTCATTTTGGCGTCACTTTGACAGCGAATAACTTTACATCTGAGGCGTCCAAAGACTCCATTTGTCCATTATTTATTTCTAAAGAAACACGACAATGTATAAAAGGCTCCATTACTTTGTATCTTACGTTATGGCCCCGTAGAAGCCATTCTTGTAAAAATAGGCTAAAAATTGCGTCATAACCACGCGACTTTATGTCGCACAATAGAGACATTACCGTATAGACAGGAGAAGCTCGCAGGCAATCTTTTACTGTCTAAAGTCAGCCCATGGCATAGATAGAGTCCATAAAAGCAACGCGACAAAATAATTAATCAGAATACTTACCAAAAGTTGCTGCAGGTCGCGGTTGGGTGACTGTCTACGGGTGATTAAGATTTGTCTTGGCACAGCTACTAGAAGATTTACAACTCCCAGTCAGGTTGCTCACGTGACATCTACGTCATCAAGCTCAGTTTGAGCCTGCGCAGAACGCTTGGCTATCAGGAAGTGAGTACCCATGTTTGGCTTCAACTCTCTCCGTTGAAATCAACGGGGTCGCTCTGTCCATTTCTTTTACTGTCTATGGATTAGAGCACTCACTTCCTGATGGCTGAGCGACTGCACAGGCTCAAACTGAGCTTGACGACAGTCTGACAGTTGTAAATCTTCTAGTAGCTGTGCCAAGACAAATCTGACTTACCTAATTGCTCAAAAACGCTGTTTTAAATATTTTTTCCTGTTGCTTTTATGGACTCTCTTTCTATGGGCTTCTCCCTTGACTTCATGCCTTTATGTCCCTACGATTCCCTCATAGACAGTAAAAGATTGCCTGCGAGCTTCTCCTCCTGTCTATATGGTAATTTCTCTATTGTGCGACAGAAAGTCACGTGGTTTAGATGCAATCTTTTGCCTATTTCTACAAAAACGGCTTCTCCGGGTTATAACGTAAGATATAAAGTAATGGAGCCTTTTATACATCGTTGTGTTTCTTTAGAAATAAATAATGGACAAATGAAGTCTTTGGACGCCTCAGATGTAAAGTTATTCGCTGTCAAAGTGACGCCAAAATGAATGGGAGTCAATGGGATGCTAACAGCAGGTGAAGTTCTGCTACAATGGCGGCTCCCGCGAGGCTTCAGTTTCCGGCTGATGGATTACCGCCTTAGGAAAGATTCGTGGACGCTCTGATGCTCTGATGTAGATCGAATGTTTGGTCTTTTTTAAAACTTTATTTAAAGGGGCCGCAAAACAAACAAGCATGTCGATCGTTATTTTTGCAGAAAATTGATAGATGGAAAGAACTTAACAATTATACATGACATGTTTGCTAACGAAATAAACCAATTAAAAGTAATTTGTGTGGTGTGGCTTTTGTGTTCATGGTTAAGTGCTATTCTAATTTGCATTCCCACTGAAAAACAAGTGTTCTAGCGTGAAAATCTTGCCTATAAATAGTGTTGCGCGCCTTCTTATCAAATTCAAATGATCAACCTCTCCTCTATTTTGCTTGGGAACCAAATTGGTCGGAACCAAAGTTTACAGGACTGCGTTCTCTGGGATCCTCTCAAACGGAGCACTTCTACATACAGATTGGTTGCCGCCGGTTGCTGCCGAACCGCGTCATAGCTCATTACCATAAAGTTGACCAGATTTCAACTCTCCTCGCGCTCTCACCGTCCAAGATGTGCCGCGCCGCCCTCGCCGGAGCTCGCCGCCGGCTCTCATTGAAAATTAATGACTTCCGCCCACTTTGGCGCTCTCGCCGGCGGCGGTGTGAACGCACAGTAAGCGATGTTGGGTAATGTCCCTTCTTGTTGACGTTCGAATACGTGACATCACTTAGAGCACCTTTAAAGCTTGCTCCATTTCTGTAAATCTGTTTTTATGAATGACTCTCTCACCCGTTGCTCAACAGTTTTCTCCGTCAACAGCGGCTTGCACCCCCTGCTGGCGAGCTCGACTAACAGCAGATGGAGATTATCAATCGGCAATCTACTGATATTCCTGCTGTTCCCGGATGTCAAATGTTGAATTTTCTGTCGAATTTGAACCACTGAATTTGTGGAAGCGAATTTGTAAAGCAAAATAAAATGGACCGAAAATGACCTGTCGAGTATTATAGGTTGTATTTTAAACAGAATTTTAAAATACAACCTAAAATTTTTGTTCCAAATTTTGGAAGTGAAATCTGAAAGGTGAATAAGGATTATTTCATTTTTAATAATGAAAACGTGTGTGAAATGTTTTGAATTGAAATATTCACAACTTAAATATACGGTTACACTTTATTTCGATAGTCACTTTAGACATTCTACTAACTATAAGTAACTTTTCAACTACATTTCAACTAACTGTCAATAGAGTATTAGTAGGCTGTAGTAAACTGTCACTGGACTGTTAGGTTATGGTTAGGTGTTAGGGTTCGGGGTTAGGAGAATAAGTTGACTTGTAGTTGCTAAGTTACTTATAGTCAGAAGAATGTCTGTTGGGGGACCAAATAAATAAAGTGTTAACAGATATGAAGCAGACAGTCTACTAATACTCTAATGATAGTTAGTTGACATTTAGCTGCAAAGTTACTTAGTATAGTATAGTTAGTAGAATGTCTAAAGTGGACTATCGAAATAAAGTGTTACCAAATATACAACCATGTTGAATTTCAGCCCATAAAAATGAAAGCCCTAAAAATATAATCCATTAAAATGGAAGCCCTTCTTCATTTTTTCATAAAATGCATTTCCCTTCTGAACAGTTAACATATCTCCCAAGGCATATGCCTGTAAGTGCAATACTCCCACTGTTTATTGCAATATCTTAAAAATTCAGGTGATATTTATATTTATTTATATTTATTCATACTATTCAAAATACTGTAAATATGTGCATAATCTGTAAATGTTTATTCTGACAAAACCCAACTGTGAACATATATTTTTATAGTTTTTTCATATTTTTTTTAAATAATTTTATTTGTAGAATTTGTATTACTATTTCTTGTTGTATCTGTATTTGTATATGTGCACTGGAAGCTTCAGTACCAAGGAAAATTCCTTGTAATGCAATGCCTATTTTTTTCGAGTAGTGCAATTCAACAAGCTTTTTTGTTTCAAAATAATTTGTCATTATTTTACTTCCATATGAGATACTTATCAACTTCATGTCATGTGTAAATGATGTTGTTATTTGATAAATAGCAAAGGGTGAGAATCTTAACATGGCCTACACCGGTTAAGTGTTTAACCGTGAGCCAGTTTGATTTCTGCGTTGTGTGTATATTGCTCTTGCTTGAAGTCAAAAATATGAAACAAGGTTAAAATGCTTATCTTAAATTAAATCTTTTTTATTTTTCTCGTACAGGTTTGCATACTTGACATCTACAGTGACGATGGCGTGGACGGTGCGTCTCAGTAACCTGGTGTTAGCGGTCTACGGATTCACGTTGATCATAGGCCTTCCAGCCAACATCTTGGCTCTTTACGCCTTCTTCCAGAAGGTGCGCCAGCGCTCCACCCCGATGGACGTGCTGTTACTCAGTTTAACAATCTCTGACCTGATCTTCCTCTTTTTCCTGCCGTTTCGAATGGTGGAGGCGGCCAACATGAAATGGACGATGCCGTACTTCCTCTGCCCGCTGTCGGGATTCATCTTCTACTCCGTCATCGCCAACAGCACCTTACACCTGATGGCCATCAGCGTGGAGCGATACCTGGGTGTAGCTTTCCCCATTAAATACAAGCTGAAACGCAACCCTCGAAATGCTGTGATGGCCAGCGTCATATTTTGGTTGATTTCCATGGCTCACTGCAGCGTTGTCTACATCATGCAATACCACAACTATTTGAACCCCAACTTCACCGATCCATCCAAGCGTAACACCTGTTATGAAGATTTCACCCCCGAACAGCTCAAGATCCTCCTGCCGGTTCGCCTGCAGCTTTTTTTTGTTTTCTTCCTCATTCCTTTCCTCATCTGCTGCTTCTGTTACATCAATTGCATCTGCATACTTTCCCGTCTATCCAAAGTTCACGCCAAGAAACGGTATAGAGCCATCGGGATGGCATTGGGAACGCTTCTGGTCTTTGTCATTTGTTTCATGCCCTTCAACATCACACATGTGGAGGGATTTGTCAACGGCTATAGCAGTGAATGGAGAAATTATGCTCTGCTCACCAGCACGCTGAATGCATGTCTCGACCCTTTCATATTCTACTTCTCTTCTTCAGCACTCAGAGAGACGTTCAAGAAGGTGTTTCAGGAGCTGGTGAGGCGGCTGCTCCCTCCCTGCTGCCGCTCGACTCTCTCCTGCCCTTTATTCAACCGTGGGAAATCAGATGAGAGAACCCAGAGCTCTGATGACAGCATCCGCTAACATATCAAGCCAGGTTTTGCATCGGTTGATGTGCTTTGCCTGCATATGCATCTTCAATGCATGTCATTCTATTACGCCACCGTGACCCAATGCTTTATGGATGGACAGAAGAGGAGCAGCTTAAAAATGGGAAAATCAAGCATGATTGCACTGATATTTGACTTAATTATTCTCAGCAGCGCAATTTTATTCGCAAGCTTGACTAGTTTCTGATAAAAAATGACAGTGTAAAATCGAACATTTGAACTAATATGCAGTATTTACTTACAGCAAATGATATAAACGTCAATTAAACAAAGATATTTTGACACAACTTTGTAAAACAAGCTATTTGTTACAAATTTTTAAATAAAATTTGTGATTATGCTTCTGTTCTTTATTTCTCCATTCTGAACCATTAACTCATTTGGAATGAATAGTGTTTATTTATTTTCTACACAACATTCGAATATGAATTGCTTGTTTTTAACTTGCCATCTCTTTAGATAGACCAACACAAATCTGTTCCTGTGATGTCACTTCCTGTCCGTGTTTGGAGTTATACAGCGTGTGGAGGTAGTTTGATTTCTAATTTCCTAATATTTATTTAATTATTTTCTAATATTTATTTAATCTTTATATATATATATATATACATATATATAATCTGTTGGCTAATGAATGAAGCAGATTTTGAACTGTGTCATATAGTTCAGATTTTGGTTTTCCCTTTGGTTCAAGTCACAGTTTTATTTTTCACCTAATTGTATCTGTGTCAACCTTATTGCTGCTGCATTTGCAAGATGAATGGAAAAGGTAACAAATAGACCTGCATTTAAATTAAAGGTACGCAATGTAACGTTCAATATAGTCAATATACATCAATCCTTCTTCCAAATCATGTTATTGTCTTACTCTGATAAGCCTATTTTATGCTTTTATTTTAGGCGTGACGGGATGGTTTTTGTGGGAGACTGCGTACATACGTCACTCGCCCATGCCATGCATGTATCATCACATCCGTAAATGGAGAAAAATTGCTCCTTTGACAGGAGCTCCTTTGTGGGACTGGCACAGGTTAGTTGTCACAACGAGCGAGAAAGGTTCACATGGAGCCGCTAAATCTCCAACCTCCGGAGAATCACCCGTTTTAAACAAACGCCGAACAGAGGAGAGTCTGCTGGCGCAACTCAGCTCGTAATAAAACAAGAATCAACATTAGCTTGGCTTTTCAGCAATGGCGAGAACTGAGGGATTTGAAATGTTGTAAAAGCGGTGCAGAGATGATGATGGCGATTTTATTAATCAAAAAGTGAGTATGGTATTTAATTGAACAGATTAATTGCCATATGTAGCTTGCTAACATTCATTGTAAAGCAAGATCTGTTGTGAAGGGTCATTTCATTTTGGTTGTTTTAGCGCTTTGCTGGAATTTATTTTTTAAAGAAGTACCGTGTCTATTACTGGATATAGCTAAAGCAAGTTAAGTTTTAATGTTTTTTTATTTGGTATTTCAGCAGAAGAGCATTTGGTAACTACACTTTTTTTAATGCAAACAAATAAAACTTACATCCTAACAAATATGCATGAAAGAAAAAATTAAAGAAAGAAAAAACCCACCCAAAAACTCAACCCAAAAGTGCTATCCAGTGGTAAAAGCCGTTGATCAAGCCACAGTAAACATTAATCACTAGCTTGCAGAAAAGAAATACATTTTCTTAAAAGGGGACCAAATTTATTCAAATAACAAAATCTTGTTTTTTAGAGCACACCTAATACTTTCTAAATTTAGTGAACCAGTCTTATTCCAGAAACTTTGTAATTTTGGACACATAACATAGCAATAAGACAGGCTGGCAACTTAATATTTTGCTCAGTTTACACTTGGAATAATGACTATGAAGCACTTTGAACTGTATAAGAGTCTTGCATTAATGGAACACCTGTGGACAAGTTCAAGACTGCGTTCCCACATTTCACTAGGAGTTTCTACTGCAAGTTCCTCTTCTTAGGCAGATTTAATTTTCTCCATCGAAGGACTTTCACCTGTTCTAAAGCCTTGTAAAGGAGATGGTATTACCATCTCTATGACGTCTTTCCAAGAATGCATCCAGTTACATAGGTGTGGCAGTGACGTAATTAGTAATGCAAGACTTCACAAAGTCTTATATTTAATTATATTTCTTACACAGCTGTTGAAAATTTTCCATTAATATATAAATCCCCTATATATCGTAACCCTAAATTTGTCCATATCTCAGATGCATGGTCTAGCTCCGAAGGGCAAGAGGGGTTAGCTGAGATAGAGAGCAAAAACGACATCTGGATGAATTTAAAATGCGTCTTTAACTGTTTCCAAATATGAATAGAATTATGAATAACAGGGTTGTGATTATAAAGTGACTACTATACCTGTGGGTGATAGAAGTATTGCGTTAATGGAATAAGGGAGGCATTCCTCCTGCTCTAGCATCAGCCAGTTCTCCCCATCATATCTATCCATGAAGTCAGAACCCGCAGGTTTGCCGCCCAATAGAAATAAATAAAATTAGGTAGGGCGAGTCCACACTGTATTTGGGGTTTACATAGGTGCTGCTTAGAAATCATATGGGCTTTATAGTCCCAGACAAAAGGAACCAGTATAGAGTCCAATAAAATTAAAAAAATATTTGGCCAGAAATACGGATTTGTTCTGCACCATGTACCAAAAGTTGGGATAAATTTCTTCTTAATTGCATTTATCCTTGCCAGAAGAGAAATAGGAATCATTATCCAGAACTTGATCATGGATTTAAGTTTAATCAACAGGGGTTGAAAATTAGCCGTTTACATGGCATACATATGCACAACTACTTACTTTTTGCACATTGTTATTTATGTCTCTTTGTCATCTATGTCAATTGTTATTTATGTTGTTAGGAGTTTAATTGATGTCACAGAATATTGTTCACAGAATAAGAATTTCATTGTACTGTGTGACGACTGTTTTCTGTGCATATGACAATACAAGTTTGAGTTTAGTCTGTGAACCCCGTTTTGTTTTCAGACAGTTTTATAACTTTCAAAAAACTCTATTACAAACGCTACTGTCGCTCATCAATGGCAGCTGTCATCACAGTTGCTAATAATTGTTTCACAACTGACGCTATGGAGAAACTCCCTTTCTCAGAAAATGCTGAAGTGTGTGTGTGTGTGTGTGTGTGTGTGTGTGTGTGTGTGTGTGTGTGTGTGTGTGTGTGTGTGTGTGTGTGTGTGTGTGTGTGTGTGTGTGTGTGTGTGTGTCTGCCTGTCTCTATGCTCAGACTGTGTTCACTGAGTCTGTACATGCTCAGTGTGTGTGTGTGTGTGTGTGTGTGTGTGTGTGTGTGTGTGTGTGTGTGTGTGTGTGTGTGTGTGTGTGTGTGTGTGTGTGTGTGTGTGTGTGTGTGTGTGTGTGTGTGTGTGTGTGTGTGTGTGTGTGTGTGTGTGTGTGTCTGCCTGTCTCTATGCTCAGACTGTGTTCACTGAGTCTGTACATGCTCAGTGTGTGTGTGTGTGTGTGTGTGTGTGTGTGTGTGTGTGTGTGTGTGTGTGTGTGTGTGAGAGCAGGAAGCATCACTGAAGTTCTCATTAAGATGTTTGTAGAAGAAACTTTCCTCTTAGACTTTCAACAACAATCCATCTTGTAGTTTTAAGCGCTGAGTAAAATTAATATTAGTTCAAAGTACATGCGTTTAGAGATGTCTGCAATGTACAGAAAAAGTATTCTGTGAATACCTCTTTCAGTGAAATAACAAATGTTTTTCTTTTTTCCTGTGTCAAAATGACATAATGAGACAAAGCTCTAAAGACTGGAGGAGCATCACATTCACTTCTGTGATACTCGACTAAGGTATAAATCATTTTGCTTCTATACCTTTTTTCCAGATTGGTTTGTGATTAATATATTTAGTTTTTTTTGTTTTGTTTTGCGGTTTTGGTCAGAAAATGACAAATCTTCTCTGATCTACAGGCTATAGAAAAATACATACGTATGTGGAACCCATATTTCTAAATGTAATTTTCTCTACTGAGTGTTATGTAATAATGATTATTATAATGCTATAAGTACACAAACATACAGCTTATTGTATTTCAAATACCCTCATATCACGATACTGAACTCATGATACGATATTATTGCGGTACTCCAAGACATGATAAAAGGTTAACAAAAAATGAACTGTGAAAAATGAAAATGAACTGACTAAAATGCTAAATTTGATGTTACAGTGTGTGTGTGTGTGTGTGTGTGTGTGTGTGTGTGTGTGTGTGTGTGTGTGTGTGTGTGTGTGTGTGTGTGTGTGTGTGTGTGTGTGTGTGTGTGTGTGTGTGTGTGTGTGTGTGTGTGTGTGTGTGTGTGTGTGTGAATGAATAGGCTCGGACTTGGTGCTGATAACCTAATGCACAGGACAATGGTGACAAAAGAATAAAAATATTCATGATTCTGAAGCTGAAAATACAGAACTATTTTAGACGAGTATGCTTGCACTCTGTCACTGACTAGATATATTTAAAATAATATTAGGCCACTTTTTACTGGTAACATAAGACATTTGACATTATCAGGAACCATAAAAATTCCCCGAATTGCATTATTATACGTTATATTCAACATTATATATAGTAGTTTAATGTAGTACTGACCCTAAAACTCTGAAGTTTTTTCTCACACAGTAATTTTTATTTTAGGTGAACTATACACGATACATATTGTCACTATCCACGACACATATTTTTGCATTTTTGTATTGCAATATATTGTGACACGATATATTGTTACACCCCTACATCCTAATAATTCATTATTACATAAACTCAGTAAAGAAAATTACATTTAGAAATATTGGTTTCTCATATACCAGATAATATGTTGTGATATTTACAGTATGGACATGGAATGATAAAAGTATTTTAAAGGCGTATTTTTCCTTTGCTGGTTAGAAGGAAATATTTCTTTAAATTTAGTAATTAAACTTTACATTTACATATCTAAAATGTAAATTGTTCTGAAACATAGTTGTTGCTAAAGTTGCTAAATATAGTATATATGTATTTGTTTCTGTCATGAAAATGTTAGTGCTGGTTAATGTTCTAATAATGTTTATATTTTAACTGTCATAAATGTCAGTCACTTACATTTTCTTGTATTTCCCTTTAACAAGTTTCTCATCTTTGACTGGTAATGCAAATGGGGCCGGTTTCACAAAGCTATTTTAGACCGGTCTATAGTGTTAGACTAGAAGTCTAAAATTTGCTCATAGACTAGTCTTATGCACGTTAGACTGTTTCACAAAAATAAAGTCTGACTTAATTTAGACTAAAAAAATTAGACCCCTTTCCCCCAGGCTAACTCAGACTCTGTTACCTTGGCAACCAGCAGTAACAATCAGTTACAGTACAAACAGCCAAAAGAAAAGGGAAAATGGCTCTTAATTTGTGGTTTGCTGATGGCGTTATGGAGAGAGCTATGAGAAGGGAAAGGGTTTTTAGAATATTTCCTCTTAAATATTTCTTTTTTGGCATCTTGTACCATGTTTTTGTATATTTGTCTGTACGTCTTTAACGCTCCGCTCAACGGTCGGATTAACACTGTTAACTGTTAAGTAAAATGTTCTTGTAACTGTTATACTCCTCCAACAAACACATGTTTTCCGCTGGGGTAAACTGCACTGAGCACTTGAATGCGCTTACTCGATCCGCCATGTTTTTTGTTTTGAAAAGTATCTTATTTTACCCAGAATGCATTGCAGTGTAGTCCTACTTAAGATAGTCAGAGTCTTAAGTGCTTTGTGAAACGGTCTGATTTAGATGTCTATCTGATGTCTGATTATCAACTATATCTAAGCCATAATCAAAGTCTATCTTTGTGAAACCGGCCCCTGAAAATTAAAACATTGAGTAATACATATAGACCATATATACAGTCTTCATGATGCAGCTGAAATATTTGACAGCTGAAATCTGCAGCTGACCAGTTTGGAAGTGTTCTAGAAAATATTGTGTTAATACCTTGTGTTGATTGTTACCACTTCATCGGTTGTTGTATATTACAAATACCCCTAGTGGTGTGAAAATGTATCACCTAATAATGCATTTTGATCTCTGCATGTGCATAAGTAATAACACCTGAACAGTGAAATGTTATGGTTAGTTCAGCCATAAATGAAAATGATGTCATTAATGACTCACCCTCATGTCGCTCCAAGCCCGTAAGACCTCCGTTCATCTTCAGAACACAGTTTAAGATATTTTAGATTCAGTCCGAGAGCTTTCTGTCCCTCCATTGAAAATCTATGAACGGTATACTGTCCTTGTCCAGAAATGCAATAAAGACATCATCAAAGTAGTCCACGGGACCTCAGGGGGTTAGTTAGAATTTTTTGAAGCATCTAAAATACATTTTGTTCCAAAAATAACAAAAACGACGACTTTATTCAGCATTGTATTGTCTTCCGGTTCTGTTGTCAATCCGCGTTCACGAGGCCAGTGACGCTGATGACGAAAGACGCTGCTGACGTGTGTCTGGTGCGTCCGTGTATTCGGGTTCAAATAAATATGTCTGGTTAAAAAAAATGCAAGTCTTCCCCTGTGTGGAAATCCTTAGACATGTTTGCAAAGATTGTTTTGTTTCCAGCGTGCGTCTCCCTCAGACTGTAAACGAAGCTCGGGCGCACCAGATACACGTCAGCTTGTCTTACGTCAGCGGACTCATGAACGCGGATTGACAACAGAACCGGAAGAGAATACAATGCTGAATAATGTCGTCGTTTTTGTTATTTTTGGAACAAAATGTATTTTCGATGCTTCAAAAAATTCTAACTAACCCCCTGAGGTCACGTGGACTACTTTGATGATGTCTTTATTGCCTTTCTGGACAAGGACAGTATACCGTTCATAGATTTTCAATGGAGGGACAAAAAGCTCTCGGACTGAATCTAAAATATCTTAAACTGTGTTCTGATCTTACGGGCTTGGAACGACATGAGGGTGAGTCATTAATGACATCATTTTCATTTTTGGGTGAACTATCCCTTTAAATGCATTTCCTGAGATGCGTTGTTGTATATTTATAATTTATTTGATAATATCCTAAATATACTACATGTTCATTTATTATTGCAAGCATAGATGCATATTTAGCACAGATGTTTGGTTTAGTCAGTCCTATCTCTGTTGAAAAGTTTTTATTGCCACTGTAAGACTGGAGAAACTGGAAGAACTGGAAGAGAGGGCTACTCTCTGAGAAAACAAAGGAAATTAACATTTGAACTCTCTTGCTATATTACCATCCCCATTCGAGACACGGTCACACTTGAGTTGATCACCTCCCAATTTACACATCATTCCCTTCACCCATCCCTACCTGAATTCACTCAAAAACTGGCCGGCCCCCGAAAAGTTATTAAAGACATTGTTAAAATAGTCCAAGTGACTACAGTGGCTCAATCCCTAAGTTTATCAAGCGACGAGAATACTTTTTGTGCGCAAAAAAACACAAAAACGACTTTATTTCAACTATTTAACGACTTTATTTCAACTATTAATTTCCTTCTCTGTGGGCCTCGAGTCAGTTCACTAGTGCGATCTCTGTAGTGTTTCTGTGTTCGTCACATGTAGGCTCACTATTGGCCGACGCTGGTCATGTGTGTGATGCGTGTGACGTACAACACAGAAGCGCTGCGCTATTACACTAGTGAACTGACTCGAGCCCACAGAGAAGGAAATGAATAGTTGAAATAAAGTCGCTATTTTTGTGGGGGTTTTTGTGCACAAAAAGTATTCTCGTCGCTTCATAAACTTAAGATTGAGCCACTCTAGTCACTTGGACTATTTTAACGGTGTCTTTAATAACTTTTCGGGGTTGGCAAGTGTCAATCCGTTAGAAGCCTATGGAGGAGTGATCCAGCTCTCAGATTTAATCAAAAATATCTCAATTTGTGTTCTGAAGATGAACGAAGGTCTGACGGGGTTGAACAACATGAGGGCGAGTAATTACTGACAGAATTTACATTTTTGGGTGAACTATCCCTTTAATATGAACAATTATCATACAGTATACATGTTTGGTATCATTTGAAATGGTACAAAGGTCTCATTCCCACAGAAGTAAACCAGAAAGGTAATAAGGTGTGGAGAGTTTTCAGATATCTTGTTAACAGCTGTGGCTGTGCCCCCATGTAAATAAACTCCTGTCCCCAGTAAGTCTGGGATGGTGATTAATGCAAATTCCCACAGTGAACTCATGTTTACATTTGAAAAGAGTTTTGTACCTTGATCTGAGTGTTTAGGGAGATGCTGAAGAAGGCTTGTGGCCTGTGATGTGGAGTGTATGCAGGCACTCCGTATATCATGTATTTTATAATGTCAGGTTCGCATCTTCTCTCTCTATTCCAGAGCATTTGATGTTTTGTATTTATTACCTTTGAACTGCTGATGAAATTGGCATGATACATTTACCTGACATAATTAATTGTTACATTTGATTTTATTCTGACTGACTCTGAAATTGTTTTCCCAAGTAGATTAAACGGATTCGTATGTTACCGCAAGTTTCTCGTCAGATTAGTGACGACTAATATTTTGCACTAATTCAAGTGTACTTGGTTTTGCAAAGACAAGAGGTGAATTTCCGTTTAGGGCAGCAAAAGTTCTGCTTGACCAACCTAAATCTGGGTGTGTTTTACCTCTGTTTTAATTTAATGTTACTTTAGATAAGTTTACGGGGGAAACCACGGCATGGCCAATCCAAAACTATTATAAGAGAAGTAAAGTTGATTGACTCATATCTGTAGTAGGCCTAGTGGCCATTAGGGCTGTGCTCAGAATGTGGATACGACGATACATCGTCATGAACTCCTGACGATGCGCGTATCGATACAGATACTGTCGTGCTTTTGAATGTAGCCAATTCAGGGCTCGAATTTCAGCACAGGATTGCGAGTATTACGCATTATTCTAATCATTCCCGCAAGTCTCCCACTTATAATGCGGGAAATTCCCTCAAACATTGATTGACTGTCTCTCTGTCTCTCAAAATGGGTTGCTCAAGGCAAGCGTCAAACGCGCTGAAGGCGGTGATACTACACTCTCGCTTTTAGGAGTTGGGACATGACAGAATATTCACTTGCATATTCGGGCGAGCATTGCATTATCACTTAAGTTAACCATTCGCTCGTCTTTTTAAGTCTTACCACGCTAAACATTCAAGCGATTTTAAATTATTCAGTACTCGCGCGCTTTCTGAGAGATGGTTTTCTCTGCATAGAGTAAAGCCGCCTCACAAACAGCCTGTGAGTAACAAAAGTTATTTTTCACGGATTATATCGCTTTTACAGCCAAAAACAAGCAAAATGATGTCAAAAATGTCGGTCTTGGTGAGTATCCAACACAGTCGGTTATGTCTTAAATAAGCATAAAATGCATGTGATGTGACAGTATAATGAAAACAGGATCTTAAATCTTAAAGTGACAGCAGCCATATGTGTCTGCATTAATAATGTTGTCAAAACAACAAAAGATAGCTTTAATTATAAGGAATCTGGATTTATAGTCGATGTATTTAATTTAGTCAGGACTAAAATACTACCCAATGTTATTTTACATTTAATTACTTTATTAAGTTCTTAATACTAGTGCTAGACCTATTCAAAAACGTTTCTCTTTATTGGTATTTAATTTAACTCTCATTGTTTTTCAATGACAAAATCTAAATAGTTTTTCAGTTATCACAACTGTTATAACACTGTTTATTCAATAAAGATATTACTGTTACTAAACTCTGCTCAAAAGAAATTTAAATTCCAAATTGATCCATATCGTGATACGTATCGTATCGTGGCTTTAGTATCGTGATGCGTATCGTATTGTGACATTGTTGGTGATACACAGCCCTAGTGGACATACCTCTACTGAAGTAAATGATACGTCAAATTCAAGTGTACGCAATTCCATGGGGGCTATACCAAAGTATCTTTGATTGTGTAAGCGTGAATGCAACCGATCTCAGGTTTAGCAATTACCTCTGTTTTGTGACCTAAGCTGGCGAGTTTGTGATCGTGAGACCCGCGTTAAACAAGGCGTGAGGACCTCTGAGCGACATAGCTTCCTAATATGAACAGGTAAAATATAAGTAAAGAGTTAAAAAGAACTATCAAATGTAGGCCTATTGCTAAACTATTTGACCAATAACCAATTAACCCAAAATTCGAGATTGTGATAAAATTGAATTAGATATAAAATGGAGTCAGATAAAAGCTTCAATGGAATTAAATTACTTTGCCACACAATAGCCAGTTACACAGGGTACTAAGGCCCAGGCGTCCGAGTTTGCTTACCAGATTCTGGGGAATGATCGTGTTGAATGACGAGCTAAAGTCTGTTATGATTTAGTATGTCATCATTTTGACTTTTTATGTAATTATGACTATCTCGTAATTGGGGGTGTAAATCAGACAGTTCATCACGATACGATACGATATCGATTCTCTCAGCCAGCGATACAATATTTGCCGATACCTCAAAGAATTCTGCGATACGATTACAATTCGATTAAATTCAGGGCTATATTGATTGATTTATCGATATTTAGATATTATGTGCCAAGTTTACACAACCAGTTACGTTTATTAACTCACAAATGCAACCAAAATATATAACATGAACATTTAATTAAACTCTTTGAAAATTGCACACCCTCTCCCATTTGGGACATTTACAACAGAAGAGTTAATTTGCAAAAACAGATAACATAACATTCTTGTTCATTTTTTTATTTATTTTTTTATTATTATTGTGCATTCCAAGTAATATCAATCAAACTGCGGCTGGGTTGTTTTGATTAAGTAATAATAACTTACAAAATTAAAGTTCATTAAAAGTATGTTTTTTTATAAAAGTTTTTTATTTTTTTTTTAGCAAAATCAGATCACTCCAATCGTTTTTTTTTTTTGGCAAAAGCAAATAACTCCACATTTCATGTTTCAGAGTTAAACAAAACCAAGTAATTGCTATGATACATAATAAAACACTCAGTTAATCTTTGTAACGGTAATCTCCTCAACTGACATAGATGCCTGACAAACTTTTTGTTGTGATTACACGCAAAACAGAGAGCTTTTCCCTCAACACTAACGCGATGATTAAGCAAGTTTCTGTGAAAAAGTTTCAGCTTTTATTTTACTTTTACGTCCAGAAGAAGATATCACGGGTTCATCAAGCTCGATCATCACTTTTAGTCCGCTTTGACACGGAACTCTTCTTAGCTAGCGCGTCTTTTTGAAGTGATTAACAGCCTTGTCACCTGACCTGAATACTGCGCTCTGATTCGCTAAAACTGACTTTTTGGGTTGTGTTCACAAACAACAAGGGTGCTGCTTGACGGTTTCTGCTGTAAAGCATGAACTCGCGATGCCTTGACTGTGGACAATACCGGCTTTTGTGACAAAACGTGTTTAGGGTTCAGTCAATTTTGCGTCTATTTCAGCTGAGAAAAGTTAAGTGAGGAGAGTGTCAAAATAAAGGTACCGTAATATATTGATATTTTATGCGTGGCATCAAATCGTTAGACGTTTGATCGATTCATCGATCCATATCGATGTATTGTTACACCCTTAACGTTACTCGTAGTTATGAATTAGTATGTTGTAATTTTCTACTTTTTATCTCATAATTGATTTATGTCATAAGACTTCTTGTTTCATAATTGACTTTTTATGTCATAAAACTTTTTTCTCATAATTATTTATGACTAATATGACATAATTTTGACACTGATCTCACAATTGACTGTCAATTTATTTTATAATCGATATTTTATCTCATAATTGAACGTTAATTTTTTTGTTAATAAAACATCCTAAAGTTAGAAATGGAGCCGCTATATTTCCAACCTCAAGGGAATCACCCGAAACGCAGAACAGAGGAGAGTCTGCTTGCAAAAAGAGAAAGTGACAGAGCTCATAATAAACAAGAATCAACATTGGCAAGGGCGAAATTGTCAATCACACATTGGGGGGGACAGCTGTTGGACTTTTTGTGTTGGTGCATGCACACATTTTTTTAATCAAAATAAAATAAAAGTCAGAGTCCGAATGTTTGTAATTGTATAACACAACAAGAAATTTTATTACATCTGATCGTCAAACCAACGTATACTCACCCTGTAATGATTACAGCATCGGCATCAATTACAAGCCTGAATTGACAACAGAGTGGCCAGTGATCTCTCTCTTATATTCTTCTATAAACATAGTGGCTATAAACATTTAGTAACGTTAATTAGCTGTTGGCTAGCTTGTCAATAGTCCCTCCCATTCATACAAGCTGTATAGTATTACAGTCGAAATTCACAAATTCTACTATTCGAAATTCTAGTGAAATTCACCTGGTTGTTATCTAACGGATTATGTCAGCCAAATACAGGATATTTACCATTCATAGATATGTGCCAAATGTCTGTCAGATTTCACGCTCCTTCTTCTGTTTGGTTTTTCCTAACTCACTGACGGTGCACGAGCTACTAAAGGTATAGGGAAAACATGACATGGATTTCAGGAGAAATAGGTTTTGTTAATGTATAGTGTAAGGAAAGCCGAATGGATTTGGAAAATGGACCGGCCGGGATTTTATATTTTCGGAGCTGGAAAGAAAGTTGTATTTGCAATCACATCGATATTGCCCGCATCATACAGTATGATCAAATATTGGGGTGGACAAATTGTCCTTCTTTGAATATTGGGGGGGACCTGTCCTCCTGTCCCCCCATAGAATTACGCCTATGATTTGGCATGGCTTTTCAGAGATGGTGAGAACTGAGGGATTTTAAATGTTGTATTGACAGGAAGATGATGGCGTTTTATTACTCAACAGGTGAGTAAAGTATTTTATTGAACAGATAAATTGCCATATGTAGCTCTCTAACAGAGTTCATTGTAAAGCATGATCTGTTGTGAAAGTGACATGTGAAGGCCTTTCCTCAGAATATTCCTCTGCGTTTAACCCATCCAAGTTTGTGGACACATAAGGAGTAGTGAGTAGTGCACACACACACCTGAGCAGTGGGCCCGGGGAGTAATTTGGGGTTAGGTGCCTTGCTCAAGGGCACCTCAGTCATGTCCTGCTGGTATTGAGAATCAAACCCACAACCTTTGTGTTACCAGGCTTACTCATTAACCATTAGGGCATGACTGCCCCCGTGGGCAGCAAGTACCGTGTCTATTAATGGGTAAAGCTACAGTAACATCTTCAGCTACTAAGTTGGAGCACCTTTAAATCTAAAATGGTTATATCTTTTAAGAAGTAGTGAATTTTTTATGAGCAGTAGGAAAACGTCTCGGGTTAAAATAACCATGAAGTAACCAACCTCAGTAACCATGGCTTCCTTAGAGGAAGTGGGCACAATCTACATTGTTAAAAGCGCTATATAAATGAGGATGACTTGACTTGACTAGAGGAGGGTACGAGACATTGCCTCACAGCTGACGCTATGGGGAAACTCCCTTTCTTCAAAAATGCTGAAGCCTGATTGAATAGTGCTATTGCATTGCAATAGCCAATGGCGCTAGGGGCGGTGCCGTGCTAATCTTTAGACCGAGCAAGAGAATTCACGTAAAGACTCAGAGGGAATGTTTGGAACACTTGAGGAATCGCCAATGTATGGAGGACAGATGCTATGTGTCCGGCCACCCAGTAGGCCTTCTCAGAGATGTGGGCACTAGTCCTACATGGCTTTGAAGGAAGAGACGGGGTGGATTTCCATGCACAGGACGGGCACAGGTGAGCTGCGATGGCCTCTTTGAAAGCAGGCGACTGGGCATAACCCCACTTGTCCACCCCCTCGACCAAGAAGAGGAGGTTGTTTCCCTGGGCATGGGCTCGGGCTGAGGGAGGGGAGCATGGCCGTGTGAACTCCTCATGGACTTCAGGGAAGAATGGCAGCGGTCTTTGAGGGGCTTCTGACTGGTGGCCTTCAAACAGATAAGAACCATCCATCCCTTTTCTTAAAAGCTGCTCTTGGGCTGACCCGAAGTTTTCCTGAAGTTGACCCGAAGGTTACTGAAGTGGCACCCGCCTCGTCCATTGGGGCTTCCAACCAAGCACCTGGGTCGGAGGCTTTAGTTCATCATCCTCTCCAGAACCGAAGAAGACCAGGTCCCACGCTTCAGGAGAAGGCTGTCCACCGTATAGGAGGGCTGGTGTCAGCTCATCAAGGGAGCCTCCAGAGTAAGCAAAATGCAAAATGCATGCAGATTTGTTTTTTAACCACTACAGGGCCAAAAGTTACATTAGTGTATCTTTAACCAGTTTAAAGATCGTACACAGTTTTCCTTAAATGCTATTGTATTATCCTGAGTGCCACTGTCAACTTTAAACGGGAGTTTGTGTCTTTTCTGCCCCTACTTCCACTTCAGCAATACTGTAGCTGCATCTCTTTTTAGCCTGCGTGCTCTTTTTCACAGAATCTATAAAGAGCTCATCTGTCTTTCCTGTGGTAGAGGCGTCTGAAACAACACACTTTCCTGTTATATGATATAGGGGGAATCCACATATGTGGGACACTTACTGATAAGCTTTTATTGGCATTTGAAAGTATGTTCCAGAGGCATAAAGATAAAGATCTCCACTGCACAATACAGATATTACACTTAAATACTTCCTCAAACACATATACACCTTAAAACAGAAATTTCCTGGAGTGACTGATAAACTGGGACATATAGTTATTTTAAATACATTTATTTTTAATTTATTTATCCTATCTGATAAAGTAAGTTGATCCTATTACCTTTATCCTATTACTCAGATGTTTTTAAATCTTTGGATGTCAATGTTGTTGGATGTTCTTAAAAATATATGTTGTGTATGCATTTAAGAGAAAAATTGCATGTTTTTATTACCTTCTGATATGAATCAAAAGAGGCCACAAGATGGTGCCATGTGCCATATATAAGTTATTGTAAATAAAATAGTGCAAGAAACCTTTACATTTACCACACAATATTAGATGGAATTTTGACACTTTGCATTCAGACCACAAGAGTTTAGGGTTAGTAGATATGCATCTTTTTCAGTAGATGTAATATTGTGTCCTCTAACAGCTCAGCATGAGTTCAATTGCATATCTACTCATCACTAGATAAAAAAAACAATGGTTTTGTTTTGAAAAAGTAACCAAAAACAAATGAAAACTTTAGCGTAAGTTCTTCCGGGAAGACTCAATTTTTATGTCACTTATTACCTTCTCATCTATCCAATCGTGTTCTAATACTTGTAGTATAAAAGATCTGTACTTAACACATGTCTGAGTTTGCAGATTTTAACACCTACATTCAACTCCATCCTCCCCACCACCACCAGGATGGTTTATTATTAGCCAGGTTGCTAAGACATATAAGGTGGTATTTGCTATGCAGTTGCTATGTTGTTTTGAGTGGTTGCAAGAGCATCACTATGCAGTTGCAATGGGTGTTTGTTAAGATGTTTCTTGGTGGTTGTGGATTGCTAGAGCGTTCCAAGCGGTTGCTAGGGTGTTCTGGGTGGTAGAGTATCTGCTTTAATGCAGGCATGGTAACTAATATAGTTATCATTGTTTTGAACAGCCCTCAACTATAACAAAGATCTAAATGTCGTTTCTAAATGTAAAAGAATATGAGTCCACACTACAACGATAACAGCATAGAGGAACAATATCGCTTGGAATCACTTTCAGAGCGTTTTTTTTTTCAGCTGATGAACGATAAAAACATTGAGAGCCAATTAATACACCAGAATCCATCCTGCTTTAAATGGCTCGAGCATTTAAAGTGGCAGCATGTGCTTGGAATAGAGAGTCTAATCCCTCCCCTCCCTTTCTGGCTCACTGGACCTTATTTCGGAAAAAATATGTATGGTAGTCAATGGCGAGAGACAACTTATCTTTTTATTCCGTCTGAACTGTGCCCTGAATTACACATATGATTTTTGTCAATTTAAAAGATAATTATGAAAGTCAAGAAAGTCAGTTTGTCATAAAACAGAAGAGTAACATTTAGTTTTATGTGAAAATCGCTCAATGAACTACATCTCTCGTCTCGCACTATGTACATCACCAAGCTTGTGTGTGTGCAGTCTGGTACAAAACACACAGGCATGACCGCGTAACGTTACGAGTATAACGTAAGAGTATAGAAATGACAGACGTTAGCTTCAGTAAAGTTAGCTTCATTCATTGAGAGAAAAGGTATGACGTCACATGCGTGCCTTTTTGTAGTCTTTGTAATTAAGTATTTTCACAGTCTTATACCTCAACAGTTTTACATCAAACTGAGACTTTCTTGACTTTAAAATGTATCTTTTAAATTGACAAACATCATATGTGTCATTCAGGGTAAAATTCAAACGGGATACAAATATTTGTTGTCCCTTGCCATTGACTACCATACAATATTTTTCCGAAATAAGGTCCCATGGTCCACCGGAAGGGGAGGGATTTAGGCTCTCTATGAACAGAAAATTGTCATGCGGATGCTAATATACTTATTGTATATTACACTGAATATACCTATGTTTCTAAATTAAACTTGGCTAGAAGACAGCTGCACTGCAACAGTTCTCAATGAAACATCCCAACCTAACTTTACTTTTTTGAGTGTCTGCAGAGCTGTTAGATGTGGGGGTGTAGCTGCTCTTTTTAAAGATGTCTATCAATGTAAGCAAATATCATTTGGGAATTACCCGTCTTTCGAATATCTAGGTATTGTGTTAATAGGTGCTCAAAGGATTTTACTTATTTTTTACAGGCCTCTCCAGCCTTTGCTGGGGGCTTTACAGAACTGATATCAACAATTTCCTCAGACTTTGACTGTTTTGCCATTGCTGGAGATTTTAACATTCACATAGATAATGCAGAAACCAATATTGCAAATTAAATCAACATTGTTTTAAAAACTTTTGATCAGACTCACCATGTACATGGACCCACTAGGGTTGGGTACCGAAACGCGGTGCCAATAGGGAACCGGTTCCGACGTAAACGGTAGTAACCAGACCGAATAAGAACGAAAATTTCGGTGCCTGATTTCGGTGCCTGACTCTGTGTCATGTGGTGCACACATGCAAGGTCTCTCGCTCTCTCCCTCTCCGCCGTGCCCGCACTATACGGTTTGGAGCACAGTCTCTTCTGTCTCGCATGCGCGCTATCGCTCGCTCTAGATTGCGGGAGATTTTAACTAATTTGCGGGCATCAGGGAGCAGTTATCAATATGCGGGAGACTCCCGGAACGTCTGCTGATAGCGAGGGGGATTAATGAAGATGCTGAAGACAAAAGGCTCCAAGGTTTGGCTGCATTTCATGTGTAAAATTACGCGTCAGAACGCCCTCTGGGTGTGCCGATTGTCTGAAGCCCATATAGAATCACGCCAATCCATTGGCTGATGGCGCGGGCGCCGCCTCGACGCTCTTACGTCGTCATATTATATTAGGGCGTGCATCATCTGCTACTCAGATTTCGCAGCGTCTCGTTCCCTATTCAGAGTACATAGGTTACACCAGTAACCAGAGACGTTCTCTTTCACAGGTGTAGCTAAGACGCAGCGGGAACGAAATACCAAACTCTCCAAGCTAAGCGCTGCTAGTACAATGACCAGATAACTTACATGACTGGTTCAAGCAGACAAAACATGGGAACCTGGAGCCATGTCGACATTAGATTACCCTGGTTGTAATCTATTAATCTCCAGTATTATTACATTGTTTGATACAATATTTGTTTTATTTGATATTATGTAAATGTGAATTTTTATTTTATATTGGTTTATTTATTATTACCTTATGCTACTAGCATTTATATTGTTTAAAGATTTAAGTTAATATTGTGTCCAGTGTCCCTTTAAATAAAAGGGTATTATTTTTTGACAAAGTGTGTGCGGTTTCGTTTTCTTAAGTACCGTTTCAAGAACCGTTTAAGCACTGGAACCATTTAAAAAATACAGAGTAGGTACTGGTATCGGATAAAACCCAACCGATACCCAACCCTAGGACCCACACATAATCGTGGAAACACTCTAGATTTACTTTTCATCAAAACATTTCATCGATTGTTATTAAGGATGTAGCACTGTCTGATCATTTCTGTATTTTCTTTGATATATTGATCTCTCCTGCCATTGAAGCTAGATCTGTGTCTGTCAAGAAGAGATGCTTAAATGAGAACACTAGTGTACTATTTATGAAGGCTATATCTTTAACACCAAGCATATCTGCTGACTCTGTTGATTTTCTCTTTGATTCTTTTAACTCAAAAATTAAGAGTGTAATTGATGATATTGCTCCTGTGAAAGTCAGGAAGAAGAGTTACAGACAAAAAGCACCTTGGAGAAACTCAACAGCAGTGCAAAATATAACAAGACAATGCAGAAAAGCAGAGCGCATGTGGCGGAAGACAAAACTTGTAGTCCATTATAACATCTACAGAGACAGCATCCATGCTTTCAATATGGAACAAGGCAAAACTAGACAGACTTTCTTCTCGAATATTATAAACAGTAACTTAAACAACACACGCACTCTTTTTGCTACTGTAGAGAGACTGACAAACCCCCCAAAGTCAAATTCCCAGTGAAATGTTCTCAGACAGCAAGTGCAGTGAGTTTGCTTCCTTCTTCTAAGAGAAAGGAAGGTCTAAATGTAAAAGAATGGCAGAGTCCACAACCAGGGCCGTACGCAGGGTTTTATAATCACAAGGTCCTAAATTTGAGGCAGTCATGGGGGGTTCGGGGGCTCCCCAGAGAAAATGTCTATTTCTCTGATCTACATATGTGCATTTCAAGACATTTGAATATCAATAAATAGATGAAAATATGGAAAGAAATAGCTTTAAAACAATGTCAGTGGGCAGTAGATTATTTGTCAATACCTGCTCTCTCCTCATCTCATTCGCTCTTTCTTTTTCTCAGTCTTCTTATCTTCCCGCATCTCTTCCCCTCTAGAGCTGAGCTTTGACTGACAGTCTTTTCATTTTCGTGTCAGTAAAGAAAGTAGTAAACATAGGATCAACTGGTATTTGGCCTATATGTTTTAGTAATCATTTTCTTAGACAAGTTTACAGAAGGATACAAATGCAACAACTTTATCAAATTCATTCACAATAATGTAACGTTAGGCCTACACATTCATAAGTAATCTGAATCCTATAATCTGATGAAAACGGCTTCGTTAATGTTTCTTGTCCCCTCCCCACGTTAAGGCCTACACCAGCTGTCAAATATGAAATGTTTAGTTTAGCTAACGTTAACTTACTTACATCTCGTACTTTATGACCGTTAACTTGACCGTCGAGACCTATGGTCGAGACATCTAGAACATAAAGCCCGCCTACTTTGATTTGATTGGTAATTTCAAATATTTTGACGTTGACGAGTGGTGTGACAGACCAATGAGGCAGCTCAGATGAGAAGATCTTGGTGCTGTACAATATCCTTGCAGCACTAAAGTAGTGTTAATACTTATTAGGCAATTATTTTACAATATTTATTACACCTCAGAAAAATACACAGGTCTGGACATGGCCATGTCCACACCACAACCAATGTTCACTCTAATTTTTTTTCTTGCTGAGCAAAACTTTTTTTCTATTGGGCGGACATATTTCGCCACCTGAGCAAAAATATTCTTTATACCTGACCTGTACAGCATACGTAGGAACACAATGGTTTCAACATTCAGTTGTAACTTTTAACTTGAATGTGGCATTTCTATTTTATTTGACCCTTGATGTAACTTATTGGTATTAAATCATATTTTTGAAAAACAAGCAGTTAATTAAGAAGTCACTAAATGAAGCACATTTTAGGTTACCTGATATTTTTTTCACAGTGCTGTTAACTGTACAGTCTTTACCAAGAAATCCTACGAAAAATAATTTACAAAATCTTCTGCAGGACAGTTCAATTCTTTACAATAATAGAATATAGTATGAAAGAAAAGTAAGCTGTTACACTGAGATGGTTTGGGAAAAACATGTACGTGTTTTTGTACAGTAAATTAATTGTGTACAGGAAGCATTAAACCATCAAAGTTAAATGATTGTTTATTTCTTATGAATTTCCAATAATGGCAATGAGCCCGTGAGATTCTTTATTTAGGCTTATAATATAATAAAATATAGGCCTAATATAATATAATATAAAAAAAAAGAATTGAAGTATTTGAAGTGATATAATATATCAGTTTAAATGCTTCAATTTGTTTACATATTACATTATTATAATGTATAACAAACTGAAGCATTTAAATAGATCGAATAGCTAAATATTTTCAAGAAACTTGAATATGTGAACTCTTTTATAGTAATCTAACCATGCCTGAACCACCCATAGGACATAGGTGTCGTTCTTGGTTTGAACATGCCTTAAAGGGACAGTTAATCCCCAAAATTAAAATTGTCTGTCATTGTTTACTCACCCTAAAGTTGTTCCAAACCTGTATGAGTTTCTTTCCTCTGCTGGACACAAAAGATGATATTTTGAACAATATGGGTTACCAAACAGTTTATGGACCCCCTTGACTTCCATAGTATGGGAAAAAAATACAAGGGAAGTCAATGTTGCACCACAACTGTTTGGTTACTTTAATTTTTCAAAATATCATCTTTTGTGTTCAGCAGAGGAAAGAAATTCATTCATATTTGGGTGAACTATCCCTTTATGTTTAATTTAAAAAAGTTGTAGCCTATCACATTTTATCCATTTGTGTACAGTGCTCATTTAAATCAGTAATCCTGAATCCAGTAATCCAGTGATCCTTAAACTTGAGCAAACATCACTAAAAATACAAACATGCCTAATGAGACGGTCGTTGCACAGTATTGGTGATGTCCTGATTGATGAGGCGGTTTTGCTGATGCACAATCATGATGGGATCAATCAGCAGTCCACTCGGTGCGCAGGTAAATGCCATTCAGAAGTGTCTTTTGATAAACATGGTCCTGTTAATTCAGACACAGCAGATCTCCGGGTAATTATAGGGCGAGATGCAGAACAGGACAGTCTAATTATCACATAGATTCATCTTTCAGCACACGGGACAGAGCGTATCTGCTGAAATGTCAGAGGAGGCGGTGCTGATTGCCACCATCTCTGATTAAACAGCAGCCATATATTCATTGTGACATGATGAGCCTGTCACATTTAACTTCCTCTCACCTTCACCTTCGTTTAAGAGGCTCTCGGTGGCTTTTTCTAGTCTACGTGGCATGGCATCAAGTGCTTCTGGATCTCTTTCTCAACACTAGGCTACACTTCAGAGAAGTTCTGTGGGAGTTTGTAGGATTGGCGATGAAAATTCTGATATTTCAAACCATAGACTGTAAAAAAAGATGGACAACGCACCTTCGCTCTCTTCCATTGGTGAGAAGTGAAGCCGCCAGTGTCCCGATATGGCGCTGACATCTTGGGACTTGAGTCTGTGCAGTTGCGATCTCGGGACCAGGTCTGCGCAGTAGTGAGCAGGAAGTAAAGCCGCAAAATTGACGCCTTGCCCTCACTCTCGCCGAATGCACTCTCCCAGTCCCTGCACTTTTTTTTAAGTGGCCTATGTCTGCTCCGTTCCTCCGTTCTGCTCCAAATTTGATGTCTGTTGATTGCAGTACAACAAGAGGCTTGTTAAAATAAAGTAAATACAATCTCCTCAGTCCTCCGAAGATCCTGAAGTCTTTTGGTGCTTCAGTGACTACTTCGCTCAGAGAACCTGTCAATCATGACGTCACACCACCGTTTTTATAGAGGGTTTGCACCTACGTCACGATTTGGTCAGTTACCCGGATGTGCGGCCAATTGGAGATACTCGGATGTAAACAACAGCATGGATTGCACTGTTTATGTACTACTGAACACATTGTTACACTAATTTATGATGTCTAAACTACAGAAAAAACACATGGAAGCTGCAAAATCATATAGAGAAGGCCTTAGTAAGGAGGAAAGAGCGCAGAATTTTGACGCACTAAAGTTATTGGTAAAGATCCGAACGAGCTCCTCTAGCCCTTACCGCTATTCTTCCTTTTATTTCTTATCCCGACATAGGCTACGTTCAGATTGTCAGTCCAAAAAAAAGGACATGAAATCCGTTTCAGGTTACATCCATGTAGCTTGAAATCCTATTCAAATAACATATCAGGAAATCCGCTTCAGAACGCTGTGATCGGATTTCGCGTGGTATGTGACTTTTGCACGCTGCGTGAAAACGTCAGACGTTGTTTTTGGGAACATGCTGAAAGTTGCTGCCGAAACAAAGCTGTGCTGTTGCAAATTGCCGGACAAGTAGACAATTATTATTTTTGAAACCGGCGCAGATAAGAGCGCGGAAACAAATTTACATATTGCCAAATTGACATATTGCCAAAGAGCTGCATCATCACACAAATCGGATCTGAACAGTTGCGATACACAGTGTGGACATCATTTTAGATCAGATTCCAATCGGTGTAGCAAATCAGCTCAATTAACTGTTAATAATTAATAATATCTGGTTATAATTGATTATAAATATCTGGATCAGTTAATATGATTAATTTGAGGTAGCTAAATTAACATTACAATCAATTAAGCAGTTCGTCCAACAAACTCTTTTGATTATTCTGAGGAAAAGGACCCAAGGTCTAGCTAGGACCAAGGAGCAGGACCGGAGCACAGAAAGTTTTTAATATATTTATTAGTACAGAATGACTAATGTTTCGACGCCATGCGTCTTCTTCAGAGTCAAACAGTCAATGGCAACAATATACAGAATTTAAAGAATCCAACTTTAAGGTATTGGCCACTGGCGGAGACGCGCATTAAGACGCAAGTCGATTTAGAGACCTTCGACACTATCACCAATAAGATTGCCATCCCTCTTAAATCCTTTTCAAAAAGATCTACAAAGTTATAAAATGAAGAAGTACGAGCGAGACACTAAGGATTATGTAGATGTATCAGTTTTTCATTGGGCAGACGAACAAAGACGACTTCGTAAACCCCCCCCTGCGTGTCAACATAACATCAGAAACTGGCCTTCCACTTCTGCCAGCGAATGGGATTCTCCGCAAACCAGTGACGCCGAAAGCCAACATGATACTAGAATTTTTTTTTCCAATGCCAAGCCTCCTCGTTTAAACGGACAAGGAGGGTTTTGAGAGGGTCGAGGAGGCAGGGGTCGCAGAACTTACCCAGCAAACCAACACACCGCTCCCCACGCAACCCACGCAACCCACGCAACCCACGCTCCCCACGCAACCCACGCTCCCCACGCAACCCACGCAGCCTGAACAGACTGTGATTAACATCTCGGGACTGAATCTAACTGAGGGAGAGACGGAAGTGCTAAGTAAAGGTTTATCTTTTTGTCCCACCAATGCTGTTAATCCATTCAAACTCAAGGTAGATACTTTTAAATTATTCCGATCACTCCAACTTAAACATTTCTTCTCCCCCAAATCTAGTCTATTGAGGCCTATTATTGGTAGCTCTGTGCGGTCAATTCCCACAGTTGATAACACAGAGTCACTTATCAGAGAAAATACACCTTTCAGAAAGAAATCTACTTTTGTTCCCTACTCGAATCTGAATCCTTCCAGTACTACATACAAGAATTTAGTGGAAAACGAGTTTAATAAGATATGCAAAAAAGCACGGCAAAAGAGATCGAATTTGTCACAATCCAAATTAAAGAGTTTGAATGAATTAGAAAAGAGATCAGATATTCTTATTCGCCCTGCCGATAAAGGGGGTTCGATTGTTGTAATGGATACTGAAAAATACAACTTGAGCATCATGTCCCAACTAAATGACAAATAATGTTACACTCTATAAACTCGTAATCCCCTAGAACATCATAAATCGGAGATTGTTCACGTGTTGGAGAAGGCATTACAAAGGGGTTGGATCCCTGAAAAAGAAAAATTCTTTTTGACTTTTAAACATCCTTTATGTCCCGTATTTTATGGACTTCCCAAAATACATAAACCCCTGATTGATCCACCACTCAGGCCCATTGTGTCTAGTATTGGCTGTCTAACTGAACCTCTGTCACAAAATCTTGATTTCTTTTTAAAGAAATATGTTTATGAACTACCATCTTATTTAGGTGATACATCCGACATATTGAGACTTTTAAATTCGTTTGAATGTGACCACGACTTCATGCTGGTAACTTGTGACGTGCAAAGTTTGTATAATGCATTCCTCCTGAAGCAGGGACTGCTTCTGCTGCTATGGTTCGCTACTACATTTCTTTGCAAGACGGGCCACTGATATAGCTCCTCCCAATTAATTCTTACTGACATAGTCGGAAGTTGTTTTAACAATGAATTATTTTCAGTATGCGGGCGACTACTACCTGCAGAAGCGTGGGGTCAGTATGGGTAGTTGTTTTGCACCATCGTACGCATGCCTAGTAATGGGTTTATGGGAAGCGAAATTTATTGATAACTCTGTGAACAACTTATTCCTCCCTAAAATTCCTCTTTGGAAGAGATATATTGATGATGTTTTCTTCATTTGGATGGGAACTTCGGTTGAATTGGATAAATTCATGGCCTATATTAACTCTACCACACCCTTCCTGAGATTTACAGTAGACCACTCCACAGACAATATTAACTTTCTGGATCTGACTATTTACAAAAATTCTCAGGGAGGTTTAGAGACATCGATTTATCGTAAACCTCTTAGTAGGAATACCCTCCTCAGAGCGGACAGCCACCATCCCAAGCAACTGATTAATAATATTCCTATTGACCAATTTTTACGGCTTAGAACGAACTGTAGTAGTGATAAACTGAGTTTGAGCGCGGGGCAGTAGAAATGACAGAGCGCTTTATTCAGAGTCGGCGCCAGAGCAGATCTACTTGAGGGGCATTGGGTCATCCGCGGGGGGGCACTGCCGTTTGAGAATTTTTTTTTTCTGTTAACACAGCAGAAATGCTTTAAAAAACTAAACACGTTTTTTATTTATTATTATTATTTGTTAATTGCGAATTTGTGGCTACTTTACAAATAAATAATTTTACACACAAAAAAAATATTAATTTATAGAAGTTTGATTTAAAAACGATCGTATTGCTTCCGCGTGAACATAACTGTGTCCATGGCATGCTCTGTTTTTAATGGCAACGGTGTGCTATACTTAGCAGCGGTCTGTTATCAAGAAATTATACATTAGAATTCAACCAAGCCATTATTTCATTTAAGTTAAATTTTGTACATTTAATATTGAAAAAAATAACTAAAAGGGATATTTCTTTTGGACACGCCATTCAAAGTGCTCGTTTACTGCGATCTGTGGTGCTGATAGTGTTCTCTTGTGGCTCGCGCTACCACAAGAAACATCTTCACACGGACGCCCGCTTGATCGGTTGCGGAGAAATCTCTATTTGTACCGGTGAAATCACAAAGTAAAATGCACTCAAACAGGTCCCTGACAACCACTGATAAACATAATCGGTTTTAATGAGGAAAAAAAAAAAAATTATGCGAGTGTGGGTTAGAACCCAATCTTTTGCACGCTAGTCTAAAATTCCACTACTGGACCATTCAAGCACTTACAAATAAAAGTCGGATTGAATATATCTAACGTTATTTCTTCACGTGAAAATTCTTGGCACTAACACAAATTAGATCTCATTAGACGACAAATTAAACACAATGTACTATTTAAATAGATTGCTGGACATTTGGAGTTGTATAGCCTACATCTGATTTATGATTTAGCATTGTATTAGAAACTCTGGTAGGAGGGGGACCAATGAGCGCTGGGGGGGCACGGCCCTCGAATGCCCCACCATAGCGCCGACCCTGGCTTTATTAACAGGGGCTATGCTATAAGTGACATCTCTGCAGCCTTTGTACGCGCTAGACTGACACAACGAGCACATCTCTTAGTTAAAACCAAACACGCCTCAGATCAAAGACTCTGCTTCTCCACAGATTTCTCCCATATTGGCAGAGAAATAAAACGCGCCATTAAGAAACATTGGCACATTTTGCAGAGTGACCCAGCTCTTAAAGTTATATGCGCAGAATCGCCACGTATTACTTTTAAGCGCCCTCGCTCACTGAGAGACAGGTTGGTTCACACGACCATGAGCCCGCCACCAAAACCAACGTGGTTACCGGCTCCTCCCTTGGGTTTTTACAGATGTGGGTACTGCACCCATTGCTCTACCTCAAATGATACAAAGCAATTTTTCCATCCCCAGTCAGGTCAAAAGTACAAGATCAATTCTTTCATTAATTGTAACACCACCCACGTGATTTACATGTTGAAATGTCCATGTGGGTTGGTGTACGTAGATCAGACTAAACGCCCCCTCAAGCTACGAATTGCAGAACACAAAGCAGCAATTCGTAACAGAAATATGGACTATGCAATTGCGAGGCACTATGTAGAAGCTAATCATGGTTCCAACGCGTCCTTAAAATTTTGGGGTATAGAAAAAATTCTACCCTCCCAGCGAGGAGGTGACATAGTGAAGTCCCTACTGCAACGGGAGGCTTTCTGGATTTTGACTCTTAACACAGTAGAAACAAATGGCCTTAATGAGGAACTGGGCCTTTCATGCTTTCTATAATTCACTTTATTAGTTAATTATAGACATGTTGCTAGCGTTTCTGCATGTACCTTTGTGTTTTTTGTTTTGTTTTGGTATGTATGTCTCTGTAGATGTATGTGTTTTTATGTATGTATATGTATGTTTTTATATGTGTATGTGTGTATATATATATATATATATATATATATATATATAATTAATTAATTAATTTATTATTATTATTTTATTTTTATTTTTTTAGGCTTGAGTGCTTGTATAGGATTGGTTAATTGTTGCACCACACCCATCTAGGCCAGTGGCCAATACCTTGAAGTTGGATTCTTTAAATTCTGTATATTGTTGCCATTGACTGTTTGACTCTGAAGAAGACGCATGGCGTCGAAACGTTAGTCATTCTGTACTAATAAATATATTAAAAACTTTCTGTGCTCCGGTCCTGCTCCTTGGTCCTAGCTAGACCTTGGGTCCTTTTCCTCAGATTTTTGTGCCCTGTTCTGTGAGCACTAACTAGGCTCAAGCGCAAGTGACTCCTTCTTCTTTTGATTACTCATTTATTCTAAGAAAAGGGTATCTTTAATTTCCACAGAAAAATAAGTCTTTCCTAGCATGTACAGCGCTTAGAGCATGTAACAGGGTCAAGATCGTAAATTAAACTTTGTATGCAAGCAGGGAATCAGAACCAAATACATATTGTGCACAAGTTTTATAAACAAAAACACAAAAAGATAACTAACATACAAACAATTACACATTCATTCATGCATTAAAAGGGAGATGGTTAAAGTGACAGAATGAAACCAGATGTAGGAAATGGAACTATGGAAAAGATCCATTTAACTATGAAAAGAACCATCAGTTTATCATTTTCAATGCACCTCATTAAAAGTATACTTGCAATTTGCCTTTTTGCAGTGGACACAATTCTTGAAGTTGTTGAAAATTTAAGTTGTTGATGATTCCATGAGTGTCAAATGTTGAAGTTGCAACTGTTTCTTCTGAACTGGATTGAAGAAGATATGATGAGCTTGCGTGCAGTTCGACTCTGTTCTCGTGGCCGGAGTGCAGCTTGTGGCCTGCCGGCCCAGGCACTGGGAGGACATGCAGAGCAGATGGTGGGAGTTGAGATGGATGACTTTTTCTGCGTTGAATGAAGACGTTTTGACCAACTCCTGAGGTTGTCCTCAATTTTGCTGCTTGAGAGAATCCACTCTCTCCTGAATGAACACATGGCCTGTTTGGTCAAGGCCTGGGGTCCTGGGGCCCTGGTGAGGCCAAGCAGGACAGCACAACACCCCGGACGTTCTGAGAAACCAAGAGAGTCAATGGTGGAAGTCGATGCAATTTAAAGCTTTAGAAAGGCCCCACCTTTCAGGGTTGGCTCGACCAATAAGAAAGGTGGAATTTCCAAGCGGGAGAGTTTGATTTATGGGTCTTTGTTCCAAGGGTGCTCATTTGCATGTGCACGCTGGTGGGTGGTTTAGCAGAGAAGAAACTATGAAAGATTCTTGTAATACTAATATGTTGTTGTTATCGACATATCATGTACCCAGTCATTTTGATCTTCAAAGTACCAAGTTATAGAGACCAAACCCTCTATGGGTGAGGCTACATTGACCGTTGGTTCAATCAAAAATAATCCACAGCATCAAAACAATAAAAGTTAATAGTATTAACACAGATCCTTCTTGCCCTTGTTGGGGGATGGGACCACATGTCCCAGAGTGAGTTTTAAATATTATTTGTTACCTAAAAAAAATAATTGTGTCTGATTTGTCTCAGTCATTACACGGATACAAAGATAATCGGATTTGGACTGACAGTGAATGTAGCCATAATTAACTACTTTACGTCAACATTTTAGCCATAGTCAACGCTTCAATTACACATGTGGCTAATGCTGTAAATCAGGGGTGCCCAACCCTACTCCTGCCGATCGACTGTCCTGCACAGTTTATCTCCAACCCTAATTAAACACACCTGAAGCAACCAATTAAGGTCTTCAGGATCTGAAGCAACCAATAAAGGTCTTCAGGATCACTTGAACATTAAAGGCAGGTGTGTTTAATTAGGGTTGGAGATAAACTGTGCAGGACAGTCGATCGGCAGGAGCTGGGTTGGGCACCCCTGCTGTAAATGAAATGTTCTTTCATCCGTTTTTTCCACTCTTCTCTTTAACGTTTGGCAGTCTATAGAACTCGAAATGTTTTTTCACGGTGCGACCGATTAGTACAGACCAAAACACGACCATTTTTCAGCAGCAATAATCAGCCAAATATGCAAGTCCGTTCAGTTCAGTGGCATTGTTTACGTTCAGTGCCTCCAAAATGGCCGACTTCCGGATTGATGACATGTAGTGAAAACTCTCTATAGCAGTGGTTCGCAACTCCAGTCCTCAGGACCCACTGCTCTGCACATTTTGTATGTCTCTCTTATCTGACACACTCAGTTCAGGGCCCGTATCCCTAAAGATTCTGAGAATCCTCTCAGAGAGCTCCTAACTTAACCTAAAAATTCCTTGCCAGGAGTTTTAGCTTAGAAGTGATTCCAGAACATTTTCAGTGAACTCTGAGCAAGGAATGGATGGAAAATCCTATCTTAGTGAGGAGGTGTGGTTGACCCCGTTGCTAGATATGAGTCATCATTTCAAAAGCCGTTATTGGTTGATCCTACAAGTTTGATGAAAATGAACTTTTGGTGATAATGAGCAAAGGATGTACCCTCAAATCAATAAACATAATTATACACTCTAATCTCATGCAGACTGTAATTGTAAATAATATTTCACATTCAAGGAAATATCTGGAAAATGAATAGTAAGCTGTAGGGGTTATAGCCTAACATTAGAATCTAAAATATGTGAAAACTTAAGCTCATTACACCCTGTTCAAATAATGATTTGTGTCTTATTTGCTCATATTAATATCCTAGCTGGCATATTTTGTACTTTCACTCCCATATGGACCCCATTGAAAACAAGATGGCCTATCTCAAGGGGCTGTCCTTAATGAAGTAGAAATTGCAACGCTACAACTCAGTGTGGTCTTAACGAGGGTAACACGGCTCAGCTTTTATCAATGTCTGTAGCGTCTCAATAATTCCCTGTCATCCAGTGTTTGCAGGACATCTCTCCTGCCTCTGTTGGCCAATTTGTGCAGCTGCTTAGGGGAACTCCTAAGCCACTAAAAGTCCTCTTCCCTGCTCTTAGCAGATCTCGCCTTAGGAGCCCTTTTAAGCACTAGGAATCTTGAGGAATAGCTTTTATATTAACTGGGATTTTCGTGTCACTTTTAGGGGAAATTCTAAGAAAACGTCATGACTCTGAGAATTTTCTTAGAATTCGGCCACTAGGAGCCACTTTTTGCACAAAAATTCTTTAGGGATATGGGCCCAGATCAAGGAGTCTCTCCTAACGAGCTGGTGATCTGAATCAGGTGTGTTAAATATGGAGACATAAAAAATGTGCAGAGCAGTGGGTCCCGAGGACTGGAGTTGAGAACCACTGCTCTATAGCATCACGTAACTAACTAAAAATAAACTTAGACAGACAGATAATAAACAGACACTTCAACTTACATCAGCGTGATAAAAACTAAAGTAAATGACAGAAACTACATTTGGAAAAAATATATATTTAAAGTGTAATTTATTTGTTTAGTTGGTCTCACGTCCCATTGCATAACATGGGGAGGCGGGGTTTATGAGCTATACTAGGACCAGTCACCGGGGGGCGATCGAGACGCTTTGGCTTCACTTTTCAGGGCTTGTTTCAAACCTGTGTGATTTTAATTTCTTCTAGAACACAAAAGAAGACATTTTGAAGACAAGCTCTTTCTCGTACAATAAATCATACAGTGACTATGGCTATCCACTTTAATCATTCTACTAACTATAAGTAACTTTGCAAGTCCATGTCAAATAGCAGTCAGAGTATTAGTACTGTGCGTTTAAAATCTGCTAACACTTATTTTGATGCTTCCCAACAAACAGACTATAAGTAACTTTGCAGCAACTATATACATTTATTGAACTTATACAATGTCAAAGTAGACCATCAAAATAAAGTGTAAAAAAATTAATAATAATTCAAAACAACATGTGTGCTTTTTCTGAGCTATTTGAAGCCTTGTGTTAGAAAAATAACCCGGAATTAAAAATGAAAACTGTCTATTTATTGCTGTGGTTATTGATTAATCGTCTGATCATGGTTATTCCAGCTAATCTCAATATCGTCTGATCGTGGTTATTCCAGCTAATCTAAATTTTTTTAAGAAAACCGAATTAATGATGTTGTTTAAATTTCAATCACATTTTGACATCCAAATAAGCGCTTAGAAATGCCCTAAATATTATTTAAGAAATACACAAAGATAGTCCTTCATTTGAAATGAAGACATTGTGGGTTTAATAAAACTGCATTATTGTATTATATTACATTATATTATATAATTTATTGTAAAAATATTAATTTTCCCAGCATTAAAACATACATCATACTGGAATATTATATTAGCCTATATGTTGTTATGTTATATCATATAATATATTGTTATATTATATTGTATCATTAAAACGTAAATCACAGGCCTATTATATTATTATACACAGCCTGGCAAAAAAAAGTCTATGATAGGATCATTATTCATTTCTCTAGCATGTTAGATGTTTGGTAACAGTTCTTCTAAACCTAATTGATGGAGGTTATAGCTTTTCATTTCTTAAACAACCATGTAGGAAGACAGATCATTGCCATATTCCAGGATGACTATGTCAAAACAACTTTACAGAGTGTGTGACTCTTGATTTGTCAATACATGTTTGATGTTATTTCCATCAAGAGGTGCATCATTTTATGCTCAAGATCTTGGATTGACAATGCAGGAGTCCAGCACTCTGTAAAGTCTCCTCCAGCACATCCCAAACACTTTCAATAAATGTAAGGTCTAAACTCAAATGAGCCAATTTATGTGTGAAAATGTCTCATGCCGTACATTCACAAAACAACAGCAGTTATACTCTACGCAGGTCACTAAGCTATACGTCATCATGTCAGGCTGAATGATTCTGATTGGTTAATACACAGATAAACATTTCCAAAAATGGTTGTCTGTCAGAAGAATCTCTCCATTGATTATCTGGACGGACGCACGCACGCACGCACGCACACACACACACACACACACACACACACACACACACACACACACACACACACACACACACACACACACACACACACACACACACAGGCTGTCAGACTCAGCTGGAAGAGTAAATTTAGGTTTTTGTTAGGTGCTTTCCTCACTAGTAAATCTCAAAAGCTTGAAGAAGTTATTCAAATCATTTGATATTTTAAAAAGGATAAATATTGCTTAATAACTAATTAAAAATCACTCAAAGGATACTCATTGATATGGCTCATTGAATGATTGATGTTATCATTAAGGGTTTTCTGTTATAACAGTGTCGTGTTAGCGACCCCTAAGTTAATAACTAATGATCGTTGTGACGGAAGTGAATCAATCTAAACTAACTTTAGCTGGACAATAACTTTATTCTAGAGCTGCTGTAAAGCCTAAACAATCTCTGTTACTTTAATTTTCTATTATCACTGTAAAGCTGCTTTGAAACTGTCCATATTGTTAAAAGCGCTTTATAAATGAAGGTGACTTGACTTGACTTGACTTGGCAGTGGATTTCTGAATCCAACCCTTCAATGTTATGTTATGTAATGTTAAGTAAAATTATATATTATATTATATTGTATTATATTATATTATATTATATTATATACAACAGAACACAGACAAACAAAACTGAATTAAATCTTTAATCATAATTTTTTATGACAATTAATCATCAACACAAAATTCATGATTCTAATTTAAGGGATAAATATACAGTTTTTGATGGAGTTTTGGGGACCTTTCTGATCGTTCTTAAAGGGGTGGTTGATTATGATTTCACTTTTCTAACTTTAGTTAGTGTGTATTATTGCTATTTAAGCATAAACAACATCTGCACAGTTACAACGCTCAAAGTTCAAAGCATATTTGCTTTTAATGAAATCGTTTTTTTAAGGACTACAACAAAGTGGTAAGGAGTACACGACATTCTTCCCGGGTTAGTGACATCACCAACCCTAAGATTTACATAAGCCCCGCCCCCGGGAACACAGTCTGTGTTGAGAAGAGGAAGAGTTGTTGTAATAGAAGATATTTGTCAGTTCCCACACAAGTGATTTATAAGATTATCATGATACAATATGCTAATCAAAGACTTGAAGATAGTTAACTCCACATCAGCAACATAAATTCATCAACTAACCATTCAGAAACATCCCGTTGCTTCTACATGTTGTCACTTCTTCTTGAGTCTCTCCATCATTGTCCGACTCCAGTTTAAACGTAAAAGGCAGAACAGTTTCTGACATTTTATTTCCTCTGTGTGAGGTAATCGGAGTTGCTAACACACACACACACACACACACACACACACACACACACACACACACACACACACACACACACACACACACACACACACACACACACACACACACACACACACACACACACACACACACACACACACACACACACACACACACACACACGCTCTTGAAGCTCCGCCCTCTGTGCCGGGAGCAGCAGCTCATTTGTATTTAAAGGGACACACACGAAACAACACGTTTTTACTGACTCTCAAAAAGGGACAACTTCAACATGCTTGTAAAAAAAAATATCTGTGTTTTTTGTTGATTTTTTTAAAAATGTTTTATGTTACATGGTAAAGTATATGTTACATACTATATGTGTATAGTTAAAATGTAATAAAATAATAATAATAAATCATGATCATGACAGGCCTATAATATACTCTTATTTACCCATACATACCCTTTACAACACATCGTTTTTTTTATTTAAGGAACCAGTGCTATTTTAGTATTATTTCTATTTTATTTATAAAAAATTGTATTGGCTTTTGTTTTTATATTTTCTCATTTCAAATTCTAATAATTGTATTTTTATAGTTTTTTCATCATTTTTAGATTTACTTTATATTTATTTCAGTTTTATTTAAAATAACACAAGTGCAAAGGAACAAAAATCTTCACACTTGCACAATTTGATTATGTGCATGCAGGAATGAGATTGGCCGGCAGGAATGATTTGAAGTTAATATTAACTGTTACTCACATAAAGCTAAATGATTATGAGATATACCAAGGAGACTTGGAATGTAGAGCACGAGTCATATGAAGCACTTTTATGGTTCGTTTATGATGTTTTGTTGTCCAGATTCAATCCTAATTTCATTGTACCGAAGACATTTAGCCAAACTCTTTCTTTTGTTTCACACAGAATCGTTGTACGGGTTTGGAACGACATTAGGGTGAGTAAATAACGATCTATCTAACATTTTTTTTGATTGTGAATCGCTTCACTTTTATAGCACAATATATTCAAAACACCAGCATAATCTCTAGGAGGTCTGGGAAAAAATACTGGTTTGACTAAAATAATTTCGGTGGTTTAGTTTAGTTAAAAGTGAAAGTTAAAGTCATATATATTAAAAATGTTAGATATTTCATTGTACAGTATTGCACAATCCCGAGTTGTCCTCTCTTGTAAATTCCTGAGTTTTGCAAAAGAGGAAATGTGTCAAGAGTGTCCTTTCACGTCTCAAAAGCTTTCTCACTACATTAGGTAACTGCACAGTCATATTTGAGAACTTCAGACATCTTTTATTGTTATTTATTAGTTTGGCAGATAAATGAAACCTAAAAATAGCCTTAAAATAATACAGCACTACTATAGGCATAAATAATATACTGTCTTTAGCATTAAACTTTGGTGCATCATAGAGACACTCTTCACTCCTTTGCGAGTAAACAGCCAACCAAAACACTTTAGCAACAGCATAGCAACCGAACTAACAACACTCAAAACAACAGAAAACAGTAAATTTACACACACGCATACATATACAGTGCTTAGCATAAGTGAACACACCCATGCTAAAGTTGACTAAAAAGAGGAATAAAAAATCACCTTTTGGAAATTGATCTTAATGCCTTAATTAAAAACATGAGGAAAAACCCAAACTTTAAGGACACCAATTTTTTTGTGTGAATGAATAATAATATATCGTAAATAAATAAATGTTCTTCCTGAAAATACAGGGTGCATAAGTCAGGACACCCCGATGTTAAATTCCCATAGAGACAACAGATTTTTATTTTTAAAGGCCAGTTATTTCATGGATCCGGGATAATATGGATCCTGATAAAGTTCCCTTGGCCTTTGTAATTAAAATATCCCATATCATCACACACACTTCACCATACCTAGAGATTGGCATGGGGTACCTTCCATAAGATCATCTCTCAATGCAAATCAAACCAGCTATTAGCCTAACTGAAATAACACCATAGCAATCTCTAGGTATGGTTAAGGGAATGTGATGATGTGTAAAGGGAACTTTATCAGGATGCATATTATCCTGGATCCATGAAATAACTGGACTTTAAAAATAAAAATCTGCCTGTCTCTATGGGAATTTAACATAGGGGTGTACTTACTTACGCAACCTGTATATGAATGAAGAACATTTATTTATTTACGATACATTATTCATTCACAAAGAAAACTGGTGTCCTTAAAGGTTGGATTTTTCCTCATGTTTTTAATTAAGGCATTAAGATCAATTTCCAAAAGATGATTTTTTTTATTCCTCTTTTTAGTCAACTTTAGTGTTCACTTATGCTCAGCACTGAATACCTTATGTAGCCCCGGCCCTTTTCAGCGCTGCACTCGTTTTCTGGTTTGTATTTCCACAGCATAAAGGTGAGATCTTACAGATTTAATGAACCACTTGTTTTAAAATCTTCCTGGTCTACTGGCATTTGAAATGAGATCCGCTTCAGACATTGGAGCCCGTTCTCATCCTTTGGCGGCATATGTGACGCCATATGACAAAACGGCGAAATACTACGCACATGGCACCCTTTATCGTCAATATAACACGCGAACCCAAGGCATCATAAAGTTGACTGGCATCCTTTAGCGTGAATATGAGACGCAGACCCTACCCCACACCTAAACCTACCCATCACAGTGCGTGTTATATTGACGATAAAGGGTGCCATGTGCGTAGTGTTTCGCCGTTTTGTCATATGGCGTCACATATGACGCCAAAGGATGAGAATGCGTTAGACATTGCAATGCTCATGATAACTTTCATTAACTCTACATATAAGTAAATCCACTTCACCAGCAAATTACTCTTAGTCTGCGATGCCAAAATAAAAGTACAGATCTACCACAAAAATGTTCAGAGATAATATTCTAAAGATGCCTGTGTGCTTATTTCTCTGATGTATAAGGTCTATACTCATTTTTTTATAGTACATTATTATTAATTATTAGTTTATTACTATATTACTGATATTTGAATAAGCAAACGTGAGTGTATAATGATTACACTTGCTCGGAGTAAAACAGGAAGTATTGCTTATTTCCTGTTGTGTCATTATACGTGTGTGTGTGTGTGTGTGTGTGTGTGTGTGTGTGTGTGTGTGTGTGTGTGTGTGTGTGTGTGTGTGTGTGTGTGTGTCATAATGACCTCATTATAAGAAGCATTTTGTGAGTGAGAAGGGGACATTGTCACTTCAGTGGTACTGGACTGAATTAAGGTATGACATTAACATTAATTTCTTTCGTTTTGTGTAGTTTGAGATTGTAGTTTGTCATTAACCACCTTTAAAATGGTACCATTATACTTCTGAAATTAATCAACAGAAATCATTTTCTAAGGCTAACACAAACATTTTTAATTTCGGGATTCTCTGGGGTCATATAAATCATGAGAAAGATAAAATGCATAGATAAATCATCAGTTAAACACCTAATCTGCTGATGCATAAATGTTAAAAGCCTGTTTGTCTGCTTGTCTAATACGAAATTGCACATGTCCATTTTTTCCTGACCATAATCATCTTAACACCGTTATGGTCACATCGTAATTATGACTTTCAAAATTGTTAGATATTTATTTTGTGGTACAGAATTTTGACCAGTTAAGAGTCTGTCTCGGTTTAGTGTGGAAGTTAGAGTTAGGTTAATAATAGTATCACTTATAACACCTTCACAACTACATTAAATTAGATTTGTATATTTGATCTGCATGATATTGGGGGGTAAAATGATATGCAGTATCAGTGGAAATAATGAATAATTCTAGAATGATTCAGGTGATTTTGAAGAGAGGTGAATCTGCATACAAACATTAAAATTAATTTAAAAAAAATTTTTTGCTGAACTTTTAGGGAAAAACTTGAAAATGTCATAATTGTGTTTAATCTTCAAAATGACTTTCTCAAACCTCTCTCAGTAACCATAAATTAAACCGAGTTCAGAGTTCAAAACGTAACAGAGAATGAGAGACATAGGCCACATTCTTACTTTTTTCACCCTTTCAATCTGACCATAAAATAATAATAATAATTAAACAAGAATTATATATTGCAATAAGTGTTCGTGAAAGTTATGCTTTACAATATTGTGTTACTCCAGACATCAACATAGTGTCGGCCCAGATCCGGCCCACATCTGGTACACGTGGATTTGGGCTGACACTTTGCTGTCTGGGTAAAACGTAACTAATTGCATTACTCAGGTAGCCTACTTTTTATGGAAAATAATGCATTGTGTTACTTTTCTTTTTCTTTTTCTTTTTCTCACATAGTCTGGACTTGTTTGTCTGTTTAAAAAAAAACATAAGTTCTATTTTTGGCAAATGTAAAGGCCCTTTAACACCAAAAGTAAAATGAATAACTCTTAGGCTGGAGGAAATGCAAATTCACGCCTGTAGAGTAGAGGGCGCAGCTCAAACAAACCTTTGGTTGAAACACAAAGGTTTAATTGGATCATCGAAGGTCTGCAGCAAAAACATTGGTTAATAAAATGAAATTAAACACATAGGCCTGTTTAATTATCGCAGGTTTGCGTAATAATCTGAGTTTGCATTTCACTGTTTTTATTCATTCTGATGAATACTCAATCGGTCTTTGTGCAAGTGAGATTAGTAAAAGACTGCTCACGTTAGTCTAGTAGTACAATAAGCATCATGTTCACCAGCACACACAACACTTCTCAACATAAGGACAGAAGAGATATCAGTCAATAAATGGGAAACAAAGTAACTTTTGTAACTTATTTGAAAAGGTAACTTTATTGTAAATTTCAAAGTAATGTTACTTTACCAGTTACTTCAAAAAAGTAAAAAAAACAACTCGCATTACCCCCAACCCTGAATGTAATAATATTAATGCATTGCTAAAAAATTTGTTATAGTACAGTATTTTGCCAGTTTGCCCTGAAATTTAATTTCAATATATCATACAGCCCTAATGTTAAAGTATTTATACCTAATGTATGGCTGTTTAATATTTCTGTTATTTTGAAAGAAGACATATTCACCAAACATTTACAGTATATGTTAATTTATTGATCAACAATGACCAGAAGTACCTTATTACTCATTTCTTGTTTTGCAGGTTATTGTATTTAGCGACACAGTCTTATATCTCTTGAGGTTCCATGATGCATTTCCTGTGCTGCCTTATAAAAGTTCAAATTTGACCCCTGAACCAGTACTGCATACTGAATGTGTCACACACAGTTGGTTTAATCAGACTCATATGTTTTGTACTACAGTATATTTTTATTGGATTTATTATATTACCTTATCTTTAACTACCCTAATGTTTTTATTAGCTGTCAAAATAACAGTGTCTGTACAGGAAAGTTGGATAAACAAAGCTTGCTTCTTCAAAAACAACATTTTACTATAATTAAAGACTTATCACTTGTATCAACACAATGCATTAACTTGTGTGAGATGGCGAGAGCCGTAATAGGTTCTAGTGAGCACGCAATAGTTTCTACTAAGCACGTAGTAGTTTCTCATGAGCACGCAATGGTTTCTTGTGTTTCTCGCGAGTACACAATAATTTCTCGTGAGCACGCAATACTTTCTCGTGAGCGCGCAATAGTTTCTTGTGTTTCTCGCGAGCACACAATAATTTCTCGTGAGCATGCAATACTTTCTCGTGAGCGCGCAATAGTTTCTCGTGAGCACGCAATTCTTTCTCGTTAGCACGCAATACTTTCTCGTGAGCACGCAATAGTTTCTCGTGAGCACGCAATAGTTTCTCGTGAGCACGCAATAGTTTCTCGTGAGCATGCAATAGTTTCTCGTGAGCACGTAATAGTTTCTCGCGAGCACGCAATAGTTTCTCGTGAGCACGCAATAGTTTCTCGTGAGCACACAATAGTTTCTCGTGAGCACACAATAGTTTCTCCTGAGCACGTAATAGTTTCTCAGGAGCAAGCAATAGTTTTCTCGTGAGCACGCAAGTATCTCACAAGCACCTAATACTGTAGTTCCTCGAGAGCATGCAATAGTTTCTCGGGAGCACACAGTAGTTTCTCACGAGCACGCAATCATTTCTCGTGAGCACGCAATAGTTTGTTGTGAGCATGTAAAAGTTTCTTGTGTTTCTCATGAGCACACAACAGTTTCTCATGAGCATGCAATAGTTTCTCGTATTTCTTGTGAGTACGCAATAGTTTCTCGCGAGCATGCAAATTTTTTTCACGAGCAACTAATACTGTAGTTTCTCGTGAGCACGCAATAGTTTCTCGTGAGCACGCAGCGAGCACGCAATAGTTTCTCGCGAGCACTCAATAGATTTTTGTGAGCACGCATTAGTTTCTCGTGAGCAGTTTCTCCTGAACAGTTTCTCCTGAGTACGCAGTAGTTTCTCCTGAGCATGCAATAGTTTCTTGTGAGCACGCAATAGTTTCTCGTGTTTCTCGTAAGCACGCAAACGTTTCTAGTGAGCACGCAATAGTTTCTTGTGAGCACGCAATAGTTTCTTGTGAGCACGCTATAGTTTCTTGTGAGCACTCAATAGTTTCTCGTGTTTCTCGTAAGCACGCAAAAGTTTCTAGTGAGCAGGCAATAGTTTCTTGTGAGCACGCAATAGTTTCTTGTGAGCACGCAATAGTTTCTCGTGAGCATGCAATAGTTTCTCGTGAGCACGTAATAGTTTCTCGCGAGCACGCAATTCTTTCTCGTTAGCACGCAATAGTTTCTCGTGAGCACGCAATAGTTTCTCGTGAGCACGCAATAGTTTCTCGTGAGCACGCAATAGTTTCTCGTGAGCATGCAATAGTTTCTCGTGAGCACGTAATAGTTTCTCGCGAGCACGCAATAGTTTCTCGTGAGCACACAATAGTTTCTCGTGAGCACGCAATAGTTTCTCGTGAGCACGCAATAGTTTCTCGTGAGCACACAATAGTTTCTCGTGAGCACATAATAGTTTCTCGTGAGCACGTAATAGTTTCTCAGGAGCAAGCAATAGTTTTCTCGTGAGCATGCAAGTATCTCACAAGCACCTAATACTGTAGTTCCTCGAGAGCATGCAATAGTTTCTCGGGAGCACACAGTAGTTTCTCACGAGCACGCAATCATTTCTCGTGAGCACGCAATAGTTTATTGTGAGCATGTAAAAGTTTCTTGTGTTTCTCATGAGCACACAACAGTTTCTCATGAGCATGCAATAGTTTCTCGTGTTTCTTGTGAGTACGCAATAGTTTCTCGCGAGCATGCAAATTTTTTTCACGAGCAACTAATACTGTAGTTTCTCGTGAGCACGCAATAGTTTCTCGTGAGCACGCAGCGAGCACGCAATAGTTTCTCGCGAGCACTCAATAGATTTTTGTGAGCACGCATTAGTTTCTCGTGAGCAGTTTCTCCTGAACAGTTTCTCCTGAGTACGCAGTAGTTTCTCCTGAGCATGCAATAGTTCCCTTTCGTTGTCACTCCGAGTTACGTCGGATGACGACGAATGGGGTTTCGCTTAGAACACCTATCAACTTCGAGTATTACAAAACGAGCCAATGGCAAAGAAATGCCATGGGTCTGCGGAATTTGCATGACGTAACTCCGCCCCACCTCGTGGGTATAAAAGGAGGACGCCAGCAACAGGCAGATATGTTTTCGCTTCGGAGCCAAGAGCATTTCTTCACTCCACAGTCATCTCTGACTTCGCTCTACGAGACGAGCTTCTCTCTCCGGTGTTGGTGTGACGGCGATCTGCAGCGAGCTCACAGTGCCTGCTGATCTGTGCAGTAATCTGCCAGTGTGTGTGTGTCTCCCTGTGCGCTTCAACATCGCGGAGTTTTTTCTCTCCTCTCATAAAAGAGCTCGCACGCGGCACGTCTTTTTAAAGACGGCTCGCCCGTGCATTTCTGGTTGCAGCGGACTGGTATCGGACTCTGATGGGCACGAGCGCTGTCTAGTGTGTTTGATCATGCTTGAACAGCGCTCGTGGGTGACTCATGTTCTCGCAAGGGAACGTGATCATCGCGTCATAAATAGGTCGAGACTCGGTGAACTCGCAAGAGTGAGAGTCCCCTCATCCACCCCCCGATCTCGGCGGGTGGCCAGGGTGACCTGAGGGTTACGGTCTGGAACAAGGCGCCGACTATGTGTCCGTGACCCCAGCCCCCCTCTTCAATGACGGTGCCCGCTAGTGAACTGCTGATTCCCGCGAGTCTACCCTCTGGTGGCCCGCGTGTTTCAGTTGAAGCTACAGAGGAAGATGCCATGTCTGTTGCAGCATCACTAGGTGGGCTTGAGTCTTCTGGAAGTGAGGGCTCGTCACAGCTGCCACCTTCCGGTGTGCATACGGCTGTGCCTGAGTCTGATCCGGAGATGACGGCCATGCTTTCCTGGGACGATTGGTTTTGGGTAAGGCCGCCGACCCTCGTCCGTGGCAAACCCCAATACCTCTCTTCCCGGACGTGCATGATGAGATCTCGAAGTCCTAGAAGACCCCCTTGTCTTCTCAGGACCGCTCGCTGATCTCATCCGCCTTTCCTCCCCTCGATGGGGCCGCTGCCCTTGGGTACACTGGGGTTCCCCCGGCTGAACGCTCTGTTGCGATGCTATGTGTCCTCAGAGTGCTTCTTCTCGGCGCAATCCTAAGCACCCGCCCGTGGCCTGTAGGTTTTCGTCTACGATTGTGGCGAGATCCTATAGCGCCACGGGACTGGCAGCCGCCTCACTGCATGCCATGGTCATTCTGCTGGTCCACCTGACCCAGATGCTCATGGACCTGCACGAGGGCGGGACTGACCCAGGGCTGTTCACTGAGCTGCGCGCCGCCACTGACCTTGCTCTCTGAGCGACGAAAGTGGCCGTACGCTCCCTGGGTCAGGTGATGCTCACCAGTCTGTGGCTGAACCTGTCTGATGTGCTGGATGTCGCGCGGACCCGTCTGTCCGACATTCCCATATCCCAGGTCGGCCTCTTCGGCGGTGCGGTTGAGGGCTTGCCCAACAGCTCTCAGCCGCCCATGAGCAGAGTGAGGTTGATTCTGTCCCGACGGCCCCGCCGTCCGCTCAGATCCCTCGTCTGCCCACCGCCGAAGGCGCCCTCCCGCGGCTCCCACCCCGCCCGTTCACGGGCCGGCTCTGGGGGCCGCGGGCGGACGCCACAGCCCTCTCCAGCCCCGCCCCCCGCTACACGCCGGGTTAAGCGGCGCTCGTGAGACGGGCACCTCGGCGATGGAGCAGACTGAGGTTGATTCTGTCCCGACGGCCCCGCCGTCCGCTCAGATCCCTCGGTCTGCCCACCGCCGAGGGCGCCCCCCCGCGGCTCCCACCCCGCCCGTTCACACGGGTCGGCTCTGGAGGCCGCGGCCGGACGCCACAGTCCTCTCCAGCCCCGCACCCCGCTACACGCCGGGTTAAGCGGCGCTCTTGAGTTGGGCTCCTCAGAGATGGGACTCAGTTCTTTCCAGGAGTTGGTAGCAGGACCACTCCTTTCCCCGGGGAGGGCCGGGGAAGAATCCTTATTCTCCAAAGAGCTGATTCTCCCGTCTCTGAGCACAGAGTTCTCGGACGTCACAGAGCGCCGCCCACAAGCCGTGCTCTCCTCGTCCCCCTCTGTCCCAGAGGTGGTTGACATGGCGTGCCGTCCACGGACCGCTTCGCCCCTGTCCCCCTCTGTCGCCAGACCCCTGGCAGAGCAGGCCCCCGCGGGACGACCAGCCTGGTCCTCCCCTGGCCCCTCTGCCAGGGCGCGGTTGCTAACTGTGCCCCCACATCGGGCCGCTATGCCGTCCACGTCTGGGCCAGTTACTCCGCTTCGCTGCCCCTCCGGGGGGACGCCTGTGGTCGCATGATCCCGCTGGTTCAGTTCCTGGGAGCCTGGTTAGAGCTTCCCCGTCTGTCCCGCTGGGTCGCGCGGACCATCAGGCTCGGCTATGCGATTCAGTTCGCACGGTCTCCTCCCCACTTGGGGAGTCCGCTCCACTTTTGTTGGTGGCTATGCCCCCATCAGGAGAGCAGAGATTGCCACCCTGCTGGCGAAGGGCGCAATCGAGACTGTCCCTCCAGCCGAGATGAGGTCAGCCGGCTTCTCAGCCCCTACTTCATTGTCCCTAATAAAACCGGTGGGTTACGGCCAATCCTGGACTTGCGCGTGCTGAACCGCTCCCTTCACAGGATGCCGTTCAAGATGCTCAAACGCGTTTTCGAATGCATACGGCCTAGGATTGGTTTGCAGCGATCGACCTGAAGGACGCCTACTTCATGTCTCTATTCTCCTTGACACAGACCGTTCCTTCGGTTTTCTTTCAGGGGCAGGCATCCAGTACGCGGTTTTCCCTTTCGGGCTAGCCCTGTCTCCTCGCATCTTCACGAAGGTCGTCGAGGCTGCCCTTGTTCCCCTTCGGGAACACGGGGTTCGCATCCTGAGTTATATCGACGACTGGCTGATCATAGCTCACTCTCGAGTTCAGGTTGCGAACACAGGGACCTAGTGCTTCGGCACCTAGCTCGTCTGGGCCTTCGGGTCAACTGGGGGAAGAGCAAACTTTGCCCCGTGCAGAGGATCTCTTTTCTCGGTATGGATATCGACTCGGTCGCCATGTCCGCGCAGCTTACGAGCTAGCGCGCGCGCAGTCACTGCTGACTTGCCTGAAAGATAGAACAGTTCGAGGGCAAGAGTGCGGTTCCACTGAAACTTTTTCAGAGGCTCCTGGGCATATGGCTTCTGCAGCCGCGGCAACGCCGCTCGGATTGCTTCATATGAGACCGCTTCAGCTTTGGCTTCGCGACCGAGTCCCGAGGTGGGCATGGCAACACGGCACCCTCCGAGTAACAGTTACTCCGACCTGCCGTCAGACCTTCACCCCGTGGTCGAACCTCAGTTTTCTACGGGCCGGAGTGCCCCTGGAACGAGCTTCGCGGCATGTTGTTGTAACGACAGATGCCTCCTCCACGGGCTGGGGTGCCATGTGCAATGGACGTGCTGCCGCGGGCTCCTGGACAGGACCCCGTCGCCTCTGGCACACCAATTGCCTCGAGTTGCTGGCCGTACGTCTTGCTCTGCGCCGCTTCCGGGCCGTGCTCAAGAACCAACACGTACTAGTCCGTTCAGACAATACCGCCACTGTAGCGTACATCAACCATCAAGGTGGTCTACGCTCCCGCCGTATGTCGCAACTCGCCCGCCACCTCCTCATATGGAGTCAGAAGCATCTGAGGTCGCTTCATGCCATTTACATCCCCGGAGCCCTGAACTGTGCAGCCGACGAGCTCTCACGGCTTCAGCCCCTCCCGGGAGATTGGCGACTCCATCCCCAGTCGGTTCAGCTGATTTGGGACCAGTTCGGGGACGCACAGATAGATCTGTTTGCCTCTCACGACTCGACCCATTGCGCCCTGTGCTATTCCCTGACCGAGGGCACGCTCGGCACGGATGCACTGGCGCACAGCTAGCCGCGGGGCCGCAAATATGCGTTTCCCCCAGTGAGCCTTCTTGCGCAGACCCTGCGCAAGGTCAGGGAGGACGAGGAGCAGGTCATTGTGGTCGCGCCATACTGGCCCGCCCGGACCGGGTTCTCCGAACTAGTACTCCTCGCGACAGCACGTCCCTGGCCGATTCCCCTGAGGAAGGACCTCCTTTCTCAGGGACGGGGCACCCTATGGCACCCTCGTCCCGATCTTTGGAACCTCCACGTGTGGCTCCTGGACGGGACGAAGCAGGTTTGAGTACCCTTCCACCTACGGTGGCGGCTACCATCACTTCCGCTAGAGCGTCGTCCACGAGACACGTCTACGCGTTGAAGTGGAACCTCTTCGTCAACTGGTGCTCTTCTCTTCAAGAAGACCCCCGGAGATGTTCGATTAGTGTCGTGCTTTCCTTCCTTCAAGATAGGCTGGAGCGAAGGCTGTCGCCCTCCACCCTGAAAGTCTATGTTGCCGCTATTGCCGCACACCATGACCCAGTCGAAGGTAAGTCTGTTGGAAGGCACAACCTGATCATCAGGTTCCTGAGAGGAGCGAGGAGACTGAATCCTCCTCGTCCTCCTCTCGTTCCCTCTTGGGACCTCTCAGTGGTTCTAACTGCCCTGCGGAGTGCTCCCTTTGAGCCTTTGCAATCAGTGGAGCTTAAGTTCCTGTCTATGAAGACAGCGCTCCTGGTTGCATTGGCCTCCATCAAGAGGGTGGGGGACTTGCATGCATTCTCCGTTGACGAAGCGTGCCTGGAATTTGGGCCGGCTTACTCTCACGTGTTCCTGAGACCCCGGCCTGGATATGTGCCCAAGGTTCCTACCACTCCCTTCCGGGACCAGGTGGTGAACCTGCAAGCGCTGCCCCCGGAGGAGGCAGACCCAGCCTTGGCACTGCTCTGTCCAGTACGCGCCCTCCGCGCCTATGTAGACAGGACGCAGTGTTTCAGGACCTCAGACCAGCTCTTTGTCTGTTATGGTGGGAAGCTGAAGGGAAAGGCTCTCTCCAAGCAAAGGTTGTCTCACTGGATAGTGGACGCCATTGCCTTGGCATACCAGCAGCAAGGTCGACCGTGCCCCCTTGGTGTGACCGCCCACTCCACCCGGAGTGTGGCATCCTCTTGGGCTCTAGCGCATGGCGCCTCGCTAACAGACATCTGCAGAGCTGCAGGCTGGGCGACACCTAACACATTCGCCAGATTCTACAATCTCCGAGTGGAGCCAGTGTCCTCTCATGTACTCGCTTCAACCAGCTAGTACTGGACCCGCTCAGGTGTCTTCGCTTGCTCGCCATTCCACTCCACGGACTGGATACGTGCGATATTCTCCTCAGGTGAGCTTCCCCGAAAAGCCCTGAGTTCCTCCAGCACTCCTGACGTTGGCGCCAGTGTCTATTGCCTGTGCGTCGGCTAGGTGCCTCCCGTGTGCATGGTCCCTCCTCTGAGCGACCCCCACATGTGTATTTCCACTGTAAGCCTCTCTGAGCGTGTGTCTTTCCCTTGGCAAGCCACCTTGCCACCCCTGGGGTTGAAATATTCCACCTGCGGCTGGACACCATATGTTCTCCATATGTCTCCTTCGGGTCATATGTGTATTCTCTAAGTCCCCCCCCTCTGGGTTGGCAGTAATTGCATATTTCCCCAAAACTTTGGGATATGCTCCCCAGTGTACCTTGGTATTCCTGTGCTAAATAGGAGTCCTTCGTCCATGCCAGTCTCACGACAGGGATCTCAGATTTACGCAGGGCACTGGAAGACAGCTGAGAAGGTGGCGTGATTAGACTGGTAACCCCATTCGTCGTCATCCGACGTAACTCGGAGTGACAACGAAAGGGAACGTCTCGGTTACGTATGTAACCCTCGTTCCCTGAGTAGGGAACGGAGACGTTACGTCTGCCTGCCACTTTCCGCTGTACCGCGGGGATCGCCTGAGCTCAGTCTTGGCTCCTCAGCGAAGAAACATATCTGCCTGTTGCTGGCGTCCTCCTTTTATACCCACGAGGTGGGGCGGAGTTACGTCATGCAAATTCCGCAGACCCATGGCATTTCTTTGCCATTGGCTCGTTTTGTAATACTCGAAGTTGATAGGTGTTCTAAGCGAAACCCCATTCGTCGTCATCCGACGTAACGTCTCCGTTCCCTACTCAGGGAACGAGGGTTACATACGTAACCGAGACGTTTCTTGTGAGCACGCAATAGTTTCTCGTGTTTCTCGTAAGCACGCAAACGTTTCTAGTGAGCACGCAATAGTTTCTTGTGAGCACGCAATAGTTTCTTGTGAGCACGCTATAGTTTCTTGTGAGCACGCAATAGTTTCTCGTGTTTCTCGTAAGCACGCAAAAGTTTCTAGTGAGCACGCAATAGTTTCTTGTGAGCACGCAATAGTTTCTTGTGAGCACGCAATAGTTTCTCGTGAGCACGCAATAGTTTCTTGCGAGCACCTAATACTGTAGTTTTCTTGTGAGCACGCAATAGTTCCTTTCGAGCGCGCAAGTTTCTCATGAGCATCTAATACTGTAGTTTCTCCTGTGCATGCAATAGTTTCTCACGAGCACGCAATAGTTTCTCGCGAGCATGCCAGAGTTTCTCGTGAGCAGGCAATAGATTCTCCTGAGCACGCAATAGTTTCTCGCGAACACCTAATACTGTAGTTTTTTCCAGAGCATGCAATAGTTTCTCGTGAGCACGCAAAAGTTACTCATGAGCACGCAAAAGTTTCTCGTGAGCACGCAAAAGTTTCTCCTGAGCACACAATAGTTTCTCCTGAGCACGCAATAGTTTCTCGTAAGCACGCAATAGTTTCTCACGAGCACGCAATAGTTTCTCCTGAGCACGAAATAGTTTCTCCTGAGCACGCAATAGTTTCTTGCGAGTACGCAATAGTTTCTCACGAGCACGCAAGTTTCTCACGAGCACCTAATACTGTAGTTTCTCCTGTTCACGCAATAGTTTCTCGTGAGCACAGAATAGTTTCTAGCAAGCACTCAATAGTTTTTTGTGAGCACACAATAGTTTATCGTGAGTACGCAGTAGTTTCTCGTGAGCACGTAAGTTTCTCACGAGCACCTAATACTGTAGTTTTTTCCTGAGTACGCAATAGTTTCTCGTGAGCACGCAAAAGTTTCTTGTGAGCACGCAATAATTTCTTGTGAGCACGCAATAGTTTCTTGTGAGCACGCAATAGTTTCTCGTGAGCACGCAATAGTTTCTCGCCAGTACGCAAGTTTCTCACGAGCACCTTATAATGTAGTTTCTCCTGACCAGTTTCTCCTGAGTACGCAGTAGTTTCTCCTGAGCACGCAATAGTTTCTTGTGAGCACGCAATAGTTTCTCGTGTTTCTCGTAAGCACGCAAAAGTTTCTAGTGAGCACGCAATAGTTTCTTGCGAGCACCTAATACTGTAGTTTTCTTGTGAGCACGCAATAGCTACTTTCGAGCGCGCAAGTTTCTCATGAGCATCTAATACTGTAGTTTCTCCTGAGCATGCAATAGTTTCTCGCGAGCACGCAATTGTTTCTCGTGAGCAGGCAATAGTTTCTCCTGAGCACGCAATTGTTTCTCCTGAGCAGGCAATAGTTTCTCCTGAGCACGCAATAGTTTCTCGCGAGCACACAATAGTTTCTCGTGAGCACTCAGTTTTTTGTGAGCACACAATAGTTTCTTGTGAGCACGCAGTAGTTTCTCGTTAGTACGTAAGTTTCTCACGAACACCTAATACTGTAGTTTTTTCCTGAGCATGCAATAGTTTCTCGTGAGCATAGAAAAGTTTCTCGTGAGCACGCAATAGTTTCTTGTGAGCAGGCAATAGTTTCTCGTGAGCGGGCAATAGTTTCTCGCCAGCATGCAAGTCTCTCACGTGCACCTAATACTGTAGATTCTTGCGAGCACGCAACAGTTTCTCGCGAGCACGCAATAGTTTCTCCTGAGCACGCAATAGTTTCTCCTGAGCACGCAATAGTTTCTCCTGAGCACGCAGTAGTTTCTTGTGAGCAAGCAATAGTTTCTCATGTTTTTCGTAAGCACGCAATAGTTTCTCACGAGCACGCAATAGTTTCTTGTGAGCACGCAATAGTTTCTCGTGTTTCTCGAAAGCACGGGTGGGGACACACATCAGCTTTGTGTTGCTTGTTTGGGAGTGGAGCATGCCCAGTCAGTCCTCGAGGGGGCTGATTGTGTGCATTGTATGAGTCTATCTATGAAGACGCTCCGCTCTCGCCGATCGTTCTTTGATCGTTCTTGAATGGTTCGGTTCGCGCTACCCGCGCGGGTCCCGCTGTTGCCTAGACACGGCGGCGACTCGCATTTTGGGGTTCGCAAACGGATCTGACAGCGTGGGTTGGGACGGGCTCCGCCCTATCTTAGCTTTCACCTGCAGATCCAGTGTGCTGCGATTTCCAGTTCCGAGGGATTGGTATCGTTAGTGTTTTGTTAAGAAAAAGTGAACAAAACAAATAAAAGTATTAAGAAAAAGGCAGATGTTTGATTTTTCAATAAATGGGCAGCTCATAACTCTGTTTAGTAAAGATGAGCTTTTTAAAGGAGGTTTTTCTAATGCTGTTGCTAGTTAAATATTTCTGGACAGCTGAACATTATGAGAGTGAAAATAAAAAGAGTTTATTAGATGAAATGTATCTAAAAAAACAGGAAAACTCTGTATCTCAGCCTCCTCGTCGGGGACTACTGGTTTTTCCCTATCTCCACACTGAGGTGTCGAGATCGTGGAATAAACCGGTTTCTATGTTATGTGTTTAATACCCAAACGTCTTAACTAGAGTAAGGTTATGGGTATTAAGTATCATGGTATGACAGTGCCTTGGATTATAGAGACGCTTGCGAGCTTTCTCTCTCCCGAGTTGGCGTCATCATTTTTAACCCCGACGTTACCCACCAGCCATCTTTAATAATAAATCAATTTTATGAGGCAGTACTGGTGGGTAAAGTATTTAAGGACATAGATGAATGTGAGGATGTCAGCATTGACTCTATTCGAGAATATATTCGAGAATATATATATATATATGTTTATATGTATACGTTTTTCTGATATAAAAATAAAGAAAAAGAAAGATAAAAATGTCTGTTCTTCTGGACGCTCCGCTTTCAAGAAAACTAAACCTTTCAGCGGCGTTCCAGAGGTTTCTTCCTCACCAATCTATGTTCCTTAAACTGGCATAGAGTGCAAAGAAGAAGACCTGATGCTGAGGCTATCAGGCTTCTAAGGGTGGTCCCCTCCGGGGTAGGGACGGTTTTGAGAAATCGTTTCTCCTCGGCGCCCTCTGGGGTGCGACTCTCTGAGGAGGGTCGCAGCGCTGCCAGTTCGATTGTTCCCTGCCGGTTCGCCATTCAGGGCACCGAGGTGTCAGCGTCCCCATACGATCCTCCGAGGAGGGTCGTAGAGCAGTCAGTTCGGTCTCCCTGCCGGTTCGCCGTTTCAGGGTGCCGAGGTGCCTGCTTTTTCCTCCGATCCTCCGAGGAGGGTCGTAGGAACTAAGCTGTTAGAGGTAGGCAAGATCTAAATAAAAAGAGGACTGTCGTCATCTCTAATAAAGCTTAGACAAGAAGTCCTGTCGAAAAAATAAAAGGAGGGACGGTTTTGAGAAATCGTTTCTCCCCGGCTCCCACTGGGGTGCGACTCTCTGAGGAGGGTCGCAGCGCTGCCAGTTCGGGTGTTCCCTGCCGGTCGGCGCTTCAGGGCGCCGAGGTGTCAGCGTCCCCGTCTAATCCTCCGAGGAGGGTTGTAGAACGGTCGGTTCGGTTGTTCCCTGCCGGTTCGCCGCTTCAGGGCACCGAAATGATTGTTCAAGCAAATCCAGAGGCCAGTCGAGAGACTGGTTCCCCTTATCTGAATTTCTGGCAGCGTGGAAACTTCTGCCAAATATTTCTCTATGGGTCCTGCACATAATAGAAAAGGGTTACAGCGGTTCTCGTCCGCCCAGATTTCAGGGGGTCCTCCCTACGGTAGTGGACTCACAGCAGGCTCTGGTTATGGAGCAGGAAGTGCTTACACTCAAACAGATTGTATCACAGATTCAGTCCGAGGACTGGTTTGTCACAATAGACTTGAAGGACGCGTACTTCCAAGTATCTATTCATCAAAGGAAGTTCCTGAGGTTCGCTTTAAAAATGGGGCGAAGCATACCAGTATCGGGTTCTTCCATTTGGCCTAGGTTTATCACCCCGCACCTTTACAAAATGCGTGGATGCAGCTCTGGCTCCTTTGAGATTCCAGGGCATTCGCGTATTGTATTATATCGACGATTGGTTGATCCTAGCTCAATTTGAGCATATGGCAGTTCGGCATCGAGATGTCGTTCTGTCTCATTTAAAGATGTTGGGGTTGCCACTCAACGCCAAAAGAGTGTGATCCTCCCAGCTCAGAGGACCACTTTTCTAGGTGTAATATGGGTTTATCTAGGCCAGTCACTCACTGTGAAGCAGTTTCAGACTGTGGGTCTCATGTCAGCTGCGTTCAACGTAATTACCTTTGGCCTTCTGTACATGAGACCCCTGCAGTGGTGGCTCAGGACCAAGGGGTTTTCTCCGAGGGGAAATCCGTTTTCACATGATCAAGGTCACGCGGCTATGCCTATGTGCCTCGGTCATGTGGAAGAACCTTGGTTCCTCGCCCAGGCCCAGTGTTGGGGGTTTCTTGTCGACGCATTATGCTATCGACGGATGCTTCCCTCACAAGTCGGAAGTGATCATGAGTGGTCGCTCGGCGGAGGGTCCGGACAACACACTGACGATCTCGTAAATCAGAGCAGATATCCTGTTGAGGCAGGGGCTGAGGCCCGGGGAATGGAGACTTCACCCCGTGGTGGTGGAGCTCCTATGGGACATCTTTGGTCAAGCTCAGGTCGATCTTTTCGCTATGGTTTTCCCTCACATATCCAGCTCCTCTCGGACTGGACGCTATGGTGCAGGTGTGGCCGAGGCTGCACCTGTACACATTCCCCCCGTTATCAATGCTCCCGGGAGTTCTGCTGGGGTGCGACTCTCTGAGGAGGGTCGCAGCGCTGCCACTTCGGTTGTTCCCTGCCGGTTCGCCGCTTCAGGGCGCCGAGGTGTCAGCATCCCCGTGCAATCCTCTGAGGAGGGTTGTAGAATGGTCAGTTCGGTTGTTCCCTGCCGGTTCGCCGCTTCAGGGCGCCGAAATGATTGTTCAATCAAATCCAGAGGCCAGTCTCGAGAGACTGGTTCCCTTATCGGAATTTCTGGCAGGGTGGAAACTTCTGCCAAATATTTCTCTATGGGTCCTGCACATAATAGAAAAGGGTTAAACGGAGTTGTGGAAACGGTGGGCTTGGCCTCTGAGGGGGCCCAGCTCATAGAATCCGGTCTCTCGACTGAGGTCGTTGAGACCGTCCTTCAATCCAGAGCTCCTTCCACGAGAAAACTATGTGCATTGAAATGGAAACTGTTCTCTACATGGCGTGGAGAACGTTTTTTAAATCTTGTTAACTGCCCGGTTGGTACAGTTCTCGATTTCCTCAAGACCGTTTCTCTGCTGGATTATCTCCCTCCACCTTAAAGGTGTTCGTAGCGGCTATATCTGCTTATCACCCCTCTCGGGGCTTTTTCTCTTGGGAGAGATCCTCTTATTATTTGTTTTCTCCGTGGTACATTGAGGCTCAGGCCTGCACTGCAATCTAGATCACCGGCTTGGTTTTGGCCATTGTACTTGAGGGTCTGGCCTTGGCTCCCTTCGAGCCCTTAGAGGAGGTTTCAGAAAAATTCCTCACTCTAAAGATTATATCTCTCCTTGCTATTTCGTCTATCAAGATAATTGGTGATTTACATGCTCTGTCGGTTGCTCCTTCATGTCTGGAATTTGCACCTAGTATGGTGAAAGCATTCCTCTACCCTAGACCGGGTTATATTCCTAAGGTCCCACTAAATGTTGGGGGCCCAATAGTGCGGCAGGCCTTTTATCCTCCTCCCTTTAATACCCCAGATCAGGAACAGCTTAACCTGTTATGTCCAGTCCGGGCTTTAGATGCCTACATTCACAGAGCTTCTCTGTGGCGTAAATCTGAGCAATCATTTGTTTGTTTTGGGTCACTCAAGAGAGGATGCCCTGCATCTAAACAGGTGATGAGTAAATGGATAGTCAAGGCTATTCATTGGCTTATGAAGCCTTCACCTATGGCTGTGCGGGCTGTGCCGGCCCATTCTACTCGGAGTATGGCGGCCTCTATGGCCTTAATTTCGGGAGTTTCCCTTCTTGACGTGTGTAATGCGGCAGGATGGTCCTCTCCGCATACATTTGTCAGGTTTTATGACCTTGACCTCTCCACTCCTGGGGCGAGGTTGCTTGCTTCTTAGTGTGCGTAGGACTTCACACAGAACGGGCATTTGTCACTATGGCGTAGTGGGTATGGGGTTCCCATCGCGTCTCAAACGCAGCTCGAGTTCCCTTGAAAGGGAACGTCTCAGGTTACGTATGTAACCCTGGTTCCCTGATAGGGAACGAGACGCTGCGTTTGCCTGCCATACTTCCTGCATGCCCTGATCGACTTGCTTCAGGTTTTTCAGAAGCTGTCGCGGTCTGATTTCAGGGCTGCTATATAGTTTCCTGGTCTATGACGTCACCTATGTCGTAGTGGGCTTCCATTGGACTGATTTTACACGTGCTTCACGGCGTAATCACGCAGAGCGTTCCCATCGCGTCTCAAACGCAGCGTCTCGTTCCCTATCAGGGAACCAGGGTTACATACGTAACCTGAGACGTTTCTCCTGTGCACACAATAGTTTCTCGTGAGCACACAATAGTTTCTCGCGAGCACTCAATAGTTTTTTGTGAGCACACAATAGTTTCTCGTGAGTATGCAGTAGTTTCTCGTGAGCACGTAAGTCTCTCACGAGCACCTAATACTGTAGTTTTTTCCTGAGCACGCAGTAGTTTCCTGGAGCACGCAAAAGTTTCTTGTGAGCACGCAATAGTTTCTTGTGAGCACGCAATAGTTTCTTGTGAACACGCAATAGTTTCTCGTGAGCACGCAATAGTTTCTCGCCAGCACGCAAGTTTCTCACGAGCACCTAATACTGTAGTTTCTCGTGAGCACGCAATAGTTTCTCTCGAGCTCGCAAGTTTCTCATGAGCACCTAATACTGTAGTTTCTCCTGAGCACGCAATAGTTTCTCGAGATCACGCAATAGTTTCTCGCGAGCACGCAATAGATTCACGCGAGCACGCAAGTTTCTCACGAGCACCTAATACTGTAGTTTCTCCTGAGCACGCAATAGTTTCACCTGAGCCAGCAATAGTTTCTCGCAAGCACTCAATAGTTTTTTGTGAGCACACAATAGTTTCTCGTGAGCATGCAGTAGTTTCTTGTGAGCACGTAATAGTTTCTTGTGAGCACGAAGTAGTTTCTCGTGTTTCTCGTGAGCATGCAAAAGTTTCCTGTGAGCATGTAAATGTTTCTTGTGTTTCTCGTGAGCACGCAACTGTTTCACGTGAGCATGCAATAGTTTCTCATGAGCATGCAATAGTGTCTCGTGAGCGCGCAATAGTTTCTCGAAAGCACGCAATAGTTTCTCGTGAACACTTAACAGTTTCTTGAGAATGCGCAATAGTTTCTCTTGAGCACGCAATAGTTTCTTGTGTTTCTCGTGAGCACTCAATAGTTTCTCGTGAGCACGCAATAGTTTCTCGAGAGCGTGCAAGTTTCTCATGAGCACCTAATACTGTAGTTTCTCCTTAGCACGCAATAGTTTCTCTTGAGCACGCAATAGTATCTCGTGTTTCTGGTGAGCACTCAATAGTTTCTCGTGAGCACTCAAGAGTTTCTCGTCTTTCTCGTAAGCACGCAATAGTTTCTCGCGAGCACGCAATAGTTTCCCCGTGAGCACGCAATAGTTTCTACAGAGCACGCAATAGTTTCTCGCTAGCACGCAATAGTTTCTTTTGAGCGCGCAAAAGTTTCTCGCGAGCACCTTATACTGTAGTTTCTCCTGAGCACGCAATAGTTTCACCTGAGCACGCAATAGTTTCTCGCGAGCACTCAATCGTTTTTTGGTGAGCACACAATAGTTTCTCGTGAGCACGCAGTAGTTTTTTGTGAGCACGTAATAGTTTCTTGTGAGCACGAATAGTTTCTCGTGTTTCTAGTGAGCACGCAAAAGTTTCTTGTGTTTCTCATGAGCACGCAACAGTTTCTCGTGAGCATGCAATAGTTTCTCATGAGCACGCAATAGTGTCTAGTGAGCACGCAATAGTTTCTCGAGAGCACGCAATAGTTTCTCGTGAACACGCAATAGTTTCTTGAGAATGCGCAATAGTTTCTCTTGAGCATGCAATAGTTTCTCATGTTTCTCGTGAGCACCCAATAGTTTCTCGTGAGCCCGCAATAGTTTCTCAAGAGCGCGCAAGTTTCTCATGAGCACCTAATACTGTAGTTTCTCCTGAGCACACAATAGTTTCTCTTTAGCACGCAATAGTTTCTCGTGTTTCTCATGAGCACTCAGTAGTTTCTCGTGAGCATGCAATAGTTTCTCATGAGCACGCAATAGTGTCTCGTGAGCACGCAATAGTTTCTTGAGAGCACGCAATAGTTTCTCGTGAACACGCAATAGTTTCTTGAGAATGCGCAATAGTTTCTCTTGAGCACGCAATAGTTTCTCGTGTTTCTCGTGAACACTCAATAGTTTCTCGTGAGCACTCAATAGTTCCTTGTGAGCATGCAACAGTTTCTCGAGAGCGCGCAAGTTTCTCATGAGCACCTTATACTGTAGTTTCTCCTGAGCACGCAATAGTTTCTTTTGAGCACGCAATCGTTTCTCGTGTTTCTCGTGAGCACTAACTAGTTTCTCCTGAGCACGCAATAGTTTCTCGTGTTTCTCGCAAGCACGCAATAGTTCCTCGCGAGCACAAAATAGTTTCTTGTGAGCACGCAATAGTTTCTCGTGAGCACACAATAGTTTCTCGCGAGCACGCAATAGTCTCTTGTGAGCATGCAATAGTTTCTCCTGAGCACGCAAGTTTCTCACGAGCACCTAATACTGTAGTTTCTCCTGTGCACGCAATAGTTTCTCGTGAGCGCGTAATAGTTTCTCGTGAGCACTCAATAGTTTTTTGTGAGCACACAATAGTTTCTCGTGAGCACGCAGTAGTTTCTCGTTTGCACGTCAGTTTCTCACGAGCACCTAATACTGTAGTTTTTTCCTGAGCAGGCAATAGTTTCTCGTGAGCACGCAAAAGTTTCTCGTGAGCACGCAATAGTTTCTTGTGAGCACGCAATAGTTTCTCATGAGCACGCAAGTTTCTCACGAGCACCTAATACTGTTGTTTCTCCTGAGCATGCAATAGTTTCACCTGAGCACGCAATAGTTTCTCGCGAGCACTCAATAGTTTTTTGTGAGCACACAATAGTTTCTCATGAGCACGCAGTAGTTTCTCGTGAACACGTAATAATTTCTTGTAAGCACAAAGTAGTTTCTCGTGTTTCTCGTGAGCACGCTAAAGTTTCTTATGAGCATGTAAAAGTTTCTTGTGTTTCTCATGAGCACGCAACAGTTTCTTGTGAGCATGCAATAGTTTCTCATGAGCACGCAATAGTGTCTCGTGAGCACGCAATAGTTTCTCGAGAGCACGCAATACTTTTTCGTGAACACGCAATAGTTTCTCGAGAACGCACAATAGTTTCTCGAGAACGCGCAATAGTTTCTCCCGAGCATGCAATAGTTTCTCCCGAGCGCGCAATAGTTTCCTTTTAGCACACAATAGTTTCTCGTGAGCATCAATAGTTTCTCGAGAGCACGCAATAGTTTCTCGAGAGCACGCAATAGTTTCTCGAGAGCACGCAATAGTTTCTCGTGAGCACGCAATAGTTGCTCCCGAGCGCGCAATAGTTTCTCAAAATTCCGCAATAGTTTCTCAAAATTGCGCAATAGTTTATTCCGAGCACGCAATAGTTTCTCGCGAGCGCGCAATAGTTTCTCGTGAGCAGCCAATAGTTTCTCGTGAGCACACGATAGTTTCTCGTGAGCACGCAGTAGATTCTCGAAAGCACGCAATAGTTTCTCGTGAGCACGCAATTGATTCTCGAAAGCACTCAATAGTTTCTCGTGAGCACGCAATAGATTCTCGAGAGCACTTAATACTTTCTTGAAAGCATGCAATAGTTTCCCGCGAGCACACAATAGTTTCTCGTGAACACGCAATAGTTTATTTTCAGCACAGAATAGTTTCTCGTGAGTACGCAATAGTTTCTCGAGAGCACGCAATAGTTTCTCGAGAGCATGCAACAGTTTCTCGAGAGCACGCAATAGTTTATAATGAGCACGCAATAGTTTCTCTTGAGCACCCAATAGTTTCTCCTGAGCACGCAATAGTTTATTTGGGTATTTCGCCGGAGTCTGTATCTTGCAATTATGTAGTTAAAACTGTTGACATGCTTTTCATGTAGTGCGCTTTTGATATTGCATGCAAGGTTAAAATGCTTATCTTGAATTAAATCTTTCTTTTTCTCTTACAGGTTTGCATACTTGGCATCTACAGTGAAAATGACGTGGACGGTGGGTCTCAGTAACCTGGTGTTAGCGGTCTACGGATTTACGCTGATCACAGGCCTTCCAGCCAACATTTTGGCTTTGTACACCTTCTTCCAGAAGGTGCGCCAGCGCTCCACCCCGATGGACGTACTGTTACTCAGTTTAACAATCTCTGACTTGATCTTCCTCTTTTTCCTGCCTTTTCGCATGGTGGAGGCGGCCAACATGAAATGGACATTGCCGTACTTCCTCTGCCCGCTGTCGGGATTCATCTTCTACTCCACCATCTACAACAGCACCTTCCACCTGACGGCCATCAGCGTGGAGCGATACCTGGGTGTAGCTTTCCCCATTAAATACAAACTCAAACGCAACCCTCGAAATGCCGTGATAGCCAGCGTCATATTCTGGGTGGTTTCCATGGCGCACTGTAGCATCGTCTACATCATGCAATATCATGACCATTCGAACCCCAACTTCACCGATCCATCAATGCGTAACACTTGTTATGAAGAATTCAGCGTCGAACAGCTCAAGATCCTCCTGCCGGTTCGCATGGAGCTTTTTGCAGTGCTCTTCCTCACGCCGTTCATCATCAGCTGCTTCTGCTACATCCGATTCATCCACATCCTCTCCAATCTGCCCAACATCAACGCCAAGAGGAGATATAGAGCCATTGGGATGGCGTTGGGAACACTTCTGGTCTTCATTATCTGTTTCATGCCTTACAACATCTCACATGTGGTTGGATACGTGGGCAACTACAGCCCCGACTGGCGGGTGTACGCTCTGCTCACCAGCACGTTTAATGCATCCCTCGACCCTTTCATATTCTACTTCTCGTCCTCGGCACTCAGAGGAACATTTAAGAACGTCTTGCAGGAGTTGACGAGGCGGCTGCTAATGCCCTGTTGCCGCTCGATTCTCTACTGCCCTCTCTTGAACTGTTCGAGTACTGAGGAGAAAACTCAGAGCACGACCGACAGCTCACTGTAACACCATAAGCTAGATTGCATGAATGCAATTAATATGAGACTCAATGAGACTCAATCTTTGAGGTATCTACTGAAGAAGAGCACCACATGAGCCAGTATTTTTCTGTATTTTCTTCAGACTGCAGTCAAGCGATGTCAGCACATGCTGATCAGTTCAAAGCAATTGACTGTAATTCTGATGTGCCATTTGATGGCATCAGCTTAATGGACCTGTATAATGGAATACTATCACTATAGAGTGCATTAGTACCCTCCCATTTTTTATACTTCCGGAAGTATTTTTTCCATGCATGTTTTCCATAGGGATTTTTAAAAAATGTCTTTGTTAAAGTAGTAAATGGCATGAATTAAGCTGTGAGGTGAATCACAGCATTACAAACTTTGATTTAAAGCAAATATATCTAAAAAAATCGGACAAAAAGACAAAGATACAAGAAACTTTGAAGCATTACAAATGACAGTCGAATTAAAGGCAATGGAAAAATACAAAACTATTAACTTAAAGTGGTTGATTATATTTATTAAAACCATATATTTTAAGTGTAATGCAAAAAATGCATATATTATATGTACTGCAAGCTCTTTTGGCACCATTTACTTGCTGCGATTCTGATGTATTTTTCTGTAAAGCATCATGGGTAATGTAGTTTTTCACCACCAGTCTAGCTGTTAAACACAATTATTTAATAAATATGCTGAAATAATGTGAATGGATGGTTTCAACAAAATCATATGCCACTGATTAACAACCTTGTATCTCACAGCAGGTCTGTCTTTAAAGGTTGTCTCCCTATGGAGAAAATGAATGGATTTTATCGCACTATTGCATTGTATCGACTTGTATTATAATATTACTTTTGCATCTATTTGTGTTCAACGTGCCCTCAACTTGGACTTTCAAGTAAAGCTGGTTGACCTTGGTAGTATTCCTGGTGAAGCAGCCTAGTACGGGCATCATGTTTTTTTTTAATGCACTGTTCGATATTGATCCACACGGTGTCCTCTATACGCGATGCGATAAGATTTCAGTGGTTTGTGACATTGATCAAATATCACTGCCAATCAGAAGAGCATGGGGGGAAAGTATCTTTGTAAGCTCACTGCACTCGCTATATGGACATAAGTACATAATCAAATTCATAAATATTATAACTTTTTAACATTATTAAAAATAAATTAATGATACAATTTTGTCATTGAATACATTTGTTGGTTCACAGTTCACACAGAGTTCACAGTTTGAATACTTGCTTCCTTTCATTTATTTTCAAGATCTGAGGTAAATTATCCATTTTTGCTTTCATGCAAAATAATGTTCAAACTCACATTAGACCCTTTTAACATTAAATAAAGCACATAATCAGTACCTGATAGTCACTGTCATGGCTGGTTAGGATAAAACACTTTGACAGTTCAAACAACCAGACTTTAAGCCAACTGAATGTTTTAACATTTTTCTTGAACACAATTTTTAAAGATCAGTTCTGGATAAACTTCACTGTATGAATAAATTGCTGAAAAGTTCAGTGAATGCTAATAAAATAAATTATATTAACTTTTCTCCTGACACTATATAATAACAATAAAAAATTTCTAATATTTTGTTTTTTTCTGTACAATTTTATAGATATTTTTTTTCTTTTTATGATCATACCTTGAATGATTTAATAAGGAGAATACTTTTTTTGCATGTAAAGATTTAAATGTGTGTTCTTTTTAAGAAATTAAATATTTTTGATGCTTATATAAGTATTATTTTGCATGTAAATATGTAACTATTCAGTTGTTCTTTATTTTATGCAAGAACAGATAACACAAGCTTCCTTTTTCCTTCATGCCTTCATGTGTCATTTCTACTGAATAAAAATATGCAAACAAGCTTGTTTTTTACACATCAATCAATCAATCAATCAATCAATCAATCAATCAATCAATCAATCAATCGTTTATTTATAGAGCACGTTTAAGACACAACCGAGGTTGACCAAAGTGCATTAGCCTAAATAGATAAAAGAAACACAAAAATAAAACTAATATACATACAGGTACGTAAATACCAGACAGCCAAAATAAGCAATCAATAGAATAAAAGAGAAATCCAGGAAGACAAAATATAGAGTGTTAAGAGCCAAGGTGAAAAAGTAAGTCTTAAGATGAGATTTAAAAGTACAGATAGATGGGGCATGCCTAATAAAGGGAGGAAGGCTGTTCCACAGTTTCGGTCCAGCAGCGGCGAAAGCACGATCACCACGTTTTACTTTAGGAACTGTGAGACGGTGCTTTATTCGGGGCTTTGTAGACAAATAATAACATTTTAAACTCAATCCTATATATACTTGACAGGAAGCCAGTGCAGGGACATTAAAATAGGTGTTATGTGGGAGTAATTTCGCTTTCCTTCAAGCAGTCTAGCGGCTGCATTTTGAACCAATTGCAGACGAGAGATGGAAGCCTGGGAAATGCCCTAATACAAAGAATTACAGTAATCAAGTCTAGATGTAACAAATGCATGAGTAGCTGTTTCCAAACTACTCTTTGATAAAATGGACTTCACTTTAATATAAATTCACTTTCTGTGCAAGAGAATTTCAGAATTCACTTTCTGTATACATTACTGGACTATTGTTGTTTCAACTTAAAAAAATAAGGGTCCCACTTTATATTAAATGGCTTTAAGTATTATGTACTTACATTGAAATTAATAATTTGATACAATGGACTTATTGTGTACATACATGTTTTTACATTGTATTTATATTTTGAAAATACCTGCATGTAATTACAGCTGTAATTAATGTATGTAATTACATTTGTAATTACACAGTTGACCCTTCCCTTACACCTTAACCCAACCTTAAACCGACCCATACCACACAAACCTGTCTGAAACCTTACCCGTATCACACACACCTGTACCAAACCTTACCCGTATCACACCTCAATAGCAGCTAAAGTGTTTTACAATACAACCTGAAAACAATGAGTACATTGTACTTATTTTTTGATGTAAGTACATAGTACTTAAAGCCACTTAATATAAAGTGGGACCAAAATAAGTGTTCCTTAATTTTAAGTTTAGTCAACTCAAATATCCAAGTTGTCACTACAACTTCATATTTCAGTTAACTAAACTTTGAAGGGAGCACAAACACTTTTTTTAGTTGAAACAACAAATGTTTTTACTGTGTGTGTCTACATTAAAGGTGCTGTAAGTGATGTTAGACATATTGCTGACTTCCAGATTAAATAGTCCAAATCTGTCCCTCATAAGCAAACCCGAAAATGACTGACTGGCAGAAAGTGCCTCAAAGTCCTCTGATTGGCCAAACAATAATGACACATCACCATCTCTTTCAGTCAAGTTCCTGATTTCTCAAGACACCCGTTTCACTGACCCATGCAACACATTTAACCAAACCGTCAAGTTAAAATATAAATATTTAAGAAAAAAGACATCTAACATGACTGAGCTATTCTGTTTAATATGAAGTCTGAACAGATGTACTAACTCTGGAATTATAAAAAAAAAAAAAAGTCAGTGCATGCTGTGTTTACATCGTTCCAGTTTGAAGGACAGAAAAATTCATGGCATTGTTAGACATGCATATGTGTAACCCTAAATCATGATAAATGTTTAATGTAATATTTAAGCCTTGCTAGAAAATAAATGATCAGCAAGTGGTTGTTACAAAAGACATTATCACTCGGCTGCTCGCTGGTATATGTTATTGTCAGTGGATGTATATCAGGCATGTGCAGGCCGTCGCTATAATCAAAGTCATAGTCTCTGCTATAATTCATGAGTCAGCTTTAGCGGGCCGCCCTCGTCACACCATTCCTGGTCTCTTTCCAATGACGATAATTGCTATTTTAATACATGATTTACTTGATTTGAATTGTACAGTAAACTTAACATCCATCTCTCTATTTTTTTGCCATGCATCACTTTTTTTTGGATAGGCAGACCACTTATTCTTTGGTGCTGAAGTGAGAGGGGGAAACAGAGTAAAGCACAAGGAGCTTCCCGAGGAGAAGGAGAGCAGTCGCAATCCCGTGAAACATGCCAAAAACTGGAGTGTGTATGTGATGTGTGGAGCCAGCGTCCCGGGGTTCACGACGGTATGTTTACAAAAGAATTTTAAGTAATTTTTGTCCATTATCCAGCAGTTAAAAATGTAGAAATGTATCTGTTTCAGGCCTTTTGTGTTTAAATAAATTAATGATAATCTGATGAATGATGACATTTCTGTGTCTAATCAAATGATGTTTTTCTGATGATTTAATCAATGCATTGGGGATGAATGATGATGCATTATCATCTCTTCTCTATCTGAACTCTGACCAGCTGGGATGAGCTATATTTAATTTAGTGTTCAAGTTTGCTGACTCAGTTTAGCTCATTCTTTCCCAATATAGCTAACAATGAATGAGGGAACTAGTGGGTGTTTTTAGATCCAGCTCTAAATGAATCACTTATTGTTATGCAATCACTTTTTTGCTATATATTAAAATGTATTACACATGATTGTGAAAGGACTGAATTTACTTCTTCAGGGGGATTCCATGCTGACAACTGGGATTTTCCATGATTTTAGCTACTGAACAGAGGATAGACCTAAAAGACCTGTTGATAGTAAACTTCTGCTGTATTCCATTCAACCTGGACAATTGCGATTTCCACGTTCCTATGACAGTTTAATTGAACGCAGAAAAGGCTGATTTCACCAAGATGGCAAAGTATAACGTCACGCAAACATGGTGGCACTCAGGGAGATCGTTATAGTCGAAGTATTTGAATCATTAAAACTACCCCGAGAGCTGATTGCAAACTGTAAACGTTTGCAGAGCCAGGAGTGAAAAACACAACGATCCTCTGTTGATAATCATAAACCTGTAGAATAAATGCTTGCATTGAACAGCGTTGTTTATCCATCACAGTTTGGTTGCTAGGAGACATCTTTGTTGACAATCGATCACCTGCAAAACTAACATCACCTGTATTGCTGATTTGAAGCAACATACACTCTTAGGTAAAAAAAGGTTCTAAATAGAACACAAGGATTTTTGACTTTTGGAACGTTTATTTTTAAGAGTGTAGAAGAGCCATTGTAGAACCTTTCAGTGAACAAATTCTTAAAAATAACTGTTTTCTTAGTGTGAAGAACATTCTAGTAATCTGAAGAACTTTTTCAAAGAACCTTTTGTGAATCAGAAAGGTTCCATGAATGTTGAAGGTTCTTTATGGAACCAATAAAACATTTCAGACAGGAATATCCCACATCCAACCTTAGATAGAATATAGCATTATTCCCAGCCTTATCTTTTTTAAAACGCATTCGATTTCTGAGGATGTTTTGGGATTGTAAATGCAGTCTAATGTTAGCTTTGAGAGGCTCTAGCCTCGATGCCTAGCGTTAAAGTAAAGGAGAGGCCAGATTGATTCATTACTCCCAGTGACACTCACATATGCAAGCGCACACCCATCATCTTTAAACACATCTCCCACACACCCTGGAGGAGTATAAATCCCAACATAACTGCATAGACTTGCTCACATGTACACATAGAGCGCCAGAGACTGCGTGAGAAGCACGCCGGGTTGGACCCAGTCCTCAAATATTAATTTTCCCTTATCAGTGTACAACATTGAAAATGGAAAGCAAACAGCTGGTGCGGAAGTTGTCAGCATACAGACCGTAGTCACTATTGAAAAGCAAGAGAGAGTCGATACAGAAGCACAGTTGAGAGGTCTACTTAGCTCTGCGGTGAGTTCGTCTTTTTGTCTAAACTTAAAAGCCGGGATCATTTTAAGTTGTTCCCTTATTGCGTGATTGTCACTTTTTGACGCTTGTGTAACTATTTTTTCTTCTTCATGAACTATGTTTTAACACTTCCTGCAGACATATTTCAGTAATAACTGCTATTTCTTGTAGCAGTGTGTCATTATTTGTGAGGATAATCTCGAGGAAATCTGCAATGCAATGTAATTTAAACATAGGAAAACATGTTAAACTGAGCCAAGAGTGCTTCTAAATCATCATATTCAACTAAATATTTATGCAAGGAATAGGGGGTTTGTTGATCTTTCGACTGAGTTTTCTGTGGGTGCAGATTCCTTTTGGGCCTGATCATCATATCCAATAGTTTTATAGAGTCTAGTTATTGTTTTACAGTTCTTATACTGACACAGTGAGCTCTGTTTTATCTACGTCCGGGTGTCAAATCTTGCTCCTGGAGGTCTACTGTTTTGTGATCCTAATTAAACACACCTGAACCTGCCAATAAAAGTTTTCAGGATTCCTGGAAACTTGCAGGCAAGTGTGTTGGAGCTAAACTGTGCAGGATATTGGTCATACAGAATACGGTCCAACCCCTGATCTAAGTTACCGACTGGTTAATTTACACTGCATTGACCCACAGATCTTTATATAAAGTTGGATATATTACTGTATATCCAACTTTATCCACATACATACAGTAAACTCACGCTAAGCACTAGATACTGCATAGTAGCCTAAATCTCAACTGCCTGGATTATGATATTCTCACTGAGCACTTTATATACAGTATATATTAGTGGTGTAACGGGACACAGAAGTCACGGTTCGGTACTTACCTCGGTTTTGGGGTCATGGTTCGATATGAGTTCGGTACATTTACATGTCTGGCCCTCCAAGATTCCTGATTGCTTAAAATTAAAATTAAGGAATTGTTGATTTGTTACTCTAATTGATAGATTGACCAATGTTGCACGAGAAAATGCAATGGGGGTTTGTAAACTTATTGGTTTGCTTAATGTGTTGTGCATAGCCAACACTGTCATTTTCTTTGCGCGTGAGAGTTCATTAATATGTGGTGACAATGACGAATGCACAAAGTTTAATATTACGCTTGAGCAAGAAGGAGAAAAAGAGCCTACTTCACCTTTCCACGAGGAGACAGTGAGTGAAGCGGCACCTGAGGCTTCACATTTCCAGGAGACGCATATTTCTGAAACTGGACTGCAGTAGTGAGACTTCCACGACAAAAATCGGCACAATGCCAAAAGATTTTGTCTCATTATAACAGCGGAAACAACTTATTTATGGTCATTTATAGTCATACAGATAAGAGTAAGACGTCATTCGAAACTGTAAAAGGTCTGTTTTTATTTGTGCACAATCACTTCAATCAGTAAAATAAAGAAAACAAAAAGGATGACGTTTTCTACAGTCCCGTGAAGAGCGCATCACAAAAATGACCGAAACTCAGTGTATAGGCTACTATCAAGACCTTGCAACTCTTGTTTTGGGTTGGTGCATAGATCGTCTCTTCTTCTTCTGTTTTTTTTCCTGTTGTGGCGGTAAGCAAACAGCATTGCATTACAGCATGCCCCCTTCTGGATTGGAATGTGGATCACCTGTGACTGACTGTATTCATCATCTAACTGTATGCACTGAACCGTGACGTCTGTAATATGATGGTTCGGGAGGACATCATGTACCCTTACACCTCATATATACACAGTATATTCATGTAGGGTGATATACAATATAGTAAATCTCAATTTCGGTGATATAGAGCAAGTCTCAACTGCTTGATTGTTAATTTAGTCGCAAAATATATCAGCCATATATATATATAGTACACTTTATTTTACTACAATATACTTACGTAGGGCGATATATACTAGGCTATATAGCAAATCTCAACTGCTTGATTGATTATCTCATCGGAAATTGTAACTATATAAAGTTGGATATATAAGTATGACCAAATGTATCAGCATACATACAGTATACGTGCGTAGGGCGATATATACTTTATATCAAATCTCAGCTGCTTGATTGCTTGCATCGTAGATGTAAACTATATTATCGCCCAGCTCTGATCTGTTCAATGTGACTCTACGACAGAACTTGTTCAGATTTTTGCCTTTGATTTTCTTGTAGTTTTAGAGTCCAACATGTTTTGAAAATTTATATTTTATATAAAATATGAATAATAAAATTTTTACTTTGTACATTTTCATAAACTCAAACTTCTATAACTTTTTTCTGTTCAACTTTCTTAATTTATTTCACTTCTACAAAAATCTGCCAAATGTCTTTAAAACAAGACCAATCTTACATCTATATTCAAAAGCATTCTATTCAAGAATATTATGCCCTAATATTAAGCCCCTCTATAACCATTTAAGTTCAGAATGTGCATTTTCATGTCTATTCAAAAAAAAAAAAAAAAAAAAAAGGTGTGTGTGTGTATGGGGGGTGATACTTAAAGGGTTAAGATATTAAGATACTATAATCATTAACATCATGATTTTCTGCTGCTTTGAAACAATGCATATAGTGAAAAGCACTATACATATAAGTTTGACTTCAAACTTCACATTTTTAATTACACTTCCAATTTCCAGGACTGAAACATCCAGCTCTACACTGAGGCCTCCTTCTCCTGGGGACCGTATGGAACAGAGCAATCATGCAAGTCTGTGATTATCATCTGTGTCTCACCGTCTACATATTCACCTTCATCACCGGGTTCCCGGCCAACGTCTTGGCCTTCTACACACTGAGCCGCAAAGTTTGGAGGAAACCGGCTCCCATCGACATCCTCCTCCTCAACCTCATCATCTCAGACTTGCTCTTCCTCATCTTCTTGCCCTTTAAAATGCAAGAAGTGGCCAATAAAATGGAATGGAATATTGACTACTTTCTGTGTCCACTGTCTGGCTTTGTCTTCTACATGACCATCTACAACAGTACCTTTTTCTTGACCGCGGTGAGCTTGGAGCGTTATCTTGGCGTGGCGTTCCCGATCCAGCACTCTCTAAGAAGAAGACCCATATACGCCGTGTTCGCCAGCATCTTCATTTGGGGGTTTTCCATCCTTCACCTCAGCATCGTCTACATCGTGCCCTACTACAACCCATCCGGGACGGTCCCACCATCCCGTAACGTCTGCTACGAGGGATTCACCGACGCTCAGTTGGAGATCCTCCTGCCTGTGCGTTTGGAGTTGTGCATCGTTCTCTTCTGCGTTCCCTTCCTTATTTGCAGCTTCTGCTACATAAACTTCATCCGCATCCTCTCAAGACTGCCGAACATTGGCCGGCGGAGAAAGTTGAGAGCGATCGGATTGGCTTTGGGGACGTTGTTGGTGTTTGCGCTCTGTTTTGGACCCTACAATGTCTCCCATGTTGTTGGCTTCATAACCAAGAAAAACCCAGTGTGGAGAGACAAAACCCTTCTTCTTAGCACGTTTAATGCCTGCTTGGACCCGTTTATTTTTTACTTCACCTCCACAGCCGTTAGAAACACACTTAATGCAATGGTGAGGGGCATTTGGGGTAGAAGTTGGTGCCAATGCCCACGAATCCTATGGAGCTTCAAGAAAGAACCTCCTGAAAGTGAGAAAAACAGCCTCCCGAAACCACAGGAGCTCACAAACGCACTTTGACCAACAGTTTTATTTAGGCCAGTGGAATTATTTTTGTAAACAAATAGATGCTGGGTAAACATTGCTCTACTTCCTTGTAAAATGATGGAGGCGACGTAGAATGCGAAAACAACACAACTCACATGTAGAGTGTTATCTTAGTCGGAAAAGGAAAACACGGTGGCGAAACTTGTGTCTACATAAAGGGACTAAATTGAGTGTTGGCAAACAGAGGATAAACTTCCTTTTGTATATAGTGTTTATTCATCCATTGTGTGAGTTCATCCTAATATTAAACGTGTCATCATTGACTTTATTCAATATAAACAGAATGCAGTATGAGGACATTAATCACTGGGATAAAGGAGCCACGTTCACCAGCCATATGAAGGTCAATAGAAGAGCAGCTCTCAAACACTGTCACGGAAATATCTGAAAGGGTTTTCACTTCTGAGGAAGATGCTTGTCTGGGAACTGACAATGTGGTTTTTCTGATGGTTTGTAATACGTGTTAGATCACAGGTGCACAATTTTGAGTGTCTAGGAAGTGTCAAAATGTACACCACGGACATGAATGATGAAATAAGTGATGGACTCTTGTTCAAGGTTCAGTGTGGTTACTTGACTCAATTTTAAAGAACCTTTGGTTCGATATAAGGAGAAATTATTGTTTCATGTTTAATGTGTTATTGTAATCCCTTGCCCCCCACCCCCCTAGTGATAAAGTATGTTTACGAGCTGATTAATTCATTTCAATTTAATGATCTCACTAAAATGTATTCATTTTAAATTTAATCAAAATTAGAAATTAATTAAAACTAAAGTCATTAATTAAAATTAAATCCATAAAATGCACTTCTAAAAGGTTCTATGAAGCGTGAAGAGTGTAGAAATGAAGAAATCAAGCTCCGTAGTTATTCCCGATTGATTTAAATGTGAAGTGTGTCTTTATTCTGTTGGAAAACTGTGGTTACACTTTCGATAGTCCACTTTAGACATTCTCCTAACTATCAGTAACTTTGCAAGTATGTCACCTAACTCTCAATATGAGTATTAGTAGACTGTTATAATACTCTAATGACAGCTAGTTGACATGTACTTGCAAAGTTACTTATAGTTAGTAAAATGTCTAAAGTGGAGCATCTGAATTAAGTTGTTTGAGTACTAATAGACTGTCTGTTTAATATCTGCTAACACAATATTTTGATGCTCCTCAACAGACATTCTACTGACTATAAGTAACTTTACAACTACATGTCAACTTATTCTACTAACCTGAACCCTAACCTAACAGTCTAGTAATAGTCTAATGAGAGTTAGGTGACATGTAGTTGCAAAGTTACTTAGTATAATGTCTAAAGTGGACCATCTAAATTAAGTTGTTTGTTTGAATGCATTTTTATTATTTTTGCAATTCCCCTTGTCGACACTACTTAAATTTAATTTGTTGAATTGAATTTGTTCTTTATTTGTCATTGTTATAAATAACAGAGAAATAACATCAGAGAATCCTACAATATAAGTGCAATTCTAGTGGCACAAAATTCACACATATCACCTTTAAATGCATTATTTATATATGTAAATAAAAATGTAAATGTATTATTGTACATATTGATGAAAAGCAGGTTCTCTTAAGAGCCTGTAAGAAGTGTCATTAAATAAAACATTGTTTGTAAGATCAGAACACGACTGCCAGAAGGCTGGAATCATCTGGAGTATTTCTTCATCCTGGCTTATGCCATAAAAAGTTTATGGCATATTTCCTCTCGGTCCATAATAACTATTAACCACTAATCTTGCTTCACTGTTATAAAGCCGACAAATATTTACAGAAAGGTTATTGTCTTTGACTACCGAGCCAGGCAGGAGTGTATATGTACAGATGCAGGAGCACATGTGGGAAACGCTTGGCTTAGTTCCTTATAATCATCATTCAGGAAACGTGTTGATATAAACAGTTGTTGCTCTAATTTGGAGGAGATTTCTGTAATAATAAAGAGTGAGGTGGAAGGATGTTTGACTCATCATCACATATACACAAGTGCTCTGGTTTTCTCTCATTTCAGGTCAGCTAGTTTCACAATATCCAGACGTTGTGACTGTCGACATAAATTCTGAGCTCATTCAGGCCAACTTATTCAAAAGTTTCCACCAACAAATGTACCATGTCATGGAAATTGTGATCAGAATTTCTGTGCATCTAAAATAAGAATTTATAATTTCACAGAGAATATACAAAAAAACTTCAAACATATTTTGAGTGTCTTTCATAGGCTTGAAGCACTTTTAGAGATTTGAACAAATCTAGTTATTTGTTCTTCTTCAACTTTTAGATGTTTCTGTACAAAACATTATAGGGATCAGATTAAAAGAATAATAAAATTGTCCTTAACTGCTATTTTCGGTAACACTTTATTTTAAGGTGTCATTGTTACAGTGTAATTATATATTTAAGTACAGAGTAATAGCAACTACATGTACTTACTATAGAGTTAGGGTATAGGATTATTTGATTGAGGGTTAGTTGCATGTAATTATGCATCATTTACTGTTATTACATGTTACATTATGTAACAAGGACACTGTAAAATAAAGTGTTACCCTAGTTTCTTATTTTCTAACCAAAGTATATTTTGGATGAAACCATTCGCTTAATGAATAAACAAACGTAAATGTAAAATTTAAAGTTAGGATAACCCCCAACTTGTCTTAAATCCAAAGGTAAGATGTTTAATGCATTTATTAGGTTGTTTGAAATAGAATTTCAGCATAACATTAGCAACACATATTGCATATTTTATAATCTAAAAAAGTAAATTATAATATGACGGTTAATGTCATTAAAAGATTTCACACACTTAAAAAAATAATTGCAAGCGTGCTTGTTATTTAAAAAGGGTTAAAGGATTGGTAATTAAAAGTAATTGTATACTGTATATTGACCACGTCAAAGCCTTACAAAAGAAATGATGATGTTCTTAAGAAGATACTTGAGAACTTTTCAAGAATTGCACAAGAAGTTCAGGTAATACTATTACAATAAGGTTTTGTTTGATAACATTAGTTGATGCATTAGCTAACATTAACAATGTTTTTTAAAGCATTACATTTACATTTTACATTTATTCATTTAGCTGACGCTTTTATCCAAAGCGACTTACAATTGCTCTGTATGTCAGAGGTCGCACGACTCTGGAGCAACTCGGGGTTAAGTGTCTTGCTCAGGGACACATTGGTGTCTCACAGTGGATTCGAACCCGGGTCTCTCACACCACAGGCATGTGTCTTATCCACTGCGCCCTTTTTTATTATGTTTATAAATGCACTTTGGACTAACAGAAACATTTACAAACTAACATTAACAAATGTTACCAAATGCAACTTTTGATTTTTTGAGTGCATGTCGTTATTTCATGTTGACTAATGTAGTTATGTTAGCAAATGAAACCTTATTGTAAAGTGTTACAGAAGTTCACAAGAATGCTTTCTTTCTATGAGGATTATCATCAAGCTGGCTCGAGAATATAAGTGTGCACACCTTGAAGTTATAAAAAAGTGTCAAACATCTAACTTTACAGACGCAAAATGTGCATCTGATTTCACTGAACTAATCTTGGATCTCCTACTCCAGTTCTGTTTAAGACATCTAATTTTCTTAACGTTTCTGCATCGCACGAGATTCATAATGCTGTGGACTTTATTTCAGGATCTAACCACTGCACATCATATAAACGATTTCCATTTTCCCGTGACTACATCAGCACCATCACCTGCCCTCCTGCAGTAATAAATACACTCAGCCTAGGAAATAACTGCAATTTAAGAAGATTCAAGCATCCAGTCACTTCATTGGGTTTTGCTTCTTAAAAAGGAAAGAAAAAGAAAGTGTGTGAGTGTGGGTCTCTCAGGATCTGAAGAGATGAATTACAGTAACAAGCATATGGAACAATAATTTTCCATGAGTCATCACAGGTTAAAACAGAAACACAAAAACTATAATAAACTACTGCACTATATACAGTTACTGTGAAATAAAATGGGACGTAATGTCTTCGTCTTACTGTCCACCCTAGTCATATCCGCATTATTAAAGTATAATGTTGTGTCTACACCGGATACACAGTGTTTAACTCTTTTGTTCCCATTATAACTAACACATTGTCTTAATAGAGATGGTGATCTGTTAGATCGGGGATCCACAAACTCTTTTTGCCAGCCGAACCCTTTTGACATAAAATATTAATTTGTTATACCCCATGAGATAATTATTATTTCAATAATTTAAAAACACATTTGTATAATCACTGTTCTCTGATATTTGTGGTCACGTGAAATGCAGGCAAACAAATAAATCAAGTAATCTTTTTAGTAAATGTTTATTTTGTATTGTTTTTATTTTAGAATGATTTATTATTAAAACAATGAATTATTAATTTTAGTTTCAAATTGTATGTAAATACTTATTACATGACATATACATATAATTATAATAATTAAATAATAATTAAAACAATATATAATTAAAATTATTATATTTATACATTTTTAATTATTATGTGCATATAACTATAACATTTTATCTATATTATTATTTATAAATAATTACATACATATATATATAATATATAAAAAATTCGAATTATTTTACTTTGATTTATAAATAATGTATTATTATATTATTATTTATAAATACTTAAACACACATATATAATAACTTATTTATTTTTAAAATTATTATTGTCATTATTTTTTAATAGCCTATGAATATTTGTTTTGCATATATATATATATATATATATATATATATATATATATATGTATAAAACTATTAAATTAGCTATAAATATAAAATAATTGTTTAATTATTCTTTATTTTGATTGAATTATGTAATAAATATTTAAAAATGTAATAATTAAATCAAAATAATGAATTGAATAATAATTAAATATATTAATATGCAATTAAAATTATGATTATATTTATAAATGAGTGCTATCAAAGCCGATTAATCGCATCTAACATAAAAGTCTGTTTATGTAATATGTGTGTGTATAATATATAAAGGCAATGCTTATATCATTCCGCCCACACTAGTGCATGAGACATCAGTGAGCTCACGACATGTCTTTCCTACGACAGTGACGGCGATATGCAGCTGTGTTACGAGGGTCAAACTCTTTCTGTGTGGATGTCGGATCTGGGATTTGTCATCGGACTCAGTAAAACATGAGATGTTTTGTCGGCAGGATGAGATTCAGCAGACTCTACTCAGTGTGTTTATTAGAGGAGTAGAGGAGTCGCCTGGAACAAGCCAGAGATAAACACAAACCCACCGCCAGCGGGAACACTGCAGAAGTTCAGCATCCTACACTTCTTATGTAACTGTTAATTAAACATCTGGGCTAATTTAATGATGCGTTCAGCTTGTGCAGTTCTTTCTCTCGGCTGCATTGTACCATATTTAAATCTATTTTTCCTCATAAACACACAATCTCCAGAGATTGTAAATACGGCGTGATGTGAATTCAAGTGATTTCGGTTGGAATAAAATGGACAAATTGGGCAAATTTCTTTCACTTCCCAATCCCGACAATAGCAGGAGTCTTTTTAACACTATACGATAATGAAAAAGAACATAAGTTAATTAAACTTCACTGTCTTTACAGTTTGCCATCATTCTTCAATTGACACACCTCTCAGAAAGCTCATAGAAAAATCCCATAATTACAACATTGCATTTTTTAGACAAGTGCACAAAAATTATTCTCACATGAAATGAAGATAGGATCAGAATCAAACTTTTTTTTAAAGAAAGAAATTAATGTCTATTCCGCAAGAATACATTAAATTTATCATGAGACATGAACCATAATGTTACAAAATAATTCTATTACCATTAAATATATGCTGTTCCTTTGAATTTTCTATTATGTATCAAAAAAATTAAGCAGAGCATTGATTTTATTAGTCAAAAATGTTTCTTGCGCAGCAAATCATCCTATTATAGTGATTTCTGAAGGATCATGTCAAGACTGGAGTAATGATGCTGAAAATTCAGCTTTGATCACAGGAATAAATTACATTTATATTCACATAGAAAACAGCTGTTTTAAATTGTGATAACATTGAACTTTTTTTTTTTACTGTATTTTGATCAAATAAATGCTTCTGAACGCTTACCTTACAGTCTCGCAAAGAATAAACATAGAAACTGTTTGAAGCTATGAGCTCTTCTGTAATATTCAAAGAAATTATTACAAAACTGAAATGTTTACATGCCATTTGCTTTTGCAATATAAGAATCAATGAAATGACATTGATGCTGTTTTCTTTCTTTTTGCGTTTTCATGTACTATAGAGGGGATGAGATGAAAGAAATGCTTGGAGAGCAGATCTGACACAGGTCAGAGGTCACACCTACATCCGCATCATCACAGCCGCATCACAGCCGCATCATCACCCGCATCACTGTCACTGACCTGCCCGTAAATCAGTCTGACGGAAACACTCGTGGTTTTGCTCAAACTGCTGAATGTAGCAATGAGATCCACGTCCATTCAGTGTTTCTGTGTCGTTTCACTTCCTCTCTTGGGTCAGTCTGGATTGTTCCGGGCTGATCTTCAGTTTCTGTCAAAATAGAGAACTAAAAGCACTTTAGTGGGTTTTATTTTTTGATGGTGGTCGCTTTGAGGTTCAGCCACAACATATTACGGTACACACCGTCGATATATAGTTCATTTTGGCTGCTGGGAAAAACAGTGTAACATATTCACATGCTTACTTACAGTTCTCTGAAGTTGCTTAATGTCACATGCAGGTAAACAAATAAAAAAATATATTTTATTGTGTTTTATTCTAATTGTTTTAATTTGTAAATTAACTATTATTAATTAATTAGCCTACAGTATGTACATATTTATTATTACCAATAAAAATGTATTTATTTGCATAATCTAAATTTTTATATTATTATTGCTATGCATTTCAATTAAAGTTACTATAAATATTAAATTATTTGTTATATACATAGATTATTAACAATCCAAATAAAGTGCTTTATTTTTAAACGATTAATTATTAAAATTAATTATTTATTGTTGATTAATTCATTATTTTTGTACATGGTATAATTATTAAATTATATATAAATATTAAATTAATTGTTATAGCCTATGTATTATTACCAATCCCAAACACTTTTAATTTTTAAATGATTTATGATTAAAATGATTAACTCTTATTATTGAATATTGTTGATTAATTAATTATATCTGTACATAATACAATGTTCATATTTATTAAATTAAACAAATATAAAATTAATTCATTGCTATATGTATTAATAATTTACTGTATTTAATGATTTATTATTATTGATGATTAATTATAATTAATCATAATTTAATATAAATGTTACATTAATTGTTAAATGGAGATTTAACAATTCATGTAAAAAGATTTATATAATATAATATAAAGATTTATATAATTAATATAAAAAGATTTATATTAACAATTATTTATTAATTATTATGTATTTGTATTATTATTAAATTAAATATAGCTATTAAAATTATTATATTATTTAATTCTTAAATAAATTAACTCGCATATCCCAGTTTGGGAAACATATTTATAGACACCTAAAATCTTAATATTAAAATAAGAAATATTTTTCTCAGCATCTTGTTTAATCAAGATGTAGCAGGAATTTCTTGGGTCACACAGAATATATCTAATGCTTCACTTGTTCAGGTGTTTGGATTGAAGTCTTCCTCAGAAGTAAAATGTCACGAAGCAGGTCTGTTGTCTTTAATGAGACATTCCCTGCAAACTAAAAATGCCAGTCTGCCAGTTTTCTTCTCAACAAATGATGTGTGTGGACGTAAATACGTCTCAAGGCTGGAGAGGAAGGATAACTTTTCATGAATTTACAGTCATTAAAAACAAGATGAATTGTGTCACTGTTCAACCAAGTAGCTGAAAGTTTATCGCCAGTGAAAACTTATTTAAAGTATCCATGCCATTATAGTGCATGCATTGAGAATAACCAATGCACAAAAAAAGTATTTTATTTGACTCAAGTTGTTAATTGCAATATTGACTTTTAAACTATTTAAACTGGACTAGTAAACCCTAAATTCTGAAAGTGGCACATTTATTTATGTTGGCTATTTGACCTTGTTGACCCAAATATGAATAACTCATGCATTTGAATAAAGTCGATAAAGCGTATTTGAACAAATATATTTGAATTGAAGGTTATATAGGCTTTTGAACATAATTGGATAATTTTATGCTCATGCAATATTATTCCTGCTTGCAATAGAAATAAAGATGGTATCAGGAAACGGCTGAAGCTGGTGTGAAAAATGCAAATAACCCTACAACCCTATACTTTGAGGAAAAGATAAAAACAGAAGAAAGAAGGGGGGGGGGGGGGGGGGGAACAACATGGACAGTGAAAATAATTTTCTTTTGAAAATTCACTTACTGAAATAATACAGACCTTAAAAACAGTACAACAGCATTTATAGAAACACAACAGAATTATTGGAGGTTAAAACACTTTCTTACATACGTTGAGCGATAAACAATAACAATAAATATATAGTTCTGAAAATTCACACCACAACAATAACGATAACGGCACAGAGGAATCACTTAAAAAACAATTTAATTTTGCTGATGAATAATAAAACATTGACGGCCAATCAGAATCCAGCATGGTTTAATGAGCTCGACCATTTAAAGCACAAACTGCAGAGAGCTTATAATAAACAGAACATTATCCAATAATCTTTGTTTTATATAAATAATTTGTTATATATATATATATATATATATATATATATATATATATATATAAATAGTTTTATTATGAGTTTCTTTCTTCTGCTGAACACAAAAGTAGATATTTTAAAGAATGTCAATAATCAGACACTTGACTGTATTGACTTTCATAGTATTTTTTTCCTACTATAGAAGTGAATGGAGTCCATCAACTGTCTGGTTACTGACATTCTTCTAAATATCTTTTTTTGTGTTCAGCAGAAGAAATACATTCATACAGGTTTGAAACAACTTGAGGATGAGTGAATGATGCCAGAATTATTCAGAACTATTCCTTTAATATCATATTTTAAATATGATGGTTTCACTATAAATACACACCTGCAAAATACACCCAACATAATATATGATATTTACCATCTGAATCTAATAATGTCATGTCAACAAATGGAAAAGTCAGCCACTGTTTATAATAATGTTTATTCATTAAATTATAAACCCTTTTAACCCAGTTCTTCAGTTATTGAAAAATATTACTAACAAAACTGAACAAATTACCTTGAACAAAACTGAAAACCATTAAGACAACCTTTGTTTCAAAAAATAGTCAATAGTTTTATCGATTCTCATTTGCAACATAAATCTACTATCTACAACATAGCATTAAATATATATTAAAATTAAAATAAAATTATAAAAAGCATTAAATATTAGATCAAATTAGCGCAGAATCACCTTCACGTTCGCGTCTGTGATCAGACAAATGTCCTCATGCATCATCAATAGCGGTTGTTAAAGCTGCAGTCCGTAGTTTCTTATCAGTCGCTCACGTCGACGTCACGTCTCGTTCAGGGAACGAGGGTTACATTAGTAACCAAGACATTTTTCCTCTTTGTCGCCATCTCTGTTCGAAATCTGCTCGAGGAATTATCAACTTTACGTGGGTTGTGCCTCGGCACGGCACAGCGCGGATGAATCCAGTGTTTGGAGGAGAACGTGCGGCTGTCAGTCAAAAACAGTCAATATTTCCTCTAAAATGTAAGTGACTTAAAAATAATTACTTGTTTATTGAACTGTCATATGAAAACACATTTTCAATCGTGATGGTATTCATCACTCTTGGTCAATGTTGCTGATCAACTGTATCATATTATAAAAATAAAAACTTTTATTTTATTTTTAAATTTTTTTAACTTTTAAAATTTTAATGCAGTATGTTGACCGAGTTTCTTTTTTGTGAGCTTTGGTCATTTGTTTTTCGATGTATATCCTCGAGAGACTGCACGAGCGTCAACAGTGCATGTGTTTAAGGTCCCTGCACACTGAGCTCGAAACTTTCGTATCCGTTTTTTCGTATTTGGTCATTCGGTTGCTGTGAATTGTAAAAAAAACGCCTCTCCAAATACTTGCTACGGATGCGAAAAACGTTTTTTTTCCAATTTTTTTTTATGACGGACGAAGGTTTCAGAGGCAGTGTTACTAATAAAATACCTTACTCACCATCATCTCTGGTGGTAATAAAGAAAAAAGAGAATGCGATTAAGCTGCTTTTACAACATTTCAAATCTGTCAGTTCTCTATATCTTTGAAAAGCAATGCCAATGTTGATTCTTGTTTTATTACGAGCTTTAGCGCTTTTTTTCTTTATTACCTTACGGATATGACAAGAGACACAAAAACCCTCCTGCAAGGTCTTAAATATACAGTATACACTTATAATATGCTTACCATAGTGATTACAAAAATACGTTTTGGAAGAAAGACTGATGATGTTTTGGCTCATTATTTACATATTGTTGATTTTGAACAAAAAAATTACATAGTATAGCTTTAACCTAAAATCGATTTAAAAAAAAGAAGTTCCTTTTCAGTAGTACAGTACATCATGCTTGATCAAGATGTACAAGGAATTTCAGAAGTCCAATTGTGAGATAAAAATCGCAATTACCTTTTTTTATTCTGTAGCGGAAACAAGCTTCCATAGAATCTAATGCTTTATTTGTCACATGTTCAGGTGTTTGCCTTGACCTCAGAAGACAACAAACACACAAAAACACATAAAATGTCACAGCAACAGGTTGTGTTCTTTAATGAGCGTTTCCCTGGATGCTTCTAGTCACACAAATGCAACTAGAGAAATAAAAAAAACACAGACTCACAGAAGTATGTTAAAAACAAAATTCAGTTTTATTTTTCACCTTCCATTTTTATTTCTTGACTTTTTTTTTCCTCTTTGTGGATTAAAAAAAATTACACACACCTAAAAACAAAGGACAGGGAAAACTGTAAAACAAATGACGTTGAAAGAAACGTTACATCACAGCACAGAATGTGTCGTTGTGGAAGACAACGTTCTGTTATTTTCCGCAGTTCTTCAGTTGATTTCTTGAAGACAGTTGACAATTACAGAGGGGATAAAATCCATTTGTCTGAAACAGAATCACGACCCAGCATGCCTGCCCGTAAGAAGGCCAGAGAATGTACAGACACACACACTGTCTCTCTCTCTCTCTCTCTCTCTCTCTCTCTCTCTCTCTCTCTCACACACACACACACACACACACACACATCTATATTACAGAGTCACTGAGGTGGAGGTCTGGAGGACACGGCGCGACGGGACGCTCGGATCAGGGAAAGGACGTCCGACTGGCTGGAAAGGCCAGTAACTCCTTTAGAAACCAGTTGAAAGTGACACGGGCTAATGGTGTGTGTTCACCGCGTGACTGACAGCGCAGACGTCACACTCTGCTCAAAAACAGCATGTGTTGTTGACATTCGGCGAGGCTCAGAATCAAGCGCTTATTGAAAAGCGCAGCGGAGGGTCGATCACCCGCTGACTCTGGAGAAACTGGCCCTGTCACGTCTTCTTAACGCCTGTGCTGTGCTGACAACTTAATTAGTCCTAATTATGCACATTAGTAATTAGTGAATTCTTATTCAAACATGTGCAAATGATTGACATAAAACCATCTGTTTCTTGTATATCCGTTTACATTTACATTTATTCATTTAGCTGACGATTTTATCCAAAGCGACTTACAATTGCTATGTTTCAGAGGTCGCACGCCTCTGGGGCAACTCGGGGTTAAGTGTCTTGCTCAGGGACACATTGGTGTCTCACAGTGGATTCGAACCCGGGTCTCTCACACCACAGGCATGTGTCTTATCCACTGCGCCATCACCACTTTTTTACATTACATCACCATATCCCTCTTTTACATTACAATGAACTCTGTCATCAACTTCTATCTGTCTATCTATCTATCTATCTATCTATCTATCTATCTATCTATCTATCTATCTATCTATCTATCTATCTATCTATCTATCTATCTATCTATCTATCTATCTATCTATCTATCTATCTATCTATCTATCTATCTATCTATCTATGTACAAGCATCATATTGTCATGCATTATCAAATTTACACAAAAAAAATATTTAGGCCTAAATTTGAGATTTATGGATTTGGATTGCAACTAAACTGAATGTGATGTACGTGTGTCAGTCATACATAAATTAAACAGGAAAGATTTGTACACTCAAAAAAAATCATGGTGTTTATTATGTGTATCTATTTGATTTGATTTAAATAATGTCAAAAGGCAGATTGCTTACAATCAGCGTAAATATGTTGACTGTGAAAACAATTACATATTCAGTTAAAGCGTATGAACATGGTTAAAATATGACTAGTGGAACAAGCAATATTCACTTAAAATGTATGAGATTGAAAGAAATGGATTTATTGATGAAAACTATATAAACCTGGTTATTGTGTATTTAAATGCATTCAGGTTATTAGTTCTATCATCTTACGTGAAATCATACTTGTTTCATTCGTGTATGACTGACACATATAAATCACATTAAGTTAATATATTAAAATTCTGTAATCCAAATAAATGTACATTTTATATGCAATTCAGATACATAAATCTTAAATTTAGGCCTACATATTTTTTTTAGTTCCTTTAGCCAAAATGCCTGCGTTTGACTTCTTTGACTAAAATATCTCTCTAAAGATGTGTTTTTAAAAATGTATAATTATTTTCAGCTATTGACTTCAAAATGCAACGCTAATCACACAAGATGCTGAAAACCAGCAAGATGTGACACAATGGCCAAGAACGTCAATCCTGACACGTTCACACAGACACAGACATCTTCAAAACGCAACATCTATGCGACACAATATCATACGGTCAGTTTTCTCTTTCATGATGGAGCAATCTTATTGAGAAAGTTAGTAAACCGTTTGACGTTTATAGCCAAGAACCCGAATAGCACCAAACATTCACATCTGCATTTGTTTCTGGCCGAAAGCCGTTTTAAATTGCATTTGTAAAGAGAACAATTGTGTGATATTAGTGATACATAGTACCCATAACAAGCATCTGCCCGCTTATATTCTCACAATTGATCTTTTTCATCTAAATTTGACTACCAACGGCGGGACTATCTAACATTTGCCCGTTCTATTATCTATTTCTACATGCAAACTGTCTCAATATGTTGTCTCCAGATACACAGTATCAGTAGGCACTGACTTACAGTTTTTCAAAAGCTCTCTGTACATATTTTGGTTATTTATGTAACACTGGCTAGTGCAACAAAAACAAAAGCACACGCAATACTTCGAGAAACATTTTAAACCAGGCTAAAGTGGTCACAGAGCTGGTTTTACATGTCAGGGTGGTCTAGTTTGATGGTTTTAAAGAGGTTATGGGAACTTGTCAGCTGGTCAGGTTGGGAGACCACCTTGCTGACCAGCTAAACCCCAGTTTACTATACTATAATACTACTATTCCCATTACTACTACTACTTTTACTAAATGCATCATGCAGGGTTATTTGGCACTGCCATCTTGTGGCCCAATGAAGCAGTTTTAACATTCAGTATTAATTCACACTATGACAAATGATAATTAGGCAACAATGTGCAGTATTGAGGACTAATCAGGAAAAAGTTCACTGTTAGATCTATAGACATGAGCAGCAGATGAAAAACATGATGACTTTTACTGTCCAGTCAATGAGTTTTGTATGAAAGTACCTCAAAGTAAACCAGTTGCAGACTTCCTTCCAAATCCCCATAACATCACATGCAATGATCTAGAACGAACTTCAGAGAGTTAAGGCTTGGTCACACCAAGGACGATAACTATAACCAGTGGCCTTTGCTATGTTTCAATCGTTTCACTTGAAATGGGCCTCACAACAGAAGAGGCGTCCGCTTGCACTCGAACAAGAGCCGTCATCACGGAAATTAATGGGGGCTACGGGCAAAAATGCTGATATTTAAAAAAAGATATATGGGTCTTGTATGAGCTCTTGTCATTAATATTTATAACAGGCCATAGACTGCTGTTTTCCTAAATATCACCAGCACAATTGCAAATGCGATAGCCTATTGATTTCATAACAACAGTAGTTAATGTTAGGTTTTAGGTCTTTCATTTTAGTTGTTCTAAACTAATCCACAGAACCATGTTTCGTAACTAATTTAATTATTTTTTAATGAATCGTTTGACTGAATGATGGTGGACATCCAACTGTTCCTTTGAAACAGGCCTCCGAATTGACTATAACAATAACCATAAAGATATAAATTGTTCTAAATATAAAAGAATAGCACAACTATATCATTAAAAAAATCGTTGGAATTACTTTCAGAAAGATTATTTTCCAGCTAACATTGACAGCCAATAAAAATCCATCTCAGTTTAATATGCTCAGACAACTATAAGTAAGCCATTTGTAAATTAGGGACGGATTAAATATTTGGGAACTGGACAGAAAATGCATTTACAAGTTTATAATTTAGTTAAAATATATTTTGCAGCTGTAGTTTCACGCGGTGTTACACAAACACTTGAGTGTGCATGTGCCTCGATGCCTTTGACATGCCGCTTCTGTAGAGCATTTTGCAGGTTTCCCTGTCCGATCCGACCTGTTCCCATCCGTCCTCCAGGCCAGACCTCTACCTCAGTCCCCTCTCAATCCCAATCTCTGCAGCTCAGCACGGGAATCACGAGGGGAAATGATCCCAGGCCGAGACATACACCAGCAGTGCTCCATCACGATAACCACCACACACCCATATAAACCACCCAAAACAGACATTTACATGCGTTATACCCACACGAGAATGTGAAACGACAATTCATACTTTTTTTTCTCTTTTGTTTACTTATATTTGAGGAGAATACATGTACACAGAGATGGATCGGCGGACCTCGAGGTCGATGCGAACAGGAGTATGATAGGAAAAGTGTGAAGCGGAGTGATAGCGGGATAGAAAGTTTACGAGATGAGAAAAATCAGCGGCTTTTGTGCTTGATATTGAACCCTTGTACAGTGGCGGGAAAGTATTTTGACATTTAAGTCACAATTAAATGTCTGAATGTCAATTGCATTAAGTGTCTTGCTTTTTTAAGTAATTTTTGCTATGATTTTTACTAGATTAATATCTTCAGCTGTAGTTTATTCTATTAACTTAATGTTTGATAACCAGAAAGTGTCCAATTGTTACTTTCCAACACTATTTTTATTGTTGTATACCTTGTAATCTTTCAAACTTCATTTTGAGAAGTACTTTAAAGTGTGTTTGTACTTTATTTCGTAAAAACAAATGGTTTGATGGACTATTTATAATGTATGATCTAATCAATCAAGTGTTGTTTAAGTGTCCAAATACTATTTTGCGGCCACTGTGTACTTTACTAAGTAGTGTGCAAATTCTTCAATTAGTGTAAGAATGCACAGTCTTCAGCGTTCATTAATAATGGCGTAGTGGCCGTCAATTGAACTTTAAATGGGTTTCGGTTTTATTCAGGGGTTATTGCTGGCTGAAATGCAATAATGGTGCACATATTCAGGGAACGCAACATCATCCTATTATAGTATATACAGCATTAACATTGCAAACTGAATGGTTAGCGCTCATGCAGGGTCATTGTGAAGGGTTGCATAAAGCATGCGTTAAGTCACGCACCGCTGCTTTACGTCAAAGCCTCTTCGCCGTGTGCTCTTAAGTGGCGGTTAATTATCCTGTAGGGGATCGGACTCCACATCGGGGTCCAGACTCAAAGGCACAGCTGTCCTTGAAGAGGATTCTGTCAGCGCCTGGACTGAGCTTGATTTATGAGCTCTGCCGTTCACCAGATGGGGGACGGAGAGAAAACGACGGTCCGCTTGCTTAGCGACTCACAGTCGCTTGCTAATTACATCTTTATCTCCCGCTAATCTGATTCTGAAGCGAAAAAAAGAGGCAGCGAACAGAATCTAATACTGCGTTCCATTCAACTTGGAAGAGTGCAATCGAATGCAACATGAAGTCAGAATTGCAATTGGTGCAGAAATTCACACGCTGATATGCAGGATAAATAAAACACACTGTGATGAATAAAATGTTAAGCAAATGTGCATAAAACACTATGATCCTGTCCGTAACCTGCACACCTACAGAACAAATGCTAGCATTGCATAGCATCGCAATTTGGCTGCGAGAGTAACGCTAATGATAGCACTGCTTCATTAGCCTATACCCATGTCATTTCCATAGCATAACGCATGAACTAATGCATGCATTTATGGAGACGTCACATAGGAATATCCGACAATCGTCTTTGAATGGAACGCAGCATTGCAACAACATATTGATGTGTAACCGCAGGATTCTGAGGCTTTTGGTTATGTCATCGAGGCAGACATGAGCATTACATCATTACGGCATAATATATCATACATTACAATCATCAACAGCATGAAAAAAAAATCGCAATACATACAGTACACATTTTTAAATGATATTAGGGCGCCTACACGCTAGAGTTTTCAATGCAAATGCATTGAGTTCAATGGAAAAGACAGAGGACAAATGCGATGGATTGGACAAGTAACACTCTACTTCGTATATCGTATACTTCGTACTGTATATTTGTGGTACCACGGCCATTTTCTCATGCTCAAAACAGATCTTCTGATTCATCTAGCGTGCAAGCGCCCTCACATTTCACTGATTGCTCTCTTTAACGGACTTGGTCAAATTACTTCCATTTTAAAAAAGTTAATCATGGTAAAACAGAGCACAATACTTCAAAAAGTTTTTTTGTTCTTTTTTGCTGTTTGATGAATTCAGTGATTTTAAGTACAAAATATTTTCACACACATGGCTTGTGATCAGCTCTGACATTTTTTTTTTCTCACATGGAATTACTATCATATTTATTCAAATACTTAACATTGTCATCATCATTATTATCATCGTCATCATCATTATTAACACCAAAAATGAATAGCAGTTAACCTTGCAGATTAAAATGTACACAGTGCAGGGGGTTAAAACGGGGTCGGTGCAGGAAGTGAGGTCACAAGAGGGACATTTCTAACCGGTACATGCTATCCACAAGCAACAAGAAGTCGATGAACTGTTTCAGGGCAAGAGACGCCAGAAACTTCTGCTGCCTTCAAGTCCTTGTGGAAAGTTCCTACTTACGAGTTTGTACTAATTATGATGCATTCACGCTATTTTGAAACATATTGCGCAACTTCATATGTCTTTCACTCTTTGCCTCGCGTTTCTCACTTTTGAAAGCCATGTTTGCAAATGTTTTTAGTACATGAATGAAGTCTACAGCTGTAATTTTCATTTTATTAACTAAAGTTCGACTACCAGAAAGTGTTCTCACTTTTCATTTCCAACATAATATATATAACTTTACAATCTCAAACCTCATTTTGAAAAGCAATTTAAAGTATTTAAATGTTTTAACTTCCCGTCAAACACAAGACGTTTAAGCACTTGTGCAACAAACACGAGGAGCACTTTTCTAAATGTGAGTTAAAAACTAAACTTATCACGATCAACACCAATGAATCTCCTCTAATAATGACATTTTGGTGGCGAATGCATGGTCATCTCGTAAATACGATCATTTCAACGTGACTTAAAGGCAGCAATATCGTCCAAGCCAAAAGGCTGAAACAGAGAGGCTGATGGGAAACGGTGAAATGAGTTGCCTCTACTGCATACATATTTACACTGAGGACGATCTGAGTGATGGACAGACTGAGGACAATATGAGGGCTGGACGCGGGTCAGATGCTCGCTTTGGGTCGAGAGCCCAAACGAACGCAAACGAGGGGCCGAGATGACACGGCACTCCTGCTAACCCTCGCTAGAAAGAAAAACACGTGGTTTGACATCAGTCATAGTAGCTACGCATGTCAGAATGCACCGGCGTTCAGCTCAGATCTCTGCGTTCGGATCAGAGGGTCAGCGGCCGACGGGCCCGCTGGTGAAACAGCTCCGAGAGGGTCACCCGAACATCGCAACCATCGTCGTCAACACCGTCACGTTACGACCAGCATGTCCAGCACGCACATCAAGAAACACAGAACCGTTATCTTGTCGTTCACATCATTTGCATCACATAGCAGGTTTGGACGTTAAAAGGTGACCGTCGTTGGGGGAAATGAAGCGTGATATGCGACCGGGCGTGAATGGAAATAGGAAGAGAAAGGAATGGCCGAGTGATGTAGCGATGGCTCCTGGATTAATGCATAATTTCTTTTTGTTCACAGTGATGGGTTCGTATTTAAAGACTCCTTCCAAAGCGGGAAAGTTTTAGACCTTCATCAGAACAGAGATGGAGAGGCAGAACCACAGACCGACTCCTGATAAACGTCCGTTCAGAGACACCCCTCCGCCGTACACCGCCCCGGGCCCTGCAAGAGCAGAGAAGCAGACGTGAACACGGAAAACCATAGAGACAAAGGTGGTCGCTGGTAAAGTCAATATGAAATCATCAGCAAAATGCACATTTCTTAAAAAAAAATTAAATAAAAAAAAGTCTTAGTGAGTGCATGTATTGATTGCACTGTTGCATGCTCAATACATTAAAACATTTTCATCAATGTTCAATCAAAATTATATTTGATATTTCATTATTTTTATTAAATAATAATTTGCTCCACTTCTAAAACAACTTTCCCCGTTTGGCTGATTACACAATCACAATCTTGTGATTGGCTGTCACAAGCCCTTTAAACTAGAAAATGAGTAATATTATGCAGGTTGAAAGGATCGCAAATTTTTGACTTTAACCTCATTTTGAAGGCTTAATAAATCTGTATATTATATCTATATATAGTGCATTTAAATCTTACATTATAAGTATAAATCCAATTAAAATAACTTAAAATTATTTTATTAAAATGTCAAATATTTACACAAATAAATCAAATATTAAAAATAAAAAAATGAAACGCAAGAAATAAAATACAATAACAATTATAATGAATTAAATATATATATATATATATATATATATATATATATATATATATATATATATATTTTTTTTTTTTAGAATAAACAATAGAGTTGTGTATATGGCTTATTTTTAACAGCACTGCAGATTCATTATTTTAGTTTGTTTGACTGATATTCACTTTAAAATGTCACGTCCAGTTTAGTTTTGTTCATGGACTTTCAGTGAGTTTTCATCTGCCATTTCTTTGTTCAGTTTCCCGCTACTCATCCGTCTCCTTGTTTACCATCATTATTAGTTCATGTGCCTCAGCTGTGTTTAGTAATTAATCCTCGTTATGTTCACTAAAGTTGTTCCTTCTCCTGCACTCCTCGTCTGGTCACCGTAATACCGACACCGTGTTAACCTGAGTTTCCCTGATTCTTGAGTGTTACTATTAAAGTGTTGTTTGGATTTCATCTTCTGAGTCTTCCCCCTGTTCCTGAGTACACCACAGCATTACAATCATGACAAATTTAAACTTGAATTGATATTTGAGCCAAAACAACATATTTATGAAAGCATTCAGAGTTGAAGTACGTTAGACAGTATTATTCCCAAACAGAAGACAGAAAAATAAATGAAAGAAATTATAGGAGAAAATAACAGCATACGTGTTTGGAACGACATGAGGATGAATAAATAATTGCAGGATTTTCATTTCCACATGATCTATTCCTAAGACAGACAGAGGTGGGATAGATGTTTATTCTCTTAAGGATGAAGATAAAGGTTGCAGCAAGTTTGATGGAAAAGTGAGAGTCAAGGCCAGACGCTGATGTGGAGAGGAGACGTATGTAACTGACGACAGGAGACTCATCACGGGAAGAACTCGTGGAGATAATGGGAGACAGAATGAGACGGTGAAGGGAGGGATGGAGGACTTGCTTACAATGGTAAAGCATGAGGGGGGAAACGGCATGAACAGAACAGGAATCACTCACTGGGGACTGAAATGTGGAGAATGGAGGGAGAGAATCTGCTGATGACTTCCTGGGGTAACAGGACAACAGAGCGGGAACAAACGAGAGGAGAGGAGAGCAGCGCTCTCACATAATGGGCTGGAGAATGAACAAGAAGGGTGGAATGGAAAAGGAGGGAAGAAACGGCAAAAAACAGATGACATGGATATGGATCATAATGATGCTGTGTGGTAGTTTTACTAATACTGGTTGTGCGAAGGATAATGTAATATTATCGAAGCAATAATGTACAGCCAATCTATAAACAATTAATCCCTCTAATTGGACAATATACAGTTGTAATCAAAATTATTTAACCCCAATTGCAAATCAGGTTTATTGGGAAAATGTACAGACTTTCAGCCGTTTGCAATCGACAAATCAAACAAAAGTAGTTGAAGTGGTTTCCCCAAATTCAACTGAAAATGCAACTTTTAATATTTCTGCAGTCTCGAAATGATTCAACCTCTTCATGGCAAGCATCTCCTGGCAGTGTTTCTGATTAATCTTAACCCATTCCTCACGAGCAACGCCTCTAGTTCAGTAATATTCTTCTTCAGTAATATCCTACCAGAGATTTTCTATGGGGTTAATAATACGTTTTATTTAAATAGCACCTTTCCAGGGCTCAAGGATGCTATAACAACAATAAACAAGCAACAATAAAGGCAATGGACAAAGACAGCGGACAAAACAACAGTAGGTAGATGAAAGTGTAAGTACAGTAAATGAGGAATTAGGTAGATGGGGTTCAAGTCAGGTGACTGTGATGGCCACTGTACAATCTTCCAGGACTTCTTCTGAACTGACGGCATGACGTTTTCTCCTAGGATTTCCTGATACTTCAATGAATCCATCTTGTCTTCCACACGCTGCAGGTTTCCAGTGCCAGAGGATATAAAGCATCATGAGCCAAAACATGCTTAAAGGATTAGTACACTTTAAAAAAAAACTTTTGCTGATAATTTACTCACCCCCATGTCTTCCTTGCTCTGTTCTGTGATGCGTGTTCGTGACATGATCTTTTCAACGTAATTGCGTATTACGTGACGTCACGAACGTGCATCACAGAACAGAGCAAGGCGAGCATTTGTGCTTATGAAACTTTTTTATTTATTTTTGAAATGACTGATCGTTTCGCTAGATAAGACCCTTATTCATCGTCTGGTGTCGTTTAAAGCCCTTTGAAGCTGCACTGAAACTGTCATTTGGTCCTTGAATCGTTTGGGTCCCATTGAAGTCCATTATATGGAGGAAAATCCTGGAATGCTTTCATCAAAAACCTTAATTTCTTTTCGACTGAAGAAAGAAAGACATGGACATCTTGGATGACATGGGGGTGAGTAAATTATCAGCAAAAGTTTTTTTTTAAAAGTGATCTAATCCTTTAACTTTAGACAGTTCTCTACTACTAATGCTTCATTCTTCTTCTGGTCCATAGGTTTTCTCCACAGAACAGAATCCCAAAACTTCTGTGGGTTATGATTTTGAGCACTTTTCTTGTGCTTTTGGGTCAGTAGTGGTGTACGTCTCGGAGTTCTGGCATGCGTTTAGTACGCAAGTGCCTCAGTGCCTGTTGACACCAAGTCTTCCTGCAGGTGTTTTGCATGTCACTCACTTTTTCTGAACCTGCCTCCTCAGAAATCTGGTTGCAGCCGTTGATAGTAACCACTGTTAGACTGGGATATACTGAGATGGACTGAGATATATAGCACTATAATGAAAAAATATAACACAGCCCTAATAGCTTTGCAAAAACAAACAAACAAAAAAAAACACTGGAGGTTTGAAAGTTTTGTCCATTAATTTATGCTTAAATCAGAAGCAGCCGTGCGTGAAAAACAACATTGGAACAAATGTAAGGTGTTTCTGTGTATATGCTCAATCACTCAATACAACGATGTTTTGGCTCCATCCCAAGGTATTGCCGTGACCCGTTCCTCCTCCTCTCTCGGTTTTGCTCTGCATTGAATCTTCTAACACCAGCAAACTTTTCCACTGAGAGATCTGCCGCCTGCTGGGTCCAGAACAGTGTCAGACGCTGACGATAAGTTATTACATACAGGAGTTGACTTGGTGCTGCTTTTGTTTTTGTGTTTAACATCGCCTTTATAGGTTATCCTTTAGGGCTAGAAAGTGTGACCCTAAAATTGAGTGAAGCTAGCTGTTTCTCAGGAAGAGCTGAAACATCATTTATCACCAGAACCTAGAGATGGATAACGGGAGACTTTAAAAGCCTTTTTTTAAATAAGAAATGCATCAACAGAGGAGCTTGTTGAGCTACTTAAATATTTTAAGATGGCCATTAAGCAACTTACTGGCTAGTGGCTACTTGCTGAATTTTGTGAAATGATAAAGTATGTTTCTGGGAGAACAGAGAAAGATTTGTTTAATTGGAAACCTTTATTACTAGAATTGGCAAAAGCATTTTAGCATCTCATAAAGCAGATTTAACAAAGTAATGAGGTATAAGTATACGACAACGTCTGAATGGAAATCATACAGCACTACGTGAAACACTAATGCTAATCATTTATGCAATGATTGCAATGGCAGAACTGAAATACTTGCCTCGCTAATTGGTTGTTTATGTTCTGTGCAGTTCATTTGTGCTATAGATTTACACTACCGTTTGAAAACATTTCATCATTAAGTATGTGAGAGGAATCAGGAGGTAACTGCTACAGAAAACAAGTAAACCGCTGCGGTGAATTATCCTCAGCAAAGAAAGAGGCTTAAATTAATGAAATATTCATTTTATGAAATATTCTTTACAACCTGATGGGAAAAATAATATATATATATATATATATATATATATATATATATATATATATACATATATAATTTAGAAAACTGATGAGAAAAATCTTTAGTACAAGGAAATCACTAGAGTTGTTATTATTTGTTATTGTGTCCTTGTTGTTTCATTCAGCCCTGGGTTTTTAAAAATCCCTGAGGTTTGTCTTCAATAAAGCAGAGCTACAGTATAAGACTATTTACAGTCAGACAATGAAAGCTTTCGGTAAACGCTCAAAGCACATTTTCCACAACAGTGCATGTTTTATATGAATCCTCTATTACTCAAGACACTGATGTCCTGCAGTGGACAAAATGCTGTAATTTATTAAGCCTTCAAAATGAGGTTAAAGGCAATTTGCTGTAACAAAACTTTAATTCAGTTAACAAACACTTCGGGCACTACAAACTTCAACAAAGTTTTGTTAGAATCGTCATAGTTCATTTTAAATTGTTGGCTGTGCAATTTATGTACGCATTTTGCGAGCTGAATTATAACGATAAAACTGACCTTAATGTGTGACAAAACTACATTTCCCACAATTCTCTGTGGTAGCATGACAATATTAAATTGCCCCATTATGCATTATTGCCCCATTTTCGGATATTCCCTTTCATGCAGTGTGTAATACAGCTGTTTGTGAATGTAAAAGGTCTGCAAAGTTTTAAAAATCAAAGTGCAGATAAATGGAGTTTTTGTCTCCTAAAAGAAAGGATCGATTTTGAACAGCCTGAAATGAGTCGTCAGCAATTCCAGTCTCACTTTCTGCTGAACCTGCAAACAAGTCGTAGCTGAGACTGGAAGAGTTTGGTTTGAGTTGTTCATGTCAATGTCGAGAAGACGCTGTTTACTGCAAATCCACTTTGAGGCACTAACAAAGGATGAGATTGATACGGTAAAAACCAATTGTTACTGTTCGTATCACTGTGAATCAAGTGCTGAGAAAGAGCTGAAACTCCCCATACAAAAATGTAATATATGGCCATATATGTACCTATATTTTAAATAGCATGACATATATCTATACATATATTTGACTTATCTGAGAACACAATATATGCCTGCAACATATATGAACATTTACGTGTCCAAACATGTGAAGAAAATATTTGAGTTCATCCATATATGATACCATATATCTGCATATATTACAGTAGAGTATTGGTTTAAGTATATAAGTATAAATATGTGACATACATATTTGTTTCCAACATATTTAATAAATGAATGTAAACATACATGCATGTGATACTGATGCATTGAAATAAGTACATATATGCATATATACATAATATGCGTCTTACATATATTTAACATGTATGTGCATATACTGGAAAATATATGGCCCTTACATGAAAATAGCAATTTTTGCTATATATGTTTCATATACGTCTATGTGTTTTATATATATGAATTTTGCATATATTCTCATACAGGCATTATATATGTAATTTACATATATTGACATATATCACATTTCTGTATGGGTCAGATATGCTAATGTGAGTTATTCTGACACATGCTGTAAACAAGGCCATACGTAGGGTTTATAATTACAGAGGTCACAATATAGATTTTGCTAGCGGGGTTTGGGGACATGCTTGGCTGTTTGAAATATTTAAATGCTGTTCAGAAACAGAAATTAGCTGAGCTGCTTTGTTTACTGAGTAACAGCTGCATTTCTGTTGTTCCATAAAAGCCATCTAAAGTGAATGTTATGTGCATTTTCATTCAGAGCATCTCCTTCACTTGTTGGGCTTGTTTCGGAGTGCGCATTCACTCTCATTATTAACTCTTTACCCACCATTGACAGAATTTTCTGGCTTTCCGTGTTTTCACTGTTATACAGTAGGGGGCACTCAACATTAAACAGCATATAAATCAAAACTGTCTAATGTTTCTGAATGAAATGTCGACCCAGTATGAGCTGGGACTGTGAAGCTTTAGGGGTGTTGATGGACACGATCTACTCCATTTATGTTTTGATCATCGTTCTGAATACGATCTGGATGAAGTCTTTTGACAAAAATGCAATTTTCACAGATTTTTGCTCAAAATGTTGCTTTTTTTATGAAACTTACCCACATTCAAGTGTTGATAAAAGCTAGAATTAAATGGCTCTGTTCTTTCTTTTGATATATTTAATAAATTTCAGATATTCATACAACAAAATATATTGGGGGCCATGACACTTTTGTGAAAATGATCCAAAAATGCTGGAGCAAGCTGGCAACTTTTTTCAAAAACGCTGGCGGTGAAAGAGTTAAACTTATGCCTGATGAAAATGGCTTTGTTAATCTTTCTTGTCTTGTCACACTGACACCTATTGCAATGAATCCCGTTAATTATAGCCTATATTTTCAATTAAAAACAGCTAAATTAAACAAAAGTTTATTAGTTTGCACCCCTAAATATTTCTGTTGGTCGTTTAATATTTCGATTGCAAAACAGCTGACAAATATTACATGTTGAGTTTATCTCACACTTTATGACCATGTACTAATTCGTGATCAGCAGCTTCTGTGAACATAAAACCCTCCTACTTTAATGCGCGGGTCATCTCTAACATTTTGCTTAGCATTGCGCAAAATCCATGCAGCACAAAATTAGAGTTAATATTAGGCAATTATTTCACAACCTTTATTATATACACCTCGGTCCAGACCTCAGGGACCTCTGTAAGTGCTTGACCAATCACGACAGACTAGGCCATCTGACCAATCAGAGCAGAGCAGGCTCTTGGAAAGGAGGAGTTTAGAAAGACCAGATGCTTTATCGAACCGTTTTAGAAACTGTGAGAAAAGAGCTGATGCTGCAATGTATATTATGACAAAGTTAAAGTGTTTTTTGACCTTCGATGCATGTAAACCTATTGAAGAAACCTTTAAAATAGAATATTAGAGACACTTTAAAATACAAGCATGAATTTCACACCTAAGGCACACCGTTTTTGATGTATTGGTGCTAAACAAGCTTAATCAATGACTAAAAAAGAGAAAATTAATGAAATTGTCACTTATTTCCAATCAAAATCACCTCAAACATCATAACAAGGACTTTCGAGCTTATGCATGGGAATTGTGCTGTAGTGTCACAAACCCTTTTAAATGCTTCACGCTGTAGCAGGAGTTTGTTCAAGCTATGCATTATTAAAAAGGGTGAAAACGATGCACTTTGCTGAGTTTACAGTACCAGACCATTTGCTTTCAAGCACCATCAATGGACACATCGCTATTATCCGTCTACGGAGGAGCTCTACGTGAAAACTAGCCTCGGGAAGCGAGAATTGTACATTTGTTTATTTTGTACAGTGGAAAGTCACTTCCTGCAGGGTGTTTATTTATCCTTGACTTTATGCCTTTGTAGATTTACGAATGTTTGGAGAGTGTTTGAGTGCGAGTGTGTCTGCAATGGCATACTCACTGAAGAGTAACATGCTGGCATTAGAAGCCCCGAGGCGGTTGGAGGCGAAACAGGTGTAGTTGCCAAAGTGTTTTTCTGTGACGTTGGTGAAGAGCAGCAGGGAACGTGTTTTCTCGTTTTTAATCTTCAGCGTGTTATCGCTCTCTACCGGCCTGAGGAAGAAATAATGAGAAAGATCACACTTTAGAGTTGAGCGAGTTGTCACGTAAGTCAGTATGTGCTGCTTCCCATGGTTCACAGCGTCTCTTTCCTTACCTTCGGTCATCCCTGTACCATTCAAAGGACGCGGTAGGAACCGCCATAGCTTCACACCGCAGAATTGCAGTTTTCCCCAGCTGGGCAGGCATGTTCTTTACATCTGTAATTGTCGGTGGATCTAAAGAGCAACAGCTCAAAGTTATAATGCTGATTTGTTGATGTTTCAAAGAATAGGCTAATTGATCAAAAAGTATTTGATTTGTTCAGGATATTTGTTAGTAGTCTCTAATGATAAGATTTTTGTCATTAAAAATACATCAAGGTGGCTGGTAACCTTTCGATCCAATGTTTTTGAGACGCTTACAAAAGCTCTCAACACTAATATTGACCCTGACCCATTTATAGCCCTATTTGGGGCCTGATATCCCCTAGGCCTGATTTGGTGGCCCGAGTTCGTAAAGTCATTGCTTTTACTACAATCTTGGCCAGACGGGCTATCCTTCTGAAGTGGAAGCATGTTTCCCCTCCAGCACATGACAGGTGGATCCAGGTCATTTTCTAATGTATTGGGCTTGAAAGGTTAAGATGCTCACTATCTGGTTCACTTAAATCCTTTTAAAAGACCCAGGATCCCTTCTTAAAATAAATTAAGGCTTTACCTTGTACACCTGTAACAGGCAATGATACATACTTTTCACCTGTTAGAAGGATATATCTATAAAAAAGGAACTTTAACAATTTTATTTTATTATATTTTTTTCATTTGAGTTATTGGATTTGGGAGGGTATGTAAGGGATTAATAATGGACAATGTTTTATGCTCTACTGTTTTTTACGGTGTCATATTCTGTACTGTCACTGAAAACCAATAAAAAGATTTGGAGTAAAACACATCAAGGTGCCCCCAACTCTAACGTTTGTTTCTCCGCTCATATTTAATATTATATTTCCTGTATAATGAGTGTGTTGTAGATCTGTGTTTTATTGATTGTTGTCTCCACTCTCTATACTCCCACTTGAGTCTTGAGTCTTTTTAAGGTATGAACAACCAGTGCTAAAACAAGGGGGTTTCATGACACTTTAAGAACAGTAATGAAGTACTTTTACTCAAGTTCTTTACAACCCCATGGAGATGAGAAGAGATGATTAAAAGATAGAGTTTAACTCTACAGATGGCCGACAGCAATTCAATTTATGTTTCCATTACACCATCACAGAGTGTTCTGGAACAGTCTCAACGATCTCATTAGGATGTAATGTGTGTTTGTGACGACTCGACTTACAGTTGACTGTGACCTTGACACGGCGTGTGTCTGGCGGCGCCACACCGTTGTTGGTGATGCATTCAAATTCCTCTGCTTGATGCCGCTTGATTTCTGTGATTTCCAGAAATTCGCCCTCGCTCATGAGACCGTCTGTGAAGACAGAAGACGAGAAGGTGATTGAATACACGCCGCCGTGGTGCACAATGTCATACGTGAGTGTAATTGGGAGGGTAGGTGTTGTAGAAGCAGGCGCATTAGGATCATTGTTCCACACTGTCATATTAAACAAAAAAAGGCTAGAGGCTATTTCTCTCGGTCGGTGTACCACAGGGGACGGTTCTCCTGGAGAAACCAGCTGTTGAATGTAGTGCAATGGTGAGACGGGAATTCAGCGATTTGAACCCGGCTCTTTAACCACTACTCTACATTTTCTAAAATGACTAAACGATTTAACCCTTTCACCCAACCCCTTACAAGTTTATTTCAACAGTGTTCAAGGTGAACAGGGCTTGCTGTGGAGTCAAGACAAATATGAGGCAAACGTCATGTCACATTTTATTATTGGCTGTTTCAACACGTACATGTTTAACCCCCCAATCTAATGTGAGCATATGTAAGTATTGGGCCAATTGACTCAAAATGTGTTTCTAAGTGATCAGCTTCAGCTGTGTCCTGTAGCTTTAATTGTTCATACATAAAACAGCCTTGATGATATATGTATATATATATATACATATATATATACTCAGATCAATAGTTTCTTCTCACAATACCTTAAAGGAATAGTTCACTTAAAAATGAAAATTCTGTCATCAGACAGTTGATGGACCCCATTGACTTTCATAGTATTTTTTTCCTACTATAGAAGTCAATGGAGTCCATCAACTGTCTGGTTACTGACATTCTTCAAAATATCTTCCTTTGTGTTCAGCAGAAGAAAGAAATTTATACAGGTTTTTAAGAATTTGAGGGTGAGTAAATAATGACAGAATTTTCATTTTTAAGTGAACTCTTCTTTTAAAGGTGCAGTATGTAATATTGACAGCTAGCGGTTGAAATGGATACTGCAGTCCAAATTAAAAATATTGTAGAGAGTTGTTTCTCCTGCCAACTCCTCCTCAGACTCGATTTGCCAGATTGAGGACTAATGCTGCCTTCACGTGCTATAGGAAATTTCCTACTTCCCACTTCTGAAGTCGTGATTACGAGCTTGACGCATTCAAGTGGTTTGTTGTCAGGAAGAACAGGAATCATGGAGAACACCAGATTTATTCCTGCCTATTTATTGGGAACATCTTATTAAAGCCAAACTGATATTTAGCATCCCAATCACTGACAACCATATAAACATTCAATGTGCTATCTAGGTAGACAGCTTGCTGATATTTCTGGAATTTTAGTCAAATGCAGTCTATTTTTATAAAACATACGGGAGAGCCGGAATAGTTGAAACACTTTTCAGATAAACTCGTTTTCTAAGATAAGGTTTCAGATATATTTTTTTCTTTTTCTGATCAACAACTCACATATGTGTTCTCTTAGTATCATGTGTTATTCGGTACAAATATAGAATGATTTAAGTAAAAATTGACTTTGAACGGTAGTTGTGCTTTGTTTCAATCGTCCCGCATGAGCGGGAACACATGGGTGGGACGGATGAAACATAACAGTTTAAACGGCAACTATTCATCTAAACGTATTTTGTAATTTATTTTAAAGGTTCGTATTAACCATTTTTGTTCTGTCGCCCAATAAACAATAGGCGATAATAAGCCTATGCGCATTTTGCGTAATCTCATAGGCTATTTTGACGAAGACAGACAAATCAGTTTACAATTCATTTTCTTAAATTTCTTCCTCGAGTCATATTGAGTGTTTGCTAGTTGAATAGCCTGTTATTATGAACATAACACAATTATGAACACTTGTTTGAACCGTCCCGACAGCGCCTCCTGCCAGTTAAACCTGTTTTACACTTAAACTAAAAAACTTGCACACTTAAGGGTGTGTTGCATTACCAATACACCTGCCGTATTATCATTACAATGGCACATGAAACAATAAATACTTGTCAGTCAAAAAAAAGTGTCACACGGAAGAATTCACTCACCGCACTCAAAAACCGCTTTCCGGCTTTAATAATAAGAAATGTTTTCGCGGGTCTGGTCAGCATTGCGTGCTGTACGTGCTGACAAAAATTGACATACATGATGTGAGCGGTTTTCAAGGAAATCTCAATGGTTCATCCGTCCCGTGTTTCAATCGCCCTGGCTCTCCCCTACACTACACTAAAATGATAATTAATATTTGTAAATATGCACTACTTTAATGACAAGACATGGTGATGTACCTGTTGTGTAAAAAATGAGTAAAGAATACTAGTCACAGCAGCAATCATTCTCCCCTCTGCCATGTTTAAATTGTATGGCCTGCCCAACTCCCGAGTTTCCAGTGGTAAATACGACTTGAGAGGGCGTTCATGTACAATTTTTAACTAGGAAACTCATATATACGATAATTCCGATAGCACGTGAAGGCAGAATTACATACTGTAAGTTTATGAGTTGATTTATCTGCATTTTATTTAACGGCTCTTTGGAATACTTGATTCTGATTGGTCTATTGCGACATCCAGCGGTATGTTGGATGGAAAAAACCCATAACACAGGTTCACAAGTCGCCGCTTTTACGCTGGCTGTTTTTTTCCTTGTGGAAGTTTTGCATTTGGTGAGCCATTAAAATATTAAAACTCAAATCAATATTTTGTGTACAGTTATTTAATTATGTCATCCGGAATCACGGAAGCACTCTCTTGTTTCACACAAACGCAGCTGCTGCCATTTTGCGGCGATTGTTTTGTACACTTTAATGGATTATAACATAACAAACAGGTACGATTTAACATTTTTATTTTTAAATCAATATCTCTTATCCCCATAATTATTAATGTTGTGAAATACCATGTAATAAGTGGTAAATGAATGTATTCCTTAAATGTCCGTCTATTTTGAACTTGCCGTGCTAGGAACTGCTTTCTCCGCGGAAGCTTTGCGTTTAAAGGCCTTATAAAATATTTCAACTCAGACCAATATTTCTTGGCTAATTATTGACTTATGTGGCAATACATCCACATGTACTGTGATAATGTACAGTACATCCAGCCCGTTGTTATCTCAGAATAAACCCCTTCAGGCCGATGCAAGACCGTCCTGATCACCCTGTCAGGGTTTAATCTGCGAGAACAACCGGCTGGATGTACATTATCCCTTACTTAATACTCTCCCATTCATAGAGATTTTTAGATGGATGTCGAGGCTTTTTAGGTCGGGTGGAATCTGTGATCTCTGACCCAGTTTGTTTGCTGGCTTTCATGGCTACAGTACGCTGTGTTTTCCGGCAACTGGCAAATACTATTGGGTGAATTGGCATTGGGCGGAGTCACACAGACCAAAACAAAAACAGACATTCCCATACGGATTGCACATTTCAGAGTAAAATAACAGGATCTAGCATTGTTTTTCTGAGAAGTATGTGAACTCAGCATGTTTCCTAAATATCTGCAAACATATGGTATTTTTAGTATAGTATTATGGTATTTATGCGATAGTACAGTAAAAGAAAAAATGACATACAGCACCTTTAACAACTAGCAAATGCACACAAATTTATAACAAGGTCTCAATTCTCAAACTCCACAGACCTTATATAACCTTCACACCCATCTTCAAACTAAACAAGTACTGAAAATTATATAACTTTCAGACTTCAAACTAAATTTAATGCGATGAACCTTTTCTTTTCTGTTTGCAATTCTGTTTGGTGCTTCTAGTGGAGCAGAAATGGCACTCTTCACCTTGATTAAAATTAATTTCAACAGAATAAAATTTATTTATTTAACAAGAGCAATGATAGGAGGAGGCGAGTAACAAACGGTCCATGGAATAACTGAAAGGCTTTGATAAGAAACTCGTGTCTGCGTCACCCTCAGATAAACATCACAGAACGTGTGTTGGGTAATGCATCACTGAGCTTTATTTACCGGCCATTGTGAACTACAAAAAGACTGTCTCGCATCTCCAAGGCACTTCTTTCCCTTTAGCGAGACGAAACAGACAACAACAGAAATCTTTAGTTACAGGGGCAGCGCTGGATTTTCCTCTGTGTGATGAAAGTGGATGTTATTAGTACAACAATGACAGCGAGAACGGATACGTGCAAACATACTTTGTTCTTTTTCATCTACAATAGTCAGACTGCAGAACGGCACACAAAAATCTCGGTGTCAACCAGAATAATCCACTTCTTAGTAGTCTCTCTCTGGCCTCGGCCAAACACAAAGGCAACCGCACACCTTTTAATTCACAACCACGGGACTTTATGCCACAAATTCGGCACCTTTTCTAATTGAAGATTATTCCGGGGGATTATTAGCACAGCTACTGAACTGGAGAGGATTATTTGCAGCTGGCGATGCCACCCGACTGAGCACACGCTGGGGTTTACAGCAATGTTATTCACTCATTCCATTAGGTTAATAAATATCGTTCCCCTGTGAGATCCTCGTCAGGCCGTCTGAGCACCTATTTCAACCCGCTGGGGAGGAGAAAATAATCTTATCCTGACAAAAGGGTTTACAGGTAAAAAGACTGGTATGTCTCACACACTTCGAGGTGATATGCTTACTTATAAGACGCTATTTGTATCTATTTCTCACAGCTGTGGCAAGCACATTCCCATGTGGCCAGACGCATTTTTGCTCAAGCTACAGCTGGAAAACGTCAGCGAAACGACAAAATCAGCTTTAGAATTACATTTAAACGGCTAGATGGAATCAAACAGGGATTCCTACTGGATCTAGATCCATGTTAAATAATACAAATAAAAAAAACAACTTACGCTGCCTTGTGTAATAATACCATAACTTGATGTAATAATTTCAGAAACAAAAATCTATTTTTCGGTTTGCATGCTGCAAATTATGTAAAAAAAAAGGTATATTATTTTATATATTATTGCATATATACATTATTTTCCCATTGAATTTTCAGCAAAAACCACATTGTGATACATATTGTTATCATGAAATTACCCCAACTCTGCATAAAATTGTAGACATAGCTCCTGTGGCATTCAAAATTAAATATATGCACCTCCGACTAAATAAAAAGTTATTTTTATTTAATTACAGTAAAAATGTTGCATTATATATTTTTTAGTTTTTAGCATACATTAAGGGAATTAGCCATAATGTATACATTTATGTTTAAATAATATATCATTATTTCCTTTACATTATGGTATACAGTAGTTTGGGCATTACAGTAATGAGAATTTACAGGAAATAATGTGCTTAAAGTCGTCATGAAACTAAAGTTGCGATAGTCTTTTCTTCTCTATTGTGTCATATATCCGAGTGAGAATAAATAAGAACAAATGTGGGCGGGGCTTGATTGATTTTGTCTGTGGGGGAATTGATTGGATGGTTGTGGTTCGCTATTGGTGGATCTCATGTGATTGACAGGTTGCCCCGCCCTCGTCATCAGAGAAGAGATGTCGCTGCAAGAGGGAGGGGAAGTTATTTTAATTCAAGATTATGAGGAACATGATGTGCACGGATAAATAATTGTCGTATGCGTTCACGAGAGAGTTACCTGGTTATGCCTACGTCAAATACTCGTAATCAGACTACAGTTACTTTTTTTATTGATTACATGAATACATGTTATTCTCACAATGGCAGTAGATTATTCATAATTCATTGATTGTTGAAATACTATTGATCACACAGACCAAAAACAAAAACAGACACTCCGTACCGGAACACACATAACAACTGTTTGTAGCATTGTTTTTCTGTGTATGTGAACTTAGCGTGTTTCCTAAATATCTGCAAACATATTATGATATATTTATGCTTTAGTACATTAAAAATAAAATTACATACAGCACCTTTAAATTCATGGCTTTCTGATGTCGGTTAATTGTTAATTGTAAATATTACAAAATATTTAAATCAAGTGTTACATTTTTATTGTTTTTATTTTAATATTATTTATTTTAATAAAAAAATTAATGATTTAATTAATAGCCTTTCATTAAACTCACAAAAGTCCTGCAGTTCCATCATGAACCCCATTTTGGGAAACCCTGATGTAATGTAATATTGAATGCACCTCATGTTGTTGAAAGAATGGCATATATTGTCTCTCTTTGTATTTTTAAATCAATATGGTACAGATTATCCTATTCAAATCAGTGTGAAAAATGTGTAATGTAATGGATTATGTTACCAACTACAATTTTCTGTCATGTAATTTGGAATCCGTAACAGGCTACAATTTGAAAAATTAAAAAACACTAATAGTTGGCGAAAAACAATATGTGACAAAAGTAGTATGTCTGAATTCAAAGTACTTATAAAAAAGTAGGAAACAAGCAGCCTACCTACTACTTCCGGCAGATCCTGAAGTGTGCATACGATGGACACTTCACTATCCCATGAGGCCACATGAGAGGATTTATGAATGACAGTGAAGCGACACAACTGACACTGTAGGTCACATGATAATGACAACATGGCGGATGTAGTACATCCAGATAACATTCATACTGACTGTTTCATGCTGACTTTAAGAGTGTATGTTAACCACTGTCGGCCTTCACAATTTCGGGAGTGATTCTATAATTTAGCTTGCATCTAAACACTGTTAAGGCAAGCCAAGTTTATTTATATAGCACTCATACACAATGGTAAGTGCTCTAAATAGAAGAAATTAGTATAATCAAAAGAAATAAGAATAATTACAACAGTTTAGAATAAAAAAAGAAACTAAAATACAGTACAAACAGTCGAACGAACAGTGGCAGAGTGCTCATTCACTGTTACTCATAAAACACTGTGGTGTACAGCTAGATAAAATGTGCCGGACAGAATGTGTGTGGGTGGTCAGTGTAATGAATGAAACTGACCTGTCGAACGCGTGAGTAAATTTGGCTTCAATCCGTTTGGACGTGCATGTGCGATGTAAGCTCCTGGTTACAGTGTTTCGACAGAGTGGGCGTGTCTTCTGTCAGTGACGGACAGGTATGTGATTGTGATGTCATCGCGCCCTGTCTGCTTCCCTACAGTGTGATGTACAGGTCCAGATGGCTTTCTGTTTCTCTGGCCTAATCTACACGCCCAATTTCTCGCCCTGCTGCTGGCAACCAACAGCTCCACCGCAGTGACACGCACTGAATAACAATGTGGCTCTTTCTGTGGCGCTTTCCGCCCCTCTCTTTATTCCTGCCGTGCCGGTGGGTTATGAGGTGTGGAGGAAGTGCTGAGTGGAGGAAAGCACAGACCGAGAGATCTGCAGACGAGGACCACAGGAGCTATGACTACTATTTTATGCAGAGTTGGGGTAATTTTATATTATGGTAACGGTATATACCACAATGTGGTTATTTTTGCTGATGCAATGGGAAAAAATGTATATATGCAAAAATATATCATTATATAAAATAATATGATACATTTAAAAAAAAAAATCCCATTTTTATTATTTTTAAATATCTGCAAACATATGATATTTTTATGCTTTAGTACATTAAAAATAAAATTACATACAGCACCTTTAAATTCATGGCTTTCTGATGTCGGTTAATTGTCACATGACATGCAGGTAAACATAAAATATATACCACAATGTGGTTATTTTTGCTGATGCAATGGGTAAAAAAATATATGCAATAATATATAATTATATGATATATTTAAAAAAAATCCTATTTTTATTATTTTATTTTAAACTTAACCAATTAAGTGATACAATCATAATATATAAATTTAAGTTTAAATACTATATATATATATATATATTTATTACATTATAGTATAGTTTTTGCAATAAAGTAATGAGAATTTACAGAGGAAAAAATATGCATTTTCTTTTATGTTTCTGTAACTGGTAAAAAATGATGCTACAGTAACAATGCCAAGGTCATGGGTTTGATTCCCAATGATAACATTTGTATTCCAAATGCACTGTAATTTTTGTCTGGCAAATGCATAAATATAACTGAATTCTTTTGATTTTGGAGTAAAATATAAAACTTGCATGTTCTCAACACTCACATAGTCATGAAATCAAAGACCCTCCCATTGATGAATCATAACTGGACAGATTTTGAGACGCATGCCAATACTATCAGCGATCGGCTCTTCTGACCATTCGTGACAGGATCACTTCAATGTGTAACATACAGAGTGTGCACTACACGGACACACTAGAGGTTTAGTATCTGAGCTCAGCTGGTCTATTCACGAGAATCGCCTCCGTTTACAGGCAGAGCGACTCTTGAGTTCATTTCAAAGGCTCAGTTGAAAAATAGACGACGGTAAATGATGATCTCTACCATGTCCTGTAATCATATCATGAAAAGATTAAACAAATATGCTGGTCCTGTTATGCGTTTCATCACGAACACTGGAAATTAATCCAGCTAATATCAACGGTCCTGAAAGTTATAAATAGCATGTTAATGATAACCATAATTATTAATATTGTGGCCTAGCGATAATGGTGACAAAGAGGATGATGGCACATGTTGACAATTATCACCCTGGTTGTGGCTGTAATTATCTATAATGAAATCTGAGGTGTAAATCACTAAGACTACATTCATAATGGCATGCCGCTTCAGTATTTCTTCAGTTTACTGTGCACGGTATGCACATTTTATGTATGAAATACCCATGCAACATCAGTCAAAATGTGTAGTGCACAACAAGAACACACTTAAAAGAATATTGGTGGATTGAAAAGCAACATGCTACAAAAATGACATGCACAATTTTTGTTATGTAGAATGTCGAAACATATGTAGCATTTTTAAGGACCAATAAAAAAATATAATTTCATGACAATTACACATATATCCACAAAAATAAAATGTTTAGACATTAAAGTCCCTGTAAAGGCAATTTAAAAAAAAATTCTAAACACATTATAAATGTTAGAAATGTATTGCTAAAACACATTACAAAGACTGTGAACTGTGAAGTACTGAATTGTGGAGTTAGACCGTTAAACAGTTTTTCACCATTGATATTTTACGGATTTTTTGGGCGGGGCTAAAAGGGTACTCGATGACGCACTGGAGCCCCTGAGCTCCTGGCCCCGCCCCTACCTGATGACGCCCTGGAGCCCCTGAGCTCCTGGCCCCGCCCCTACCTGATGACGCACTGGAGCCCCTGAGCTCCTGGCCCCGCCCCTACCTGATGACGCCCTGGAGCCCCTGAGCTCCTGGCCCCGCCCCTACCTGATGACGCACTGGAGCCCCTGAGCTCCTGGCCCCGCCCCTACCTGATGACGCACTGGAGCCCCTGAGCTCCTGGCCCCGCCCCTACCTGATGACGCACTGGAGTGCCTGAGCTCCTGGCCCCGCCCCTACCTGATGACGCACTGGAGCCTCTGAGCTCCTGGCCCTGCCCCTACCTGATGACGCACTGGAGCCTCTGAGCTCCTGGCCCCGCCCCTACCTGATGACGCACTGGAGCCCCTGAGCTCCTGGCCCCGCCCCTACCTGATGATGCACTGGAGCCCCTGAGCTCCTGGCCCCGCCCCTACCTGATGATGCACTGGAGTGCCTGAGGCTGGCCGCTCCCCTAACAATATAAATAGAGCACATTCGCATCAGTTTGCCGCTCAATCGCGAGTTACTGTCAGTATTATTAGTTACTACAGCTTACAGTTTGCTAGTTAGCTATGTCATCGTCACAGAAATGCGTACTACCTGGATGCGATCACGTATAAAACAGATCGGTGTCCTTATTTAAATTTCCTAAATACGATCACATCAAGAAGATGTGGATTAATTTTGTGAAGAGCCACCTTGATGGAGAGCTGAGGATCACCACCAAAACCCGCCTCTGTAGTGATCATTTTACACGGGATAGTTTTATAAACTTTCGTCGGAGACAACTGGGATTCACTGATAATCCGCTGTTGTGTTACTGGTGAATGGAGCCGAACGACTATCTCCCGCCTCGGCCTTCATCCTCCCGTCGCGCCAACAACTGGTGACATCATCGGCAGTGCGTGCCCACCAATGAGTGTAAGTTGCCTGTGCGCTTATGTTATAATTAACCTAATAAGCTGCTAGGAGCATCCATTCCGGCTGTAGCGGGTGACAGTTGATTGTGGCGACGGCAGCTTTACCGCGAGTGGGCGTGGTTTCAGCGCAGCAGCGGACACGCCCCCAGCGTTTGAGAGCAGAGACTACTGCTCATTTTTTCAAGATTTTGATAGCTTATTTTATGAACTTGCCGGCTTTTTTTATCATTCAAATTTGGCTGGGTGTCTAATAACACATTTTTCTGTGATATGACAAACTCAGAACACATACTTCATTTTGACTTTACAGGGACTTTAAGCCAAGTAAACAGTATCCCACAATGCAATGCATTTAAAGGGACAGATCACACAAAAATTATAATTCAAAAAAGGTGTTCCAAACCGGTATGATTTTCTTTCTTCTTAACACAAAAGACGATAATTTTAAGAAGGTTGGTAACTAAACAATTGAAGAAAAATACTATGGAAGTCAATGGGGTCCATCAACTGTTTGGTTACTGATATTCTACAAAATATTGCCTTTTGAGTTCAGCAGAAGATAGAAAATCATACCGGTTTGGAACAACTTTATGGTGAGTAAATTATGAGAGAATTTTTAATTTTGGGTGAACTATCCCTTTAACTTGACCTTCATTTACAGTATGACAAATGAAGAAAACGAGCGCAGTGATACTCACATCTGAAGTCCTTCCAGGTCACTGTGGGCTCGGGTCTGCCGACCGCCAGGCAAAAGAGGTTCACGTCATCGCCTTCATTCACCGATTTATCCTGCGAGATGTTCACTATCCGGGCCGGCACTGCAAAACAGAAGTTTTTAATTATGATTATAAAAACTGAGTGACTATATCACAGCTTAACTGATGCCAAAAATCAACCTTAGGTTAAAAATAAATTTACTCGAGACGGGTTGTTTGTTTCAGGGTTTATAAATGATTCCAATCAGCTGTTTTGGACTAAATTCCCAAAGCAGAGGGCAATGCATAATGCCGGACGGATAATGAACCAGTCCTTGAATTTAAATGGCCTATGATCAGAGCTTTAATGAAGATGGCCAAAGATGTGGCCTGCGAGGCATTCTCAAGCAGACCATTTCTCAGTTTTCTAACAGGGAGAAATACGTCCGACGATATACTTAAGATTGGACCCAGAGCAGATCTTTCAGTCGGAGGAGTGACTGGGGGGTGTAATTATTTTCGCTCATATCGCAGCTAAGACTAAAATTGAGGGCACAATGCTATCGAGCAAATACGGTCATCTGTCTGCAAAGCTCCGTGTGGCAGATAAAAAAGCCTGTGTTTGGTAAGATGGTTCTGGCCTGCCGGTCGGCCAACAGCGTGCTTGAGATGCATTTTGAACACGCTCACCCTGCTTTTCATACCAGCCAAGTAGCTTTCTATGAAATATTCTTCACTTTATAGGGCTGAACGTCATTTACACACGTGTAGTTCATGATATAGTGTTTCAGTCTCAGAATGGCTTGGTTCAGTTACTGTGAGCTACACGCGTGTTTATATATTTACAACTAACTAGTGTGTTTATTTATTTGCCGGCAACCCATTCAAATAAAAGCTTGATATGCCGTTTGAAAAATGCGGATGTAAATATTAGTATTGTAATTTTGGTAACACTTTAGATTAGGGTCCAATTCTCACTATTAACTAGTTGCTTATTAGCAGGCATATTACTAGGATATTGGCTGTTCATTAGTACTTATAAAGTACATATTAATGCCTTATTTTGCATGATATTCTACATCCCTTAATCCTACCTAAACTACCGTACTAACTATTAATAAGCAGTAATTAGGAGTTTATTGAGGCAAATGTTGTAGTTTATATTGGACCCTATTCTAAAGTGTGACTAATTCTATTTTTAGTTTACAGTAAAATAGTATTATTACTATACATTTTACTTTATTACTATATATTATTATTATTATTTAATTTAATTTATTTAATAATAATTATTAAAATAAATCATAATAATAATAATAATTTTATAGTCATATTGAATTGGTCAAAAACAGTGTGAATGAGGTCTATGAAAACTTGCATGAAAAAAACAAACTCATTTCACTTTATGGTTTAAGTTGGTCCTTGTAAAAAGTAGGGTAAATTATGAACACACACATTTTTCAAGTTTTCCCAAATTATTCATCCTTAAATGGATTTCACACTTGAAAAATAAATGTTTTAACTTTTTAGGAAGTTGCAACTCACAATTCTGACTCTTTTCTCTCGCAATTACACGTTTATGGCTCACAATTATGACTTTAAATAGTCACAGTTACTATTCTAATTTTTGTTTCCATGGCAGAAACAATCCATAGATTCACTCCTCAACAAAATCACCCTTATCATTCTAGAATGATTCATTCTTTCCAAATAGAGCTATTTTTCATATCACTATATATTGCAGAAAAACTCAATGTTTTTTCCAATATCGTGCAACCCTACTTATATACTTTTATAATCTTGTACAACAGGAAAATGCACCATGCATGGTGTGATATACATAACAATTGACAACTTTCAGCCGGCGGGGTTGGGTTTGGGATGAAGGAAAGGGAGGGATGCAAGCAATCCATCAGAGGAAGGGTTTGCTGCCAATAAATCACGTCAGTCAGGATCGCTGGAACTCTTACTCATGTTGCTGTTGACGTGACAGTCGGCACAACCCGTTCCCGCCTCTCATAGCCGGTATTATGGAGCATAACCACCCCTCCGATGCTCATTACATCTGTGTCAAGCCCTCTGCTTTTCTTGGTACTGCCATTGACTCTTTCCCCCGCCACTGATGAGATTTTCCATAATTTGACAACTTTTTCTGGCAATCCGTGGTTTCGCCGTTATATGGTAGGGTGCGCTATTGCACATCTGAAATAGTACAGCATCTCCGGATCGAAAAACAAGTGATGAAAAAGATCTGCATAAATCAGACGGAGTGGATAGAAAATGGTTGCATCTGAAATCGCATACTTCCCTACATTATACAGTATAGCAGGCGAAAAGCACCATGTGACAAAAGAAGTATGTCCAAATTCCTAGTACTCATATAAGAGCTGGGATAAGTATATAAGTCCCCGGATGACCTACATCTTCAGGCAGATCCTGAAGTGTGCATACGATGGACACTTTACTATCCCATGAGGCCACAGGGAAGTGACGCAACTGACACTGTAGGTCACATGATAATGACAACATGGTGGATTGTAGTACAGTACGTCCAGATTACATTAAGGGTGTATTCACACCAGGAAAGTCCGATAGTTCACTTGCTTTGGTCCGGACCAAATAATTTTTTATTTTTTTTTGGTACGGTTCGCTTTCACACTGCTCTTTTTGCAAGTGAACCAAAATTTGTAAAACATTTTTTTAAAGAAATTAATAATTTTTTTTCCAGTGAGGATGCATTAAATTGATTAATGTTTTATATATGTTTCACTTGACTGGGACTTGTCACAGTACTTACTTACATATCTGTTGCTCTTTTGTTGGTTCAACTGCTTGTTCTCCTCATAAGTCGCTTTGCTAAATGATTAAATGTAAAGTCACAGTACAGACATTTATAATAGTACAAAAATATTTATGTCAAATAAATGCTGTTCTTTTGAATCTTCTATTCATTAAAGAATCATGAAATGAAAAAAAAAAAGATTAGTTTCCACAAACATATGACTGTTTTAAACATTAATAATAATCATAAATGTTTATTATGTTTATATGTGAGCACCAAATCATCATATTAGAATGATTTCTGAAGGATCATGTGACACTGAAGACTGGAGTAATGATGCTGAAAATTCAGTTTTGATCACAGGAATAAATTACATTTTAAGATATATTCACATAGAAAACGTGATAATGTTACATTGTGAGATATGAAATTGCATTGTGTGATATTAAGTACTAAAATATAAAGTCACAAGTGTGATTAATTCAAACTAAATTAAGTCAGAACTGTGAGATGTAAAAGTTGGAATCGTTTTTTATTTCTATAGACTTCCATAGAAACACTGATCACAAAATGTACACACATTTCTGTGACTTACTTTTTTCTGAAACCTTTTTAGAAACCATTCATATTTTTGCATTTTACTTGTGTTCATTGTAGACGCGTAAACAGCAGTGGCCAAATGTGAGGCCTAAAGGAAAACTTACATTGTCACCCAAAAAAATTTGTAAGCATATTGCGTAGTTAGTTGTGCTTGGAGTCAATTTGTGATAACGCAATGAAACATGTCAAATTTTAATTAAAATTGTTGGTTAGGTAGAAATTATGAACAAGATGGAACCAACGACATATTAATAACTGATTATATTATATGCTGTTTCCTGTGAGTTTTTTGTTTTTCAATGCATTTTCTTTTGCACAGTAAAATAAAACCTGTAGCTATAGCTTTCCCAAAATAATTTTGTCAGATAAATACCTTAACCAAGTTTAGTGTTTTGTTTTTTCCTCATATTTAAAATATTTCAAAAATATTTTCCCCATATTTTGATGGTTTAAAGGTGCAATGTGTAATATTTCTGAGGATCTATTGACAGAAATGCAATATAAGATCCATAACTATGTTTTCAGTGGTGTATGAAGACCTTGCATAATGAACTGTTATATTTGTATTACCTTAGAATGAGCAGTTTCAATCTACACACACCACGGGTTCCCTTACATTGAAATGCGCCGACATGTTTCTACAGTGGCCCTAAATGGACAAATGCGTTTCGTTACAATAGAGAGCCTAAGTCCCTCCCCTCCGCTTCCGGCTCATGGGACCTTATTTCGGAAAAAATATGTATGGTAGTCAATGCCGAGAGACTTATCTTTTTATTCTGTCTGAATTACACATATGATGTTTGTCAATTTAAAAGATAATCATGAAAGTCAAGAAAGTCAGTTTGTCATAAAACAGAAGAGTAACATTTAGTTTTATGTGAAAATCGCTCAATGAACTACATCTCTCGTCTCGCACTATGTACGTCACCAAGCTTGTGTGTGTGCAGTCTGGTACAAAACACACAGGCATGACGGCGTAACGTTACGATTATATCGTTAGAGTATAGAAATGACAGACGTTAGCTTCAGTAAAGTTAGCTTCATTCATTGAGAGAAAAGGTATGACGTCACATGCGCACCTTTTGGGTTTGTAGTCTTTGTAATTACGGATTTTCACAGTCTTATACCTCAACAGTTTTACATCAAAATGCGACTTTCTTGACTTTAAAATGTATTTTTTAACTTGACAAACATCATATGTGTAATTCAGGGCACAATTCAAACGGGATCCAAATATTTGTTGTCTCTCGCCATTGACTACCATACAATATTTTTCCGAAATAAGATCCCATGGTCCACCGGAAGGGGAGGGGCTTAGGCTCTCTATTTTGCTCTTCGTGCAAGGAAGCAAGCTTAGTTCAGTGAATAAAACACTGACACAATGATGAACAAGTAACAATAATGACTATATGACAATATAAAAACAATATTCACATTAACATATAATTTTACTGAATAATTAAGTAAACATAATTTCTTAATTTATCCTTGTAAAGTAACCTCATTGCTGAACTGCTACTCTCTGCTTTCTCAGACGATGACATATTTTCCTGTCGGCCACCGTAACTTTTGTTGGTTGCAATTTGTAACCTCACCACTAGATGCCGCTAAAAATCACACACTGCACCTTTAATCAAACTTATAGGGTCATTACTGTAAGCAGCGCCCGGATCAACGTACCCTGAACGATGAGGTAGACGTGGGCCGTTCGAGGCTGGTTTCTGGCCTGGAAACTGCATGTGTAGGGTCCCTCGTCTGCCACCATCACTCTCTCTATCTTAATGGAGAAGTCGCTGTTGTTGTTGTTCACCAGGGAGACGCGGGGGTCCAGGGACCACTTATCTGTGCCCGTGAATAAGATGTTGGAGCGGTTCAACCATGCCTTGTGAGTGACCTCCTCATCTATCTTGCATCTAAGAAAGAGAGGAGATTGAAAAGGACAGACAGATAACTCACTTGAAGTGAATAAAAACAAGGCTGTGAGGAAAATGGTATTTATTTTGTGCACTATTTCTGTACTATACGTCTCTGCCTCAATGCCTTGTTTTAAATAAAATATGCCGTCTACAGACTAAGTTCAATAGCCAATTACTGTGATGTCATTGAATGAGCGCTAGCATGAAACTCTGCATGAAACTTTCTTTCGTAATCGTTACAACTCGCTCATAAGGTCCGGGTCATTAACTAGATCATTAAGCTGACTAATCAGACCAGTGGTGATTGCTTTAACACTGCACAGTGCCAGAAAACACAAGCCGTGACTCCACCAGAACACCGGAGCTCCTGAAACGGGCATCGGAAAAGTGCTGTGATGTTTATATATATGCACAAATAATCCATAAACACACATTAACCCTCTACTGCATGATGCCTAAGGGGAACACATGTGTTTTATTCGCTTTGCAAGCACATAAGATGGCAATAAAATGGTTAATATTTAAGGGAGGGTTTTGAATAAACCAACAACAAGCTTTTCTTTGTCACACTGGCAGTGAAAAGTCTTTATCTGGCATTGTTCTCCATGCGGAGGAAGCATCTGAGCTCTGGAGATCTGCCCTCATAAAAGCTTTATTCCTTCATCCAGAATATGATTCACATTTGTTAGTGAGTAAACCCCTTTTTAAAAGCATTTAGTCATTTAAAGTATTTGTCATGAGGAAATATGTGTGTAGGCTTGAAGCTGCATTGTGTGGGAGTGGAACGGATACAGATTCAGCCACTATAAAGAATATAGCAGTTATGTGTTTTTTATTTACATTTTAAAAAGAAAATTAATTATCCATTTATCCACGTTAATTATTTTTGGGTATTTTTTACTGAAAGCCCTCCCAGTTCCCAAGTATAACTTTAAAAACTAAATCAAACATTTTATATATATATATATATATATATATATATATATAGGCCTATATATATAATTCATGCAAGAGTGATACATTTCATTCTAGGTACTTTTAAACAATTTAGTGCAAAAAGTGTTAAATATCAACCAACACACTCTCCTAAATTAATATGTTTGTTGGAGAATATTGCAAGTTATCATGTTTTTTATTTCGATTTTTTTTTAATTATGTATATTTTTAAATGATCCATTTATCCATATTAATTATTTGTCAGTATTTACTTTCAATTAAAAAAGTCCTCCGAATTCCCCAAAATAAATTTTCTTATGCATGAAAACTGAATCAAACATTTTCTGATATACAAGATGGGTTAAATATCATTCTAGATACTTTTAAATAATTTAGTTTAAAAAAAGTGTAAAATTTCACACAGCGCTCTCTCCTAAATTAATATGTTTGTTGAAGAATATTGCAGTTATCATGTTTTTTTTTATTGTAATTATTTGTATTTGTTCATATTTTTAAAAGATCCATTTATCCATAGTAAATATTTTTCAGTATTTACTTTACTTTTTTTTAAGTTCTCCTAATCCTAATTCAAATATTGCATTTCTTAAGCAAGAAAATGGAATCAAACATTTTTAAACCATTTTTTTTTTAAATAATACATGCAACAGATGGTTGAATATCATTTTAGGTACATTTCAATAATTTATTGAAAATGTGTCAAATATATCACACAGCACTCTCTCCTAAATTATTATTTTTAAATAAATATTGCCTTTCAAGTTTTTTATTTATATTTTTTCTAAAAAAAAAAAAAAATATATATATATATATATATATTAATTATCCATTTATCCATATTAATTATTTTCAGTATTTAGTTTACTTTACAAAAGTCCTCTCAATTTAAATTTAGCTTTTCTTATGCATTATAACTCAATTAGATTTTCTTTACCATAAAAATCACATTTTTTCCCCATAATGCTTGCAACAGAGGGTTAAATATCATTTTAGATCCCTTTCAAAAATTTTGTGCAAAATTTAACAACAACACTCTTCCACAACTCAGAGAGTTAATCTGTTCTCTCTTAATTGAATATGTCCGCTGAAGTCAGTAAATCCACGACCAGCTTCAATGGGGTCTATAAATACATTGATTTCAGTGGTGCAAAGATCAATGCTCATTGGACAAAAAGCTCTAAACACGTCGTTCTAGGTCCCGTCTGGACACTGGGAATCTATGAGAGCACCATAAGCACCATTTGCACCAAATCACCAGAATGTTTATTGGACATTAAAGCTTGCATTCAAGTATTTTAGTCATAAAAGCTTCTTTATACAACAAACTATACAAAAACTGCACTGTAAAAATGATTTTTTGGTAAGGTAAATACTACTTAAAAAAAACAATGTAATTTACAAGAAAAAGTTAGTTCAGGCAAGAATAAAAAATAACTAAGTAAATTCCATATCAGTACTTAAGTCAAGCGAGTAGAATTGAAAGCGTAAATATCAACTCAATAAAATTAAGTAAAAATTACTCAACTTTTCTGACACTGGGGTTCCCATCATGCACTGGACCTTGAATAATTAATGAGGTTCATTTTTCACTGGTTTCCAGCTGTATTTACACTGTTTTATCATTGCATTTTATGCTTGATTTAGTAACTTTTGTTACATTTTGAGTAAATTTTCTACTCAAAATGACACATTCAAACACAAAAACGATCCATCAAATGTTACCGTCATTGGGTATGGTCTACCAAGTATTGAAGACTTTGCATTTTCACATCATCCTTAACATCTGACATGATGAAGTATAAATTACTTAGATACTCTAAGTAAAACACATACTATAAATGACTGGTATAATTCAATAAAATTGTTTGAGTGAAATGTAATGCAAAGGAAATTTCAACTAAATTGATATTAATCAACCTTTTACTAGCCAAGTTAAAATTACTTATTTTCTTTGTTACTTTCACTTAACTAGGTTAAGTAAAGTTTACTTAATTCCATATTCCAAGTAAAATTTAACTTAAAGATTTCTAATTAAAGCTACTGATGAATATGTTTAGGTTTTTACTTGGCAAATCTTTGTAAATTTACTAGCGTGTGGAAAAAGTTGCCTAGCTTTTTTCAAGTAAATCATACTCCAAATATTTTTCAGTGTGACAGTGATATTGCTTACTGACAGCTTTTGAAATTACAAACACTGCCGTACGTACAAATACAGTACAACACAGCGCTCAGAGTCTGGAGTAAAATCTGTCAAAACACATTCGGTTCAGTGCTCATAATCTTATCCTTTGCCTGCTGCCATTTGTAAATAACACAAAAATGCAATTTTACTGAGCTTTGGTCTATTATTTGAATGAAATATCACCAATGTTCTAGAAGCAGAAGTGGGGGTCAACGCCGAAGACGCCATAATAAATAAAATGCCATTAATAACTGCTGCACTTCAGCACTCTTGAAGAGCACCAGACATTATTGAATCAGACAACACACACATTATAATGCATCAGTCCGGTCACATGTAGTGACCACAGTTCACCTCGAGATGTCACTGCTTTGCTCTGCTCTTTAAATGGAAAAATCGTGACACATTTAAGGCTTAAATATCACTCACATTCATGTCAGCTTTAACTTTCTTTCAGCGTATCAAACTGTGATATCACATCAATTCCCATTCCCAGTGTAGTTGTGTGGAATATTAATATGGTGCTTTTGAGAATATGAACCTCTGACAGCAGGTTCAGGAGTTCAATTGCCTGCTGATAGACTGAAACCGAGTCATTTACGCCTGGAAACTGACTAACAACAAAACTAGAGAGAGTGAAATTAAAGTGGTAAAAAAATTCACCCTCCGCCAGGTGAGTATGATAAAACCTGAGCTAGGCAATATAACCATATATGTATATATATTGGGCCTATATGTGATAAAACAGTGATATTAAAATACCAAATGGAGTATAATCTTATTGATGATGCATACTATATACAGAAGAGCAGATGAGCTCAGAATGTGAATCTCGCTAAATGGTTAAGCGTTTTCTTTATAATGGTTTCCTATGGGAAAATGCGTATGCAAAACTGTGTTACCTTTACAGTGCTGGTCAGAATTATTTGCCCCTTTGGTAAATATGATTAAAGATGGCTGTAAAAAATAAATCTGCATTGTTGCATTTTTTAAATGAAATAAATGATCATTAAATGATCACATTATGAAATAAATGTTTTTCTCCAAAACACGTTGGGAACAATTATTCGCCCCATTTTATTACATACTTTTTGCAATCTCCTTTTTCCAAGATAACAGCTCTGAGTCTTCTCCTATAATGCTGGATGAGTTTGGAGAACACCTGACCTGAGATCAGAGATCATTCCTTCATACAGAATCTCTCCAGATCCTGCAGATTCCCAGATCCATGTTGTGCTTCTCCTCTTCAGTTCACACACTCATCTTCTATAGGGTTCAGGTCAGGGACTGATGGCCATTGCAGATGCTTGGTTTTCTGCTCAGTGACACATTTTTGTTTTGATTTTGATTTTAGTTTTTGGATTACTGTCCTGATGGAAGATCCAAACACGGCCCGTCATAAGATTTAGCAGAGCCTGTCAGGTTTTGATTTTTAATCTGTTGGTATTTAATCAAATCCATGATGCCATGTATCTGAACAAGAAGTCCAGGAGCTCTGGCAGAAAATTAGGCCCACAGCATTAAAGATACAGCAGAGTATTTCATTTTACACATGGGGTACTTTATCCCGGTATAAACCAAACCCATATTATGTGTTTGCTGCCAAAAAAGTTACTGACCATAGAACCCGTCCCGTTTGAAGTTACAGTCGTGTCAGTTACTCTTCAAACGTTCTATGGACGGATGAAACAAAACAAAAAAAGAGCCTTTAAGAAATCTTATAATGGGTCATGTTTGGATCTTCCATCAGGATAGTAATCCAAAAACAAACATCAAAATCAAAACAAAAATGTGTCACAAGATGAGTGTGTGAACTGAAGAAGAGAAGCACAACATGGATCTGGGAATCTGCAGGATCTGGAGAGATTCTGTATGAAGGAATGATCTCTGATCTCAGGTCAGCTGTTCTCCAAACTCATCCGGCATTATAGGAGAAGACTCAGAGCTGTTATCTTGGAAAAAGGGAGATTGCAAAAAGTATGTAATAAAAGGGGGCGAATAATTGTTCCCAACGTGTTTTGGAGAAAAATATGTATTTCATAATGTGATTTACCCCCCACTTTCAATATTTTTACTTCAATAAAATGTTAGATTTTTGCTTTTTTTTTTATTATAAAATATCAAAAGGATAAACAATTCAGATTTATTTTTACAGCCATCTTTGATCATATTTACCAATGGGGCAAATAATTCTGAGCAGCACTGTATATTCTGGGTTCTTGCCTGTACATCATTAAAGGGATATTCACCCAAAAATGAAAATGCTGTCAGTAATTACTCTCCCTCATGTTGTTCAACCCTGTCAGACCTTCGTTCATCTTCACAACACAAATTAAGATATTTTAGATTAAATCTGAGAGCTGGATCACTCCTCCATAGGCTTCTAAGGGATTGAAACTTGTTCCCCGAAAAGTTATTAAAGACATCGTTAAAATAGTCCAAGTGACTACAGTGACTCAATCTTAAGTTTATCAAGCGACGAGAATACTTTTTGTGCGCAAAAAACAAACAAAAATAACAACTATATTTCAACTTTTCATTTCCTTCTCTGTGGGTCTCGAGTCAGTTCACTAGTGTTATAGCGTAGTGTTTCTGTGTTGTACGTCACACGTAGGCTCACTATTGGCCGACGCTGGTCATGTGTGTGATGCGTGTGATGTACAACATAGAAACACTTACGCTATTACACTAGTGAACTCCCTCGAGGCCCACAGAGAAGGAAATGAATAGTTGAAATAAAGTCGTTATTTCTGGGGGGTTTTGCACACAAAAAGTATTCTCACTTGGACTATTTTAACGATGTCTTTAAAGTCCCTGTAAAGGCAATTAAAAAAAAAAATTCTAAACACATTATAAATGTTAGAAATGTATTGCTAAAACACATTACAAAGACTGTGAACTGTGAAGTACTGAATTGTGGAGTTAGACCGTTAAACAGTTTTTCACCATTGATATTTTACGGATTTTTTGGGCGGGGCTAAAAGGGTACTCGATGACGCACTGGAGTGCCTGAGCTCCTGGCCCCGCCCCTACCTGATGACGCACTGGAGCCCCTGAGCTCCTGGCCACGCCCCTACCTGATGACGCACTGGAGCCCCTGAGCTCCTGGCCCCGCCCCTACCTGATGACGCACTGGAGCCCCTGAGCTCCTGGCCCCGCCCCTACCTGATGACGCACTGGAGCCCCTGAGCTCCTGGCCCCGCCCCTACCTGATGACGCACTGGAGCCCCTGAGCTCCTGGCCCCGCCCCTACCTGATGACGCACTGGAGCCCCTGAGCTCCTGGCCCCGCCCCTACCTGATGACGCACTGGAGCCCCTGAGCTCCTGGCCACGCCCCTACCTGATGACGCACTGGAGCCCCTGAGCTCCTGGCCCCGCCCCTACCTGATGACGCACTGGAGCCCCTGAGCTCCTGGCCCCGCCCCTACCTGATGACGCACTGGAGCCCCTGAGCTCCTGGCCCCGCCCCTACCTGATGACGCACTGGAGCCCCTGAGCTCCTGGCCACGCCCCTACCTGATGACGCACTGGAGCCCCTGAGCTCCTGGCCCCGCCCCTACCTGATGACGCACTGGAGCCCTTGAGCTCCTGGCCCCGCCCCTACCTGATGACGCACTGGAACCCTTGAGCTCCTGGCCCCGCCCCTACCTGATGATGCACTGGAGTGCCTGAGGCTGGCCGCTCCCCTAACAATATAAATAGAGCACATTCGCATCAGTTTGCCGCTCAATCGCGAGTTACTGTCAGTATTATTAGTTACTACAGCTTACAGTTTGCTAGTTAGCTATGTCCTCGTCACGGAAATGCGTACTACCTGGATGCGATCACGTATAAAACAGATCGGTGTCCTTATTTAAATTTCCTAAATACGATCACATCAAGAAGATGTGGATTAATTTTGTGAAGAGCCACCTTGATGGAGAGCTGAGGATCACCACCAAAACCCGCCTCTGTAGTGATCATTTTACACGGGATAGTTTTATAAACTTTCGCCGGAGACAACTGGGATTCACTGATAATCCGCTGTTGTGTTACTGGTGAATGGGGCCAAACGACTATCTCCCGCCTCGGCCTTCATCCTCCCGTCGCGCCAACAACTGGTGACATCATCGGCAGTGCGTGCCCACCAATGAGTGTAAGTTGCCTGTGCGCTTATGTTATAATTAACCTAATAAGCTGCTAGGAGCATCCATTCCGGCTGTAGCGGGTGACAGTTGATTGTGGCGACGGCAGCTTTACCGCGAGTGGGCGTGGTTTCAGCGCAGCAGCGGACACGCCCCCAGCGTTTGAGAGCAGAAACTACTGCTCGTTTTTTCAAGATTTTGATAGCTTATTTTATGTACTTGCCGGCTTTTTTATCATTCAAATTTGGCTGGGTGTCTAATAACACCTTTTTCTGTGATATGACAAACTCAGAACACATACTTCATTTTGACTTTACAGGGACTTTAATAACTTTTCGGGGAACAAGTTTCAATCCCTTAGAAGCCTATAGAGGAGTGATCCAGCTCTCAGATTTAATCAAAAATATCTTAATTTGGGTTCTGAAGATGAACGAAGGTCTTACGGGGTTGGAACAACATGAGGGTGAGTAAATACTGACAGAATTTAATTTTTGTGTGAACTATCCCTTAATAAGGTGTTTATTGAATTTGGTCTTTTAACATCACCATCTAGTACTTAGTACAAACCTGGTAAAAATGATTTGTCAATGGAGGTAAGCCTGGTTTTGCCCTTCAGGTGTGTATTCACATGAAAACCATCAAATGCATGTGAAAAGCGATTGATTTAAAGGAATAGTTCACTTAAAAAAGAAAACTGTCATCATGTTCTCACCCTCAAGTTCTTTCAAACCTGTATGAGTTTCTTTCTTCTGCTGCACACAATGGAAGATATTTTGAAGAATGTGGTTAACTAGACATTTGATGGACCTAATTGACTTCAATAGCAGAAGAAGAAAAAATACTTTGTAAAAGTCAATGGCTACAGTCAACCTTCTGATTGCCGACATTTTTCAAAATATCTTCCGTTGTGTTCAACAGAGGAAAAAAACTCATAGGCCTCCAGGTTTGGAACAACACGAGGGTGAATAAATGATGGCAGAATTTTAATTTTGGGGTGAATTATCCCTTTAACAACATTTGCGATTTGATAGGCTAATCTAATCAATACACATCAGCTTTTATTTCGGTTGATCATGCAGCCCTAGAAAGTGTTTTTAAACCATTCAACACACACGGATGCATGTGTGTTGTGAAGTCACCTCAAAACGACGCTTTCTCCTTCCAGCACGGTAATGTTGTCGGGCAAGTGTCCGAACTCGGCCGCCTGAGCACCGGTGGGTCCTGCCAAAGAAACGAGAGGGGAGACAGTGAGCATACAGCAGTTATTCCAACAACAGAAGGTCCACTCGATCCCCAGTCCCCGGGCGGCATGGCGGGTACTGAGTACCTCATTGATCCTGATCAGGCAAGATTTGTTTTTGTGGTTTTGCTTAGTTATTTGTGAGGAGAGAATAATAAGAGCGCAAAACGACAGCATGGAGCCGTCGGCGCTGGCCGTCAGCGGGCTTGAATAATGATTGGGTTGTGGCCGTGTGCTCTCGTCGAACAGACCTGATAATGAGCCCGGGGAAGAGGATTCGCACGCAAGCGGCGGAGCGTGAAATGAAGGGACCGCCGCTGCAATGAGAACGTACACACACTCACACACTCGCTTCAACGCTGTCACTTGTGTACAAACACGTACACGTGCGTTTTCATATGCACCAATAAGACTACACACAGAAATCATACTGGGATGCGAACCGAGCAGGACATCAGAGGAAATGTGAATTTGCAGGTGGCACCAAATCCTTTTTAGTTTTCAAATGACTTCCTGTTCTTATCTATTCAGGTTTTGCAAAATACGCTTCAATTTCCTCTGTAAATAGAGAATAGTGTGCTACTACTGCTGCCAAATGCTTTTATTTTTATATTTCAGTTTTCATTCAAATTAAAATGTTTTGTCATTTTGTTTTGCTTTTTGCATATTTCTCTTCAGCGTTAGTTTTATCAATTTTAGAACTTCAATTGGGTTGGAATTTCACATTTTCACATACGTTTTTAATCTAACATTTAACGAGTTTATTTGCCCATAAAATCTTGAAGATGTTAGGTTAAAGGTGCCATATAGTCAAAACTGAAATTTCCAGTTTTTTTTTTTTTTCATGATAACAGAGGACTAGGGTCTGTGAAACTACCATATAAGTTTCAAAACAGTTGATCCACAGACAAATGCACACAGCCTGCATAAAGTAGCTGTGCCTTTTCACGAGCCGTTGTGTCTTCCATATGTGATGTCAGAACTATAGTCACCGCCTTCAGTCTCCAAGTCACTCAGAAAACAACAGGCCAATCAGAAGAGAGGCTCATGAATATTAAGTAGACAAGCCAAAATCGACCTGTTCCTAGCAGAGCTCCTGAAAAAGGAGCTGTAAAAATATATTGAGATGGTTTTTGGTACTTATACCGCAAATATATATTCTTAAGGACATCAAAACCTAAAATAAAACTTCAGAAAGTTGTACAATTTGAGACCTTTAAACTTATTTGGCTAGCTGTCCACTGATGAGGGTGATGAAGCAGCTTCAGCTGGAGCTCTGATATATCCATTTTTAAAGAAAATAGCAACACTTACGCATGGAATCTTGTTTCAGCCACTGAATGAAAAGAAAAGCAATTGCGACGTTTTATCTCTAAATTCTGACTTTTTTTCAGAATTGTGAGATACAAACTCAAAATTCTGAGAAATAAAGTCAGAATTGAGAGATATTAACTTACAATTGCGATAAAATGTAATAACTGCGAGATAAAAAGTCAGAATTATCTTTTTAAATTGTTTTATGCTGTAACGAAACAAGCTTTCATACTTATGTGACGATCATAAGCAAACTTAATACATTTCAGGTGGTTTATAATGGTATGTGTCAGCTACAGGACTTTTCACAATTCTGACTATTTCACATAGCTGTAACTTTATATCCCACAACTGCCACTTTATTTCTCATAATTACCACTTAATGTCTCACAGGGTGTCTTTATATCTCACAACTGCAAGTTTATTTATGATAAATGAGAAATGATCTATCGTGTTTGCATTTGTATCCATTTGGAAGACAATGGGAACATACACATACACACACACTCGTCCACAAACACACACACAAGTGTTTTCATATGCACAAATAACACACAGAATTCATACTGTGATGCGAACCGAGCAGGACATCAGAGGAAATGTGAATTTGCTCGGGCTGTTTGCAGGTGGCAAAAACAACGTCGAATTCCTTTTTAGTTTTCAAACGCCTTATCTATTCAGTGTGCAAAATACGTTCCAATTTCCTCTGCAAATAGAGATTAGCGTGCTATCGGGACAGAGGCCTCTCTCCCGGCGTGGCTCCGTCGAATATGGCTCCAGCGTCTTGGCATAACCGCCACTGTCCTTCATATCTGCCGGACAATATTTGGTCATCCTGCCTTCGAGGTTTAATATACGAGACACAAGTGCAGTCAAGAGTTAAGAAGCACCCGGAAGGTCTTGGTGTTTAACGTGCATGCGAAGCCAGTGAACCGACAGCTTGCCAAGTGTGATTGGAGAGAGGAAGAGAGGAAGACAAAAGGAGACGGTGGATTTTAAGCAGAGCGGCATGTGATGGCCAAACGCTGGGCTTTTTTAATTTGAGAGGGAGCCACGGCGGAGGCGCCCCAAATTGCTCAGAGTAATGAAAAGAAGCGTGGGCTGCATTGTCATGCACGTCATGGTATCGTACACAAATTGCATAAAGCTGCTTTGGATTATCCGCTGAAGTGACCAGCAATGACATTGCTAAATTAAGCTTTCTCGACTTGCGGCACACAAGGGCACGGACTGATTTAAATCAGAGTAATTGCTTAATCATCTTTCATTATTTTCATTATTAATCATTATTTTTAAGGAAAGCGCTTCCGTGAATGTGTGTATGCATATATGAGCTAGAATGATTTCTGCATTCACAAGATGCTTTGTATGGAATACCCTTATCTGTCAGAGTTAAAAATGGTGGTTAATACATGCATTTTATACATCATATTAGAAATGGAGGGCTCAGTTAAGTGTATTGCATGAGTTATATATTGCACTATATCTATGCATATAGACATCTATGCATGTATACTGAGAAGTATATTAGTATGCTATTTCAAACAGCAGGAATGGCACTTAAAAAAAATAAAATGAATCAATTATCAATTTATTCAAAAAACTGAACAAATGTAAATGTACAGTGCTTTTTAACTGACACAGACAGTTATAAACAATTTTTTTTATTAATACATGAAGACAAAGTTAATTGCAACAATGAAACAATTTTAAATGCAAATTTTAAATTGCTTCTCTAAATCCCCCTTTGCCAACTGAGTAAGAATAAAATAACAGCAAAGACGAATGCTGATGGATATTTTGGGCCCAAGACACACTCTGCATTACATTCATGTAAACAAGATTAATAATCAAAGATAATATCTCTGGCTGCTTATACATGAAAAAAAAAAAGATAATATATTCTGTACACTAATGTTTCCAGTGCAACGCACCCAACATGAGCTTTCATTTCCAGTGTGATGAATTAGTCAGCAGCTTTTTTAAAGGGGTCCTATGATTCTTTTTTTTCCATGTTCATCTTTCTTCTGTGTGTGTAATGTTGCTGTTTGAGCATGAAAAAGCTCTGAAAGTCCCTCCAGCGGGAGTAATTCTCTATATCAGTGTCACTGTTTCTGAACTCTCTGAAACGCCTCTATTGTAGACTTGAGTTTCTTCCAGGAACAAACATGTCACAATTTTTCTAATTTCAATAATTCCTGCCCCCGCCCACTTTTGGTAACTGCGGGACATTTCACAAACACGCTCAAAGCACTTGATCAATCACAACACACTGATCCAGCCGACCAATCAGAGCACAGTGTGCTTTTCAGAAGTTCATAGAGACAGGAACTAAACAGGGGTGCGTTTCCCGAAACCATCGTTCCAGTGAACATTCACAAACAGCATTGCAAAGTTCTGTGGTTGAATCGACAGCTCTCAATCTGTTGCATAGTTTCAGTGGCTCAGTGGTTCATGTAGGTTGTCTACAAACCGAAAGGTTGGTGGTTCTATCCCTGGTTCCACCTGACCAAGTGTCGAGGTGTCCATGAGCAAGACACCTAACCCCAGCTGCTCCCGACGAGCTGGATGGCGCCTTGCATGGCTGACACCGCCGTCGGTGTATGAGTGAGTGAGTGAGTGAATGGGTGAATGTGAGGCAATATGTAAAGCGCTTTGGTGGCCATTGGGTCAGTGAAAGCGCCATATAAATGCAGACCATTTACCATTTGTTTACATGGCATGTGCACTAATTAATAAATCCTTATCTTGAGCAAAATAAGCAAGCTTTTTTTTTATTTCCAAGATGACAGAACAACTAAAATAAGGCATTTAACTCAATGAGGTCATGTTTTCCACTGTATATGTTTTTATAAACTTCAGGCAATGCACATACAATGTGCTGTATGATGTTATCAGCATGCAAGTATTGCATTGTGAACATCCCATAACACCCATTCTCTGGCTTTAAAGCAAATGTATTTGCTATGCACTTCAGGGCAGTCGGGATGCAGGACACATTTTCCTCCTACTCTCTGAAAAGCCAAGGTTCCTTCTACTGTTGCGCTTTGTTCTTGATGTATGAAACAACCTTGTAGACATCCTGACAAATAACAGCACAGGCCAGTTCTCCTTGATCTTTTGACATATAAGAGGTAATTGTACAATACACATATATTATAAGTTCTAGATCTCAAAACTTCCTCGTTAGTCAAAAAACAGCTTTTATTGAAACCAAGCTCAGAAAACAACTCGTTTCGGATTTTGTCACATTATTTCGTCAGTGCAACGAAAGTCCGCCTCTGCAGGAGAAGATAGACGCCTACTTGTACATCACCTACTCTTTAGCCCCGCCCACTGATCTGTGCATGTCATGTTGCAGTAAATACAAGACAGAAACAAACACAGGATTACTCCAGCAACAAAACCATAGAGGCGCTTCTGAGGATTACAAGACGTTCTGCATTTCCATCCTTATAACATTAAGAAAGTGTGGATGAACTTTATTTTTAATGAAGTTCCAGTCAGATCGCATCAGTAAGACTCAGTTTGTTTGGTTGCTTCATTTTAACTGTGGATTTGTTGTTAAACAAGACACAGGCTTTTCAGAAAGACTGAAAATAAAACAGATGCAGTGGCGACTATATTGGATCCAACAGTAATCGCACAACACACTTTGTCTGCTTTGTCTGTTACATTTTAATATGCAAAACTGTTACCCAATCGTAGAAGTGGGCGTTCACTTTTTCAAGTCTTGCATTTGGCAAACTTATCAAAACTGTGTGTTTCACAGAAAGGGTCAAAAGCAGGCTAAATCAGGTTTTTTAAGTAAAAATCTTGACACATTATACAGGTGAAACTCGAAAAATTTGAATATCCTGCAAAAGTTATAATTTTGATGATTATGGCTTACAGCTTATGAAAACCCCAAATTCAAAATCTTAGAAAATTAGAATATTACTTGAAAACATGAAAAAAAAAGGATCTTAAATACAGAAATGTCGGCCCTCTGAAAAGTATAATTATGCATATGTATATAGTTATATATACTAAATATATTAGTTTCACCTTTTAATTTGAATTACTGAAATGCATGAACTGTTGCACGATATTCTAATTTTTCGAGTTTCACCTGTAAGTGGACATCAGACAACATTATAAACACAAATTTGCAGTTGACCCCTTTAAACTTAAAGCATTATGGGTAATTCAATTAAAAAATAACCTCATTTTACACATATCCATTTCTTGGAATACTTAGCATCAAGCGGATGATGCATGCACAAGGTAAGTCCCAGTGCATTATGGGAATGGGTAAAACAGAGGGGGTTATTCCCAATTCCCTTTTCAATTCTTATCTTCACAGCTCAATTGGCACCTCAGATTTTAATACCTGGCCGGTTTTGCTCCCAAGCTCAGTGTGTTATATCTCTAGCTGGGTCAACACTCCCATGCTGTATGCACAAATACGCTTGATTATGAAGTGCTCCATTCTATTTTCGCTCTGTTGTGAAAACCACATCGGTCTTTTCCCAGGGCGTTCACAGCAGAAATTAAATGATGCAGGTTTGCTTACTAGAGTAAACAAAATTGGGGGCAGAGAGAAATGCACCTGACAATAAAACAAAACAAAAAAAAGGGCATTTAAATAAGACGAGTTCCTTCTTTTTTAAAATGATGTCAAAATCATATTAAGTTGTATTTTAATATCTGGTTTGAGATCTAAGATTGGGTGAATAACTATTCTCTTAAGAAGTCTGTTCAAACGTACCGAGTGAATATACATGGCATGTAGGGATGTCCCAACCTGATCTAGATTATTAATGTACTTGAAGTGTGCACCAAGGCAAGGACTAGGAAAAGTACTGGATCGGCAGACACTCCAAATTCAATGACTCGTATCGGATTGGGGACACAAAAAACTTGACCGGGACATCCCTAATGCCATGTTCAATACAATGTAAAAACTGCTCAAGATAGGCAGATAACCAATGTATTGGCCCATAACACTGCAGGAGCGATCATGTATGTGCTATAGGATCCACAACATCACAGTTTTACCATCTGAAATCTGTCACAACTCAATCTAGATCCCTACGGACCAAAGACAGCATGTGAAAACAGCTGTGAAAGAGTCAGTACAAAGTAAAAGTGCCTCAGAGAGTGGCCGTCTGTCTGACATAAAAAACACACGAATCAAAGTTGCTCCTCGATGCAGTTTCTGAAAAAGTGTCATCAGAGGAAGAGAGAGCAGTTTATGATGGAGTAAGAAGTGGCCCATACAGGACAACATTTCTGCATTGAATAATATACTATAAAAGTGTCCATTTAATGTTTAAAAATATAGTTAAATTTAACAATAGTAAAATATTTTTAAACGCAACTTTTAAATTGCATTTTAAAAAGGCATTTGCACTTGCCAAATGTTTTTCCGCATCCATTAGCCAATCATTGAACAAATATATAGCATTGGACAGTTCATCATCTGGGCGACTGCAACTGGTTGCATTTTGCGACATTATTTCCTGGCCTTGCGACTACATGTTGTTAGAGGTCGCACTGTTGCCACCACCACGTTGCCCAACTGAGAAGTGCTGCCATTATGAGAAACATGAAACAACAAAATGAAACAAAAGCAGAATGAATCCACACTACATGTTTGAGCTGCGCAGCGCAGACGGTTTATCAGCTCGAAGCAATAATAGACAGCGCAGCACAAGCCTAAAACAGGTTTACTCGCAGGCCAGGTTAAACAGCACTGCCGTGAAAACCAGGAGAAACAATGTGCCATGAACAAGTTAAAGAAGGCTTTCCAGTCCACATAGCACCAACATTCACCATGGATTCATTGTAGTAACGCTTACTGTAACCATGGGATTGTGGCAGAAATGGTCAAATGTTTTTTCACTATTCATTTCAGGGTTGGTACAACCTTCTGAGAGTGAAATTCAAGAATCACTTTCAACTCACTTCTTAATGTGATGACCAAAACATGAATTGTTCATCCTTCAAAGATTTTTTATCTTTTTGTCTATTTGTAAAACTAAACCACTTGGTGGCAAACAAACACTTTTATTTAAAAATAAATATACTATAACTATAACCAGTAGAGGCCGGCAGAGGAGCACTTATTGGCTTATTAGCTACTCTTTCAAGTTTTACAGGCACATTTTTGCTCTTGAGTGAAAGTTGTAGAAACCAGACATTGGTTTTATCATCAGAACATGACAAACACTTGCCAAACACCTCACACATTAATATTACATGTTATGTCTCTTAAAAAAGCAAATTTCACAGTAGTTTGCGTTTGAATGCAGATGTGAATTTATGTTCAATAACAAGAATAGAAAACCTCTGTCAAAATTGTAACATCCTCATTATTATAGGGTCAAATTTGGTCTTCCATAGCATTTGGGTTATGTTAACCACAGGTAAAACCATGCATTTCACCTCATCATGATAGTAAAAAGTAACTATATTGTTTCTATGGTATTTGTTATGGAAAAAAGTAGCCTAAAGACATTCAGTATAATACAAATGCACAAAAACTGCTATAGCATAATAACACAAATACTGTATTTATATTCCATTAATGTCTACATTAATATTATAATTAAATTTGATATTAATATCCCACATTTCTGCCACAATCCCATGGTTACAGTTAATGTTACTACCGTAAATCCATGGTAAATATTGGTGATTTGTGGATTGAAAAGCCTTCTAACTGTATCATTGTGGCTCAATGTTTCTCCTGCTTTCAGAATCAGTGTTGTTGAGAATATCAGCGCCGTTTCATTTAAATCACGAGGCATTTGATTTGGGAGAACTCTACACTGAACTCGAACACTTTCCACCCATTTTTTTTCTACGACTTTGAAACAAAATGCAAAATAAGTATTTATTAACAAGATAATTCATGCATATTGCATAGTGATAGCAAAGTGATCTCATAAAGCATTTTTTTACAATACAAAATAAGAATTTCTGAACAATTAAAATTAAACTTAAACTGAATTTGAAACCCAAAACAAGACAAAAACTTGCAAAACTGTCAACACTATAACAACCGTGGAGCCGCAGGAGCCGAAACAGCATGAAAAAGCAGTTTTCACGGTAGCGGCTCTTTTCTTCAGATCATTAACACCATGTTGCAGCTCTGGCATTCATTCAACAGCACTTACATTTCATCTCTTGGTCCAACAACTCAAAGCTCTCTTTAGCTCTGTCCTTCAAAGTTAAACGTCTTCCTAAAGCGTCTCTCCCATGTCTAGAGACACCCTCAGCATCCTTTAACTGTTCACTGGGCCTAAAACAGATGCATCATTTGCTGCATACGGTGCCTTGCCTCGGAGAGGCTTCAGGGCTTGATTCCCTGAGACCTGTGGGACATTAATTCAAACATGATTTGTATCCCCTTGACTTTTACATGCTCTCGTTTGTAATTGCACTTGCTTCTGGCGCAAAGTTATTAACAAACGCGAGCTGGAGTTCGACGGCGGAGAGCCTCGATGCCTTTGTACTGCACATCTATTTCTCGCTGCCCTTGATGATCAAATAAACACGGAAACTTTTGAAAGACAAACCATCACGAATGCTGAAGATCCGGAGGAAATAATAAATGCGTGACAATAAGTCTCGAGAGGAAAAGTATGGAGAAATTATTATATTTTTTTCTCCACTGATTGCCAGTTATAATGTCATAAGTTTGGGATCTGTGATTTAACATTAATAATAATGGTATGTTTTTTGTTTAAAAAAGTAACTCATTTGTAAAGTATTTTCAAGACTGTTTATCCATTAGCCAGTGAAATATTTTTCAAATAAATATGTATAGTTATACATTTTTTTATTTAATTAATGTTATAGTTAATTGCACCAATAAACAATATAATGCAAGTTTTAAATTAAATTTACAAATGGAAAGTGCTTTATCTCATTTTATTATTAATTTTCAATATAAAAAATAGTTTATCAGTTTCAATATTTTGTGAATTTCTGCAGCCACTTGATTGTAATAGCACAGCTGACCACTAGTCAATGAGATGGCATGGGAGAGTCATGCAGCCGAAGACTACAACAAAACATTGTGGAAGGAGAGGCAGTGGATGAAGAAGAAAAGTGGGCGACACTGCAACCAATTAAATATTTACAGAGGCACTTCCTTGTGACACCTTGATGATGAAGAGAGGCAGCCCAAGCATTATCAGATGGCTGGAGCCCGAGGCTGGAGCGGATTAAACATTAACTGGCAGATAGATCCTGTTTTTCCACGTCTGATCCCATTAACTCCGGCCGGGCTGCGTGAAGCCCTCCTACGAACGCGTCGAGTTCAGATCGCCACTTCCCACCTGCCCTTTGGCCACCTGTCACATCAACACCAGCGCGACGACACGGACTTCCACCACCTGCTCACCGTTTACTCAAGCCGGAGATGAACGCTAAGCTATCATATGACCTGAAATACAGCACAAAATTTTTACGGACAACTTTTATGATGCTTTATAGTCTGGATATTCAAATTATGGCCACTGCAAAAAAATAATTTAATGGTCAATAACTGATAAATGGCAGACATTTTATATATATATATATATATATATATATAATGTCTGCCATTAAATATATTTTTTAGCAGTATATATATATATGAATATATATATGAATATATATATATATATGAATATATATATATATATATATATATATATATATATATATATATATATATATATATATATATATATATATGAATATATATATATACACACTATATAATATTATATTATATATATATATACTATACAGTGTATATATATATATATATATATACATACACACATACACAGTATACATACACACGCACGCACGCACGCACGCATTTTGTCTCCAGCACACCTGATGCAACTAATCAGGGGCTTCATTAGTTGCACCAGGTGTGCTTGAGCTAGAACACATGAACTATCTAAACTGGCTAGGTTCCCAAACGAGTGCCACATTTGACCGCATGTTAGAAATATGGCTAAGTCAAAAGAATGGTCCAAAAAGTTAAGAGAAGATATCATCACCCTTCGCAAACAAGGAACAGGATACAAAAAGACAGTGCAGGCATTAAATATAATAAATATTATATACATTGTTCAAAAGTCTGGGGTCGGATAGCGGATTAGGGCTTAGGTCATTTAGGGTATTTTAGTAGTTTTTATAAACGTGCCCTCGAAAAACAATGCCACTGACATGTTTAGAGATATGTCAGTGCAAGTTGCTTTCAGTTAAAACAGCTCAAACATGCATTTTAGTCTAGGACTAGCTTAAGCCTTGTCTGTGAAAGCGGGGGTTAATGTATTTGAATGCCTCACCAAGGCTGCAGTTATTTGATCAAAAATACAGTAAAAATAGGAATATTGTGAAATATTATTACAATTAAAAATTACTTTTTTTCTATGAGAACATATTGTAGCATGTAATGTATTCCTGTGATCAAAGCTGAATTTTCAGCATCATTACTCCAGTCTTCAGTGTCACATGATTCTTCAGAAATCAGTTTAATATGATGATTTGCTCAAGAAACATTTTAGATCATAATCAATGTTCTAAAGAGTTGAGCTGCTTCATATATTTGTGGAAACTAGGGCTGGGGCGGTATGGATTTTTTCTAACCGCGGTTGAAAAGCAAGATTTTACCGCGGTATGGCGGTAAACCGTTTAAAGCCAGTTTTAATCACTGTTTCATTAACTAATTGCCTGGAATTAATAAATAAGAAGCAAATATAGCAGACATATAATCAGGAGGACGTGGAAGCGCCGGTGCGATCTCTTTCGCGTGAACTGGAGCTCGTCTCATAAATGAACCGAAACTCGGCGTAGGCTGGGCCTAAATGTCTATTAAACTAAATTCAAAACGAAATGATAACATTTTAGTCTACAGTAGCCTAGTCGGGTAAGGTCAGGTTTGCCGATGTGCGTTATAGGCTATTTACTTATTCATATTTATCCCTGGGCGCCGATCGGAGACGGAGTTCACTGCTGATATTCTGGGGATACAACATAGCCAATATACTAGGGACTTTAGCCTTTAAACATCTTTGCTGCATTGGATCAGTGTCCTTTCTAGAACAGCCAAGAGCTTTCTAGCCTCGCGGCAGCAGCGCCTCGCATTGCTCATAGACCTTAAAACAGTCAGCGGTTGCGGTTTCGAAAATTGATCAAAAAACGTTGGTGCGGGTGGATGGCGGACAGATGATGAGTTTTATGATGCGGTTGCGGATGAAATAATAATAGCCCATTAGCGCATCTCTAATACGAATGGAAGGTTATTATGCGTCATGGAACATATTGGGCTGCTCAACTCGCGAAAGATCGGATTTGCTCCATCTTTTGATGATAAGTTTTGTTTAGAAAACCTTGAATCCATGTAAGCCACTATATCATTAGACATAATCCATGTCATTAGAATCAATGAATCCATATCATTAGACACAACGTGCACACATGTGCAGGCCAAGGTTGTTTTTTTTCTGTTTTTTTTTCGTCGATGACGGTGACGAGCTCAGACCCGCGGTCGGAGTCACGTGACCGCGGTATTGAGGTAATACGGTAACCGTCCCAGCCCTAGTGGAACTGTAATACAGATTTTTTTCCAAGTTTCTTTGTGTTCAAAAGACCAGCATTTATTTGTAATAGTAATCTTTTGTAAGATTATAAGAGACTTTACTGTCACTTTTGATCAATTAGATTCATCCATGCTGAATAATAATAATAATTAAAAAAAATAATGAATAATCTAAAGGAACTTTAACTTCTTTCAAGTATGCAAAAGAGGTTGGTTCATGGACTGAATTTGTTTAAATGGATCATTAATTCCACTTAGTTCACATCGCGTATTGACTTAGCTGGTGTCATGAGATACAGATTTGGCTTCGTTTGCAAACAGATTAAAGGATTTTGTACCTCATTTTACACACAGTTTTGTATTGATCACACGTGCAGCCTACTAGGCTATATTGTGCATAAACCCACAGCACAGTAAACACTGATCACACACCGGTGACTCATAAAACACTCAGCTGTCACGCAGCATTAGACCACTGTTGTTACCTAACGTTCATGTCGTGGTCATGCACTCTTCTTCTGTTCATATAATGCTTGCATACTGCTCAATTCTCCGGTCATAATTCCCACTCCACGTATCCATCAATATACAGCTCCACCACCACGAGGCAGAGAGACCGCATCAGCTCGATAAACTCCAGAGATCTTTACCATCGAACCTTGCATCTGTCAAAGCAGCTCGCAGGTCCACGTCCCGTAAGACATGTCAGTTTTACCCCCATTTCTATCCTGGATAAAAGCCCAAACCCCGAAGCACTCCGAGATCAATACAGTAGTTAAACTGTTCTTGCCTTGCAGAAAACCTCACACACTCTCACCAAGAGACCAGGCCGGCATCCCTGCACGCCGCTCATTTTGACGAATTTGTCCAAAACGGTTTGAGTCTCTTTCAAAAGAGCCGGATCAAACGCAGTGTTTCGTGGTAAAATGAACATGTCAAGTCACGCTGCGTGTGTGAAAAATGGAGCGGACCGAAATACGATTCTTTTATCCAAACATTAGATAAAGCAAAGTGCTGAAAATGCATCTGCAAATTGAATTTTTGAGCAAATGCACATTCATACTCATGCTGGCATTTAGATCTCATTTGCCTTTTTGTTTAATTTTTGTATGCTGCAAAAGCGCTGTGGTGTATCACAATGGAACGAGCTTATTAATGACTCATGCATCCCAATAATTGAATCCTTTGCTATTTTTTTTCTATAACACTTGGAGGAAAACCTGGTGTCTAAAAGTGTAGGAAATGCTACAGAGAAATGGCAACCATTCAGAATGACAATGAAATAATTATTTTCATTTTATTTATTTTTCCATGTTATGGTAAATAAGAGTAAAATGTATGGAGCAAGTGAATGTAGGCTTCAAAACAGTATAATGAACAAATATTTAAAATATGCTGAAAATATAATAAATGCTGTGCTGGAGCAAGATGATAATCTAAATCTTAAAATATACAGAAACAATTGCAGGTAAATGTCAGATAAAACTTGACTAAAAGTGTGGGAAATGTTACTAAGCAGTGAAAACCACTCAGATTGAATGCATTTATTTTATTTTTATTTATTGTTTTATGATAGCAAATTTTATAAATCCTTTTGCTTATCTCTTTTTCACCTCCTGATGGTTTTTTAGCAGTCCACTGCAAGTACTGGATGAAATTTATGCTTTTCTTTGTATTTTATAATTCTAATGCAGCCACAGTGAATGACGGAGAATAATAGCCTGTCGCCTCATAAACCAGCTAATTAATGTTATTTAGTTGTAGAATTTAGTAATCTATCACTATTCTTCATCATCTATACAAAAAACTGTACAAAACAAATTATTTTGCAATAAAGTGCACAATATCGAGCACAATGAGAATTGAAAATAGTATTTAAAATGCTAAAATATTATAAACACTTGTTATATAATAAATGTTCTTAAAGGGTTAAATCTATTATTGTTCTTGACAAAATGATAATCTTAAAATATGCAGAAACAATTACAGGTATATTTGCTAAATACTGTCAAACACACACAGTAAGTTTAATAACGTGTTAATAAATTCCATTATGATTTCATCTTGAGTTTAAAGTCATCACATGCAACAGTTTCCTGACCTCTTGGTCATTACATCACAGGCCCGCATCACTTCCTATCTCAACCCAGTAGGCCGAATATACAGTGTACACGTTCCCGTGGGTCTGCTACCATCTTCTCTTTGACATTGATAAATGAAAGTTTCTTTCAGAATTATCTACCTGACACTGACGCAGCGTGTGGCACGCTCATTCTGAATGCGTGTGTGTGCAATGCCACGGGGAGTGAATGTGGGTGGAAGCGCCTGCTCCGGGCATCTGGCACGGCCCACAGAGGAGCGCTCCTTAAGGAGGAGAGACAGGGGGACGCGAGAGGGCCGGAGGGCGGGGGGGTTTTCAGGGCTGTTACCCAGGAGTCTGCTCTGTCTGTATAATTCAGCACTGGCACTAAGAACAAAACCCTGTTACCTCAGGGAGAAACCAACCAACACCTGCTTAGGAAAGAGAGAGAGAGAGAGAGAGAGAGAGAGAGAGAGAGAGAGAGAGAGAGAGAGAGAGAGAGAGAGAGAGAGAGAGAGAGAGAGAGAGAGAGAGAGAGAGAGAGAGAGAGAGAGAGAGAGAGAGAGAGAGAGAGAGCGCTCCAGGTTTGAAGGGAGGGGCGAGAACGAGAAGCGTGCAGCAGCGGGACGCTGTCAGGCTGCGGTAAGAGACGACAAGAAAAGAAGATGCAAGAGGATTCAAAAAACAAAGAGTGTTCAGAATAGCATACTATACTGCACATAGTATACTGCACTATTTCTGCACAAACAGTTCAGAGCATGCTGTGTGCAATGATGCATCCCAAAATGCAATGCTCTTCACTTGACCTTCCATTCCTATGAACCGGAAATGACATCAGACATGATTTTCATGAGTCATGAATCATACAATTCTTACGATTTCTGCAGTACATACTAGAATGCATACTGTGCATACCAAGCACATTTTCTGTATGCATGAAATGATGTGCAATAAAAAAAAAAACAGTGCTTATTGCTGCATCCCACAAGACAATGCTCTTCACTTGACCTTCCATTTTTAAATATGCTGAAAGAACCGGAAGTGACATCAGACATGATTTTCAACTGCAGGACAGCATACTGTAGGATGCATATTGAGCACATTTTCAGTATGCATAAAGTACCAGGAAGTGAAGTTTTTGTCAAAATGTGCAGTTAAAAAAAAGAGCTCAATGCTTGCAAAACTGTATCCCACAATACAATGCACTGGACTTGACCTTTCATGTGAAATATGACGAATAAACCAGAAGTGATATCCGACATGATTTTCATTTGCAGTACTATCATACTACTCTTCTGCAGTACATAGGATGCATACTAAGCACATTTTCAGTATGCATAAAGTACCAGGATGTGCCGTTTTAGTCAAAATGTGCAGTAAAAAAAAGAGCCCACTGTGTGCAATACTTTATTCCACAATGCAATGAGCCGGAATGAACCTTTCATTTCCAATATATGAGAAATATGAACCAAAATTACTTAGAACCGTGATTTCCGAAATATTTTGCTCAACTTATTATTCATACTGTTAGGTTAAATTACTTGAATTAAACGTCATATACTATAGTTTTAAATGTTTTTTATTGCAAAACCATTTCTCTTTAAGATATTGCATTAAAAAAATGATTGCAATTGATATTCACTAAGTAGAAAAACAGTATTACATTCAAGTAGCAGGCAAAACATACATACTATAGTAGTGTGCTAGAACGCTATTCCAAACACGTGCTTAATTTCCATTCCTCAGGAGTAGCTTGTTTTTTCACTGCTGATCATGCCATACAGAGCAGAATAAAGCTCTTGAAGCTAATATTAATTTGAACACTGAACGTTCAACATTGATCTTCAACATAATTCTCTCCATCAAACTTCAAACACAAGCGCTGCCACTCCAGAACCCTGTCTGAGCGCCGAGAGTTTCCTGGCTGTCTTCCACACGACGTACTTGTGTAGTTGTTGTTGTTGTTGTTGTTTGCGTCTGCCTTCTGCCGGTTTTGTTTTGCATGGATGAGACGAAACACTTGGCGTTGCGACGGGGGCTCAGTTACACAAGCGTGCGCTTTCCTCGATGACTGCGTTTGCTGAAGAAGAGTTTCCCAGATGAGCTCCACACACACATTCAGCCAAGTGGCCCTCATAAGAGAGCCGTCGAGAGGCAACACCATGGCATATTTTTGCTTTTTGAGGCGAAGGCGCATTAAAGGGCGGCGATCGATGGAGGGCCATTTAATCTGCTCTCAGAACCTGGCTTAGTGTGGCTGGGCAATTGGGAGATCACAATTCCTACCATCTTTCGGACAAGAGACGTATCAATGTCGCGCAGCCTGGCCGCGGATTTGCACGGGAAATCTGAGTGTTTGTGCCCGCGGGTGATGATGTCATTGAATGGCGGGACTGTTAATGGAATACAATGGAATACAAACATCTACTACAATTGCAAATGGCCAGTTTCAAAGAACCGATAATGGATTGTGTCTAATTGTGTGCGTGACACTGGCATCACTGGGGATTTTGTCCACATTACTTTATAAAACAGCTCACGGCAGGGATGGATCTAATAAACAGGAAGCATGTCCAATTGTCAAGCACGGAGTTTTATTGGATAATGCACTTCCATATGTTATTTTTAATGTTTTGCTTAGTTGTCGTTGCGGTTGTTATCACTGGAGGTTCACGTAGCTCTCTGATAAAAGCTCCATGGCTTGTTATCCATTCAAGTTCAATTCAAATCACAAAATAAAATGCAAAAACACTAACCACTGAAACATAAAAACAATTGCTGATCAAAACTAGTTCTGGATGGCAGATTTCATCATTTTAATAAAATATCACACACAGTATTGGCCAAAAGTAATGCCCAGCCTATAGGAATATATATTAACATTTTAACCCCCTATTCAAATATTATTCATATTTTGTAATCATATTACGTTAGTTGTGCTTGGAGTCAATTTGTTTTATTTGTGATAATAACGGAATGGAACATGACAAATTGTCCAGACATCAGTTTTGGCCAGGCTGTCATACAAAGAAATTATGAACACATGCAAAAACAAGAACCTTTTTTTTTTTTTTTTTTTTGCAAACTCAAATGAAACCAGTAGCTGTAGTTTGCCTTTTTATTTTTTATCATTTGATCAGATTAGTACTTTAACCAAGTTTAGTCTTCCCTCATATTTTGAAACATGTAGTCATTAAAAACAAAGTTCCCCTCCACACATCACTTTAGGCCACTACAGTATATTATGCCACTATACTTGACAGATATCACAGAGATAAATGCCCTGTGGATAATATTTGTGTGTTCAGAAATGTCTGAAATGACTTTGGAGGCGGGGTTTCGCAGAAAGTGGGTGTGGCAAAATGACTCCTTCATTCAATCAATCAGTGATTAACTCGATTAATATTTTGCAGACCCATCTATTAAAGGTTTAATGAGGCAAACGCATGAACCACATGAGCTGAATTTACAAGTGTTAGATTTATAAGCACACAATCTTTGGACTTTATTTGCACAAAGACCTCAAACTGTTTTGATTAGAAAAAAAGCAAAGTGGAGTTCCCGTGATTCGCTCACTTTCATCCAGCTCTATCTAATTCCTATAGTGCCTCTGTGTTTTATGCATTTTGAATTCAGTTTTGTGTCAAATAGCCTTTTTAGCTGTCAAATGTAATATTAGTTAATAAAGGCGTTTAAAAACATCTATAATTACTTACAGCTCATTTGCCGCACTGAAAATGGAAGGTCAAACTGAGCGGATTGCATTGCAGAATTCAGCGTTCAGAGATCGGTTTCACATATACAGGCAAATCATCTAGATGTTCATATAAAGATGAACATAATGTACGCACACATGCTGTACATAAAATGTCAAGCTGATTTTGACACACAATCCAGACAGCAACATAGTGTCGGCACAGATCCGGCCCACATCTGGTACACGTGGAATCATGAACCATGAACTTCACAGTGTTGATTGATCTACCATCAGAAAATAAAGTTTTGAAGTAACTTTTTAAAAACTTGATTTTTTTTAAAACAAACTCGAAAGAAACGCTGATAAATAATGCATTTTCAATCCTAAAGCAAAGGCAGTGAAATATCAGGCTAATTTCTCTCATCAGTCTATAATGTGTAATATTAGTGGATGCTTGATGCTTAAAGTCCAGTTCTACAACATTTCATTTTTTTTTCAATAGGAGCTGAACAGGATTTTGGATCAGCAGTGCACTGAGAAATGGTCAACTTCATGCAAAGATGCAAATGAGAATTGTTAATTCACACAAATAATTTTGTTTGCCTGCTCAAGCAAGCCATATGATAATAATGAGTTCATATAATATAATTGTGCAGTTATGATTAAAATATCTGATGTTTGAATGTTATTTTTTCTTGTAAATACAGGGCTCAAGCACAACGTCAAATTGCTCCACTGGCTCCATTTAAAGTGCATGTGTGATATTGCACTCATAAGAGGAAAACATAAATAATAACATGTTTAATTTATAAATAAACAAGAAAATTACAGTATTAATGTTGCAAAGTATTTCAATTGTGAAACCAATGCAATTTCAGCTGTAAAGCAAATATAGCTCATCAAAATAATTTAACCAATTTTATTTTTTAAAATGAGGATTCAACAAGGCAAGATTAAAAAAAAATGCTGAAATGACTTTTGACATACTTAAAGTTAACCCTCTGATGCAAAGTTGTCTCTCAATATTAATAATATTGAATTATTAATCCCATATGAAATGATTATATTCTTGCTTTGAAGTTTAAAAAAACCCAAAACATTAAGATCAGAGTTGTTATTGCTAACAAAAGCTAAAACCATTCAAAATGTGTTGTTACTGTAGGTGAAATAAAGCTGAAATAAATATAAATATTAGATGAAATTAGAAATGGAGTCATGGAAACCGACTGAAATAAATAAGCTGAATAGTAGTAAAACTCAAATTAAACTAAATCAATTAATGCTAAATAAAAATATATAAAAACTAATAAAAAATGACAAAATCACTAAAACATAAACTTAAATAAAATAACTGAAATTAAAAATATAAAAAGCTCATTCAAAATATTAATAAACAGTATAATAGTGTTTAAATAATTCTAAAATATCACTATTTTTGATGACAAAAAATCATGCATCATGCAGTTGAATTAGTGGGAATGTTTTTTGCAGTGATGTCATCATAGAGCTCAATTGTCATCCAATAGTGTCAGTGCGGTCGAACTGATAATATCACTGTATATGAAGTGTCTTAAACCCCACAGCTCTCAACAATGATGACTCAACACATTCTGGAGGATAAATGATTAAACACATCCTGATAAGACACAACTTACACTAAGTAGTTGCACTTTTCCAAGTAGGAAGTTGGAAGTTCTGACTTTTTAAAATACTCTGATACTCTTATAATCTGACTTTTTAAAATATATATTTTAATTTATATTTTAAATTTTGAATATTTCAGTAGGATTCTCCTTTTGTGGAGAGCCGATTTTATTTTTGGCCCTTTTTACTTTTTAATTCTCCATTTTTATGCGTCTAAATGAGTTCCTTGAGACTCAAGCATGCTTTTAGAAGTTCCTCAAGCATGCACCCATGCGGTTAGAGAGGGTTTAAAAATAAATGAACAACAGACGATGTTGTGATTTATTTTAGTGTTGGCTCAAGGCTGAGGAGCTAATGTGACCGTTCTGTCATACATCAGTTGGTCCTTCATCGGGAATATCTCCACAGATTTACGAGAGGTCGGATTAACTTGCCATCTGACAGCTCCAATTAAACCCTGATATTACGAGCCCGAGGGCCGCCTGCGAGCGTTTAATCAATTCTTAAGTCCGATGTGTCTCCCTCAAACCCAAATCTGCTCGACTACAGCGAGGGCCGTGTTGGTGTCACTCGTGTGCTGTGCTCTATAGTGTCTGACGTTAATAACTGCTAGTGACAGCTGTGATGAAGACTCGTTTCTGCGTATTCTATGCTTAAAATGCAATACATAACTTAATACTGATCAGATCACAGTACATTACAGCATTATGGCTCATTGGAAAAACACGGCATACATTTCTGCTAAACGCTTACAAAAAACGTAAACTACGAGTCAAAAGTTTGGAATCATTATCATTTTTTGATGCTTTAGAAAGTAGTCTCTTCTGTTCACCAAGGCCGCATTTGTTTAGTCAAGAATACAATAAAAATAGTAATATTGTGAAATATTATTACAATTTTAAACAACTGTTTTTTATTTGAATATATAGTAAACTGTAATTTATTCCTGTGATCAAAGTTGAATGTTCAGCATCATTACTCCAGTCTTCAGTGTCACATGATCCTTCAGAAATCCGTTTAATATGATGATTTGCTGACTAATTATTATTAATGGTTCCTGTTATCATCAATGTCAAACAATGTTTTGCTGCTAAATATTTTGTTGAAACGGTGATACATTTTTTCAGGATTCTCGAATGAACAGAAAGTTCAAAAGAACACCATTTATTTTAAATATAAATCTTTTGCAACATTATAAATGTGTTCACTGCCACTTTTGATCCACCCTTGCTGAATCAAAAGACACATATATAAAAAGCCTGATGGATCAATATTTGATTTATTTTAACCAAATTTTTCTACAAAATAATGTATTTATAATCCAGTAAACCTAAGTTGCTCCAGTCCAGTAGGCGTTCATCTTTAAATATTACTAACAATATTAAAGTTATTCTTACATTTACTTTTATAAAAAGCAGTACAGTTTTCAGCTATGGGGACGTTTTTACAAATATACTAAAAAGGCTTTTACTTGCTAAAAAAATCAGATGACCTGGCATGTTTTTCAGCAAAGTTTTGATCATGTTAATTATTTAGAGGCCTTAGAAATTTGCATATCATATACGATACAGTAGGCTTTATAGGGTTAAACGGCAAAATGAACTGGTTGGTCACTTTGAGTTCATTTTGAGATTTTATGTAAACCAAAGCGGTTATTAAATCATTAATTCACTGAAGAAAATAGTAACACCATGATCTAGGTTTGATTCCAAGGAAAAGTGATACAAAATTTATATTGAGTAGCTCCAGATAAAAGTGTCTGCCAATGCATAAATGTTAATGTAAAAGCATGACTCCAAAAGAGCGACTGGCTCACATAATCGGTGAGTCTCTCATCCACTCCTGAACGCATCACTGACGGCACGCCTGATCTTCTGTTGCTAATTCCCCGACTTATCTGAGCGCGCAACTTCAACCAGTTCCCTCAGCCCTTCACAGTTCAGACCCCCAGAGAGAGAGAGAGAGAGAGAGAGAGAGAGAGAGAGAGAGAGAGAGAGAGAGAGAGAGAGAGAGACAGAGAGAGAGAGAGGCAGAGATAGAGAGAGGCAGAGAGAGAGAGAGAGAGAGAGAGAGAGAGAGAGAGAGAGAGAGAGAGAGAGAGAGAGAGAGAGAGAGAGAGGCAGAGATAGAGAGAGGCAGAGAGAGGCAGAGAGAGAGAGAGAGAGAGAGAGAGAGAGATAGATAGAGAGAGAGAGAGAGAGAGAGGCAGAGATAGAGAGAGGCAGAGAAGGAGAGAGAGAGAGAGAGAGAGAGAGAGAGAGAGAGAGAGAGAGGCAGAGAGAGAGAGAGGCAGAGATAGAGAGAGGCAGAGATAGAGAGAGAGAGAGAGAGAGAGAGAGAGAGAGAGAGAGAGAGAGAGAGAGAGAGAGAGAGAGAGAGAGAGAGAGAGAGAGAGAGAGAGAGAGAGAGAGAGAGAGAGAGAGAGAGAGAGAGAGAGACAGAGAGAGAGAGAGAGAGAGAGGCAGAGATAGAGAGAGGCAGAGATAGAGAGAGGCAGAGAGAGAGAGAGAGAGAGAGAGAGAGATAGATAGAGAGAGAGAGAGAGAGAGGCAGAGATAGAGAGAGGCAGAGAAGGAGAGAGAGAGAGAGAGAGAGAGAGAGAGAGAGAGGAGAGAGAGAGAGGCAGAGATATAGAGAGAGAGAGAGAGAGAGAGAGAGAGAGGAGAGAGAGAGAGAGAGAGAGAGAGGAGAGAGGAGAGAGAGAGAGAGAGAGAGAGAGAGAGAGAGAGAGAGAGAGACCGACCCCCTGGGCCAGAGATAAAGACCGACAGGAACTGTCTGATGGAGATTTTGTAGCGATGTGTCACACAAAGCCAGATCTTTAGTCTGACAGGCTCAAAGACAGCGCTGAAGATCCGTCACACAGTTCACGCTCAGACTCATGGCTTCTTTCTCAACGCCTCGTATTCCTCCTTCGTTCCTCCCATTTCTTTGTCACTTCAGAGACGGCGTCTTCATCACATTGTCTCACTGCCTTCAGACCATTAATGAAGTTTGTTAATGAAAAGTTAAATCAATAGTCTCCTTAGAAATGTCAAAAGTCCCAAACCAGTAGGAGTTTCTTTCTTCCGAAGAACAAAAAAAAGGAGAATGTATATTACAATGAAAATGAAGTAGTCCATATGACTCGCACGCTATATTTAAAATAAAAGTCATACAGTTGTTCTCTGTTTGGTACAGACCTAAATATAAAGAGGACCTATTATGCACTTTTTCAAGTCTTGATGTTGTTTTTAGGCTCTACTAGAACAGGTTTTCATGCTTGAATGTTGATTATTTTCCTCATATTCTCCATTGTTGCGGCTCCTCTCTTCCCAGTCTGTCAGTAACGCTCTGTTTACTTCCTGTCTCTATGAAGCCCCGCCTTCTGAAAAGCCCACTGTGCTCTGATTGGTCGGCTGGATCAGTGTGTTGTGATTGGTCGAGTGCTTTGAGTGTGTTTGGGAAATGTCCCGCCCCTTACCATAACCACCAGTTTAACACACTACTAACTAACTCAAACAGGCCCCGCCCCTTTATTCTGCGTATGAATTATTTAAATGAGGAATATTGTGACGTGTTCGTTCGCGGAAGAAAACTAACCAATAGCATGTGGAAAATAATTGACTTGGATCTAAAAGACTTGAGACTTGACTTGCCTGCTAGTAAAACATTATCTAAGATGGTTTGGTGGTCTCACCTCGCAAATAGGGCGCAAAATATGATGTTAATATGAAGGATTTTTCCGTATTGATTTTTTACAGGCGTTTACCTGCATTTTAAATTACGCATTGCTTTGTGTTGTGTAAACTGAACGGATAATGTCCTGGGGAAAATTACCAGTTCCATTTACTAGTCACCTTTATTTACTGTATATAGCACCTTATATACACAACAGATTGTTTCAAAGCAAATAAACAGGAAAATAACAGAATCATCGATGCAATCTTCATCAAATAACAGAATCATCGAATCAATCTTCATCAAATATGAGTCAAATTCAAATTTCAAACCAGTTCAGCAAAGACCAGCAAACTTAGGCAGGTTTTCGCTTTATTTTTTTAGCAAGGTTGGACTCTCCATCATGAGCAGCCATTGAATCCCGGGAAACTCGCTGATCTTTCAAACCCTGGACCGGAGATGCTCACTAAAATCAAATTGACCGTTCTGCAATTCCATTATCCCACACACACCTTCATCTGCTTTTCCCTCTGGACCGTTTTCTGCCCTTTGTCAGGCCTCATGCCCATTCTTAGCCCTTTATCCTGTTACTCTAGTTAATTGCAAAGTGCTGTTCGTCTCTCTGCTGTCTAAAAACAGGCTTCCCAGAGGACGTCCCTCAGTTACAGGAACCATCAAGAGTTTCTTTTTACACTCCTCGCTTTCCTCTCCTGCTCTCTGCCTCCATTTTTCATATTCATTTGAAAACACATTTCTAAGTCTACATGGCTCTTTGCATCTGCTCCTGGCGCTGGCGGAGTGGCATGAGTGGCTCTGTCGGCCCGCCCGCTGTCCATCTGCACACAGAACTCAACAGCACTTGGGAAAATTGCAAGTCCTAATCAAATTATACCCCACAGAAACGGCACCTCCGGTAGACGTGGTGCACAGGTTATTTGAAAGAAAATTGACCAAAAAATATCCTGTTTAAAAGGATCAAATGAATTCTTCTAGTTAATGGATTTGAATGGATTTGATATCAATATATCATCGAAATAATCTGTATTTATTACTTTTGAACTGATTTGTATTTATTACTTTTGAAATTTTTAAATAAGATACAGGTAAGATTTCTGAAATCAAAAAATCATGGCATAGTTGATTATTAACCATTTGCATCTATTTGATTTTTGTCAAATAATACAATTTTCAAAATGCATTTATTCAAATTGCTGAGAATCAGCATAAATCTGCTCATTGTGAAAGGAACAGAAGCAGTATTCACATACAATTATGAGACTGAAACAAATTAGATTGATTGATTGATGATAAATATATAAACCTTTATTTAAATCACATTAAGTTTATTAGCACAATAACAGAAATTTGACCTGTTTCATTTATGGTTGACTGACAAATATGCAATACATTAAGTTTATTAGTTTATGTTAAAGCTGTATTTGCTAAAGTTTAATTTGTAACAAATAATGTAAATTGTATATGCAATTCAAATGCATGAATCTTAAATGTACACCTAAATAATTTGGTTTAGATAAACTATACTATTAAGATAAATATTTAATATTATATTTCACTGTGATTTGCATCATGTGACATGCAAGAACCAATGGCATAGAGCATCACTGATGTCAAATGTCTCCAATATTTTAAGACTTTTGAAGTGCCCCTATTTTGCTTTTTCGGATATTATCTTCCCTGCAGTGTGTAATACAGCTGTTTGTGAATGTAAAAGTCTGCAAAGTTTTAAAGATCAAAGTGCCCGACAAATAATCGCTGCCTGAGACGAGTCGTCAGCTCACTTCCTGTTACATACCTATGTAACAATCTAACAAATTTGCATGATGCCAGACTATGGTCTTTATTGGCTGCCGGCGAACAGCGTCTACTTTGCCCCTCAAACACTAGTTGTATCTCAGGCCCCATCCACACTACTACGTTTTAGTTTAGAAACGGAGACCTTTTGCTAAATTTGCTCCTTCCGTCCAGACTAAAACGGCGAAAAAGGAGAAGTTTAGAAACGCTGCCGACCCCGTTTTGCGTTTTGAATCTCCGGAGGGCGTTTTAGTGAAGACGGGTCAAAACGGAGGACTTTAGAAACGATGACGCAGAGGCTCACGCTCGGCTCTCTGATTGGGTGTCATACAACGGAAGAAAACATACAACAACAGTCTGGACTACCAGTTACGTTAGTGCAAGTAAATTCTGTATTTTACAATGCTATAACTGCCCACATGCGTCGGAGGCAAGCTATTATTCAAGCGATCTGTGACTATTTCCGTGTGCAGCGGCGGCATCGACCGTACATGGAGCGCCGGATTTGGGTTAAGCCGGGAAGAACCAGCGCATGGTGGGATAATTTTATAAATGAAGTTGTGTTTCCTGAGAAATGGTGCGAAAACCTCCGAATGTCCAGATCGGCACTTATCAACCTCAGCGAAATCTGAGGAATAGTCTGTTTCCTGTTCACACCGGCACGCCCACACCCAGTGTAGGTGAAAGGTCACGTGATCCGTGTTTTCAGTCGTTTTAATGTGGACGGAGATCAATTCTAATACGCAGCTAAAACGCTGGTGTGGACAGAGATCATTTTCGTTTTAATTCTCCGCTTCTAAACTAAAACGCAGTTGTGTGGATGGGGCCTGAGACTGGAAGAGTTTGTTTCATGTTGTTCGCACTGGAATTAGTACAGTAACACCAACGTCATTGTTACTGTTCGTGTGTGTATGAAGTGCTGAGAAACATCCACAGCTGAATTCAGATATGGTAATGACCGCTTTATCCCTTTAAGGAAACGAACAACCATCATTGCAGCATTAGTGGGCTTCTTTGCCAATCTGCATGGTTTAAATTATTGATCATGCCTTGAGAACTGCAGACTTTAGTCTCAACATGTCTTTACACTGCCGTATCGCTCAGAATTCGACACACTCTCTCTGTCGCCCTATAGCCTATATATATTCCTGATTCTCATACACTCTTGCCCTCTACAAAAAAAAAAAACTCTTTTGTCTCGTTCCTTTTAAACCTCTTCTAGCTTTCATTTTTGAAAGTCCTCTTCATGTACCATTAGAAGAGGTAGACAGGCTTTATTTTCCTGTCATATTGTCTCCTTCATGTAAGGCTGCATATCGCAGTGTTTTTTCTTTAAATAACGCTGTACAATAGCTTGTCGATACCACTCCACCTGTCTGAGACGGTTGCCGTTCTTTCATGACAACATAATCCCGCCACACTGTTGTGTGTGATTTATGAAGCTCAGCAAAAGGGATGCTGCAATGTCCCCCCCTCTTTCTTTCTCTCCCTCACTCTAGTGTGTGTGTGTTCAGAGATTGGACAAACCTGTATATGGGGCAAAGGAAGGACCATGTCATCTGAGCCCTTCAGAGATTTCTCCACGGACCCATTGCACCAGAGCACTGCAGTGTCCATTACTCACATGAGCATGTGTATATGCACATAAACACACACACACACACACACACACACACACACACACACACACACACACACACACACACACACACACACACACACACACACACACACACACACACACACACACACACACACACACACACACACACACACACACACACACACACACACACACAGGCTTTTTCCTCTCACGTATGAGTGTGTATACTGCGTACTGCGGTCCCGAGAAATCATTATGAACCAGTCACACAAAGTCTTAGTGTAGTTGGTGCATATCATATTAATGTCAAATCTTTAGATTCAGCCCAGTGTGTTTCTGCACACTTTATTCGGCTTGCACAAATGTAAAAAAGAAGCAAATTTACATAGCATTTGTTTCCTGTAGATTTTGACATTTACATCTTTCTGCATCACTTGCATTGCCAAACACAACTGCAAAAATAATTCAAGCAAGGTTTTTTTTTTTCAATCAGATCTGCCATTGGTTGAGCCAGTGCTGCATTTGAATTTTACAGTCTTTGGACCAAAATATTGCTGACATCCTCATGCACTCAGACAGAGGTGTATACAATTGTTTGTCCAATCAAATGCTCTCTAGAATGAGAATGTCCCTCCAACTATTCTACGGAAATCATTTGCATTTCATATATTGAGGTGTAATACCTTTGATTACATCAGGCAGCAAATCCTGAACCTCTTAAAGGAACACTCCACTTTTTTTGGAAATCCAACTCCCCTAGAGTTAAACAGTTGAGTTTTACTGTTCTCGAATCCATTCAGCCGATATCCGGGTCTGGCGGGAGCAGTTTTAGCATAGCTTAGCATAGATCATTGAATCTGATTAGACCGTTAGCATCTCTCTCGAAAAAATGACCAAAGAGTTTTGATATTTTTCCTTTTAAACCTTGACCCTTCTGTAGTTACATCGTGTACTAAGACCGACGGAAAATGAAAAGTGTTTTTCTAGGCCGATACGGCTAGAAACTATACTCTCATTCCTGCGTAATAATTAAGGAACTTTGTTGCCGTATCATGAGTGCAATGGCGCAATGATATTACGCAGCGCCTGAAAATAGGCTACCTTCCGTCAACAAAACCAACCTTGTAACCATGGAGATATTTGTGAGAGACGATTCAGAATGTAACATCAGTAGTATAGACCCCTTTACAGTTGGTAAACATGGTGACGTTTTTTTGTGGGCGAGCTTAGGTGGAGGCAGAACGATCACTCTGGCCGCTTCGCTAACGTTAGTTTGCAAGTTTTGTTAGCTTGTTTTTTTAACAATGAATGGAGAAAATCCGATTTTATCTTAATGTGCAAGGTCACTCAGTGTCCAGGACCGCGATTGTTATTTGCAAAAGTTAATTTTAATGGACAGAGCCAGATTGGCTGACCCGTACACGCTCACTCAATGGATGGACGATCTGACAGGATTAACGTTAACGCTAGGCTACCTCCGGTTGAGTGGCCTGACTTCTACACCTATCCGCTAGAGAAACAGAACGGCGAGACACTGAGGGCATATAAGAGAAACTGAGGGCATATAAATCTTTAGATGCCTATAACTATGTGATGAATGGTCATGTACAAGACTTGTGTGGTACGATCCGCAGTTCTGCCTAGCCAGCGCCAAGAAGACGACAATGTAAAGAGTTGCAGTGCAATTTTAATGATGTGAATATTTTCTAGAAATAAAAATTCCAGATACAGCATATTCATTTTTCATTGATTCTAGCACCCAACAACACAACAAGATGACATTCAATAATAACCATACTAATTTAAGCTCCTTATTATGTAGCCGAATCTGTGCTGGTTTGTATTTGCCGCCTCCAGTTTTCACTTTGTTTTGCCTCCAGCAAGCGCCGTGACGTACTGTGCAACGACGCAAAAGGGGTCTATTTATCAGTGTTTTACCATAGAAACTGTAGATAAACAATACCAACAATTCCACATGTCTCTTTTAATCAAACTATACACTTCCTCACCTGAACTCTACAACAAAACTACTAACGTTATATACTGTATAAGCCAAATGGTCGAGCAAACCTACCCCTCATTGACTGCATTTCACAGGTAGCTAAAGACAACAGCAGTGCTTTTTCAATCTGGTCGATCAAGCTAACTAAAAATAATAATGATGTACTTACAGCCATGGGTGATAATGATACACTTGGACCTGTCTGTACTCTGAAGATTGTTGGGATGGCTGTATCCATTAGACGCCGTACCGTACTGTCCATGTTTTCCAAATAGTCATCTGGTCACACGCCATTTCTTGATTGATTTTACCGGTGTTTTGAGATCTATGTTCAGAGCAGCCAACCATTGATTGTTTCGTTCCTTGTTTTTCAATGGTATTCTATGAAACATGATGGTAGAGTACACCTTCGACTTACTAACACAGCCCTTTACAACGCACAGAACCCTGGCTAATCGCACAGGTAAATCCACTACCTAATTTGCCGGCTGCAACTACACAAACTTAGTGCCAGTCACGTTTGAAGTTACCAAGCTGGGGACTATTTTCAGGCGCTGTGTAATATTATATTTGATTACAGGAATGAGAGTATAGTTCCCAGCCATATCGGGCTAGAAAATCAAAACTTTTCATTTTTCGTCGGTCTTAGTATACGATGTAACTACAGAAGAGTCAAGGTTTAAATAAGAAAAATATCGAAACTTTGGTCATTTTTTTGAGAGATATGCTAACGGTCTAATCAGATTCAATGATCTATGCTAAGCTATGCTAAAAGTGCTCCCGCCAGACCCGGTGTGGTGAAGTGTTGGGTCCCAGCTTAGGACCTCATTAGTATGCCAGTAGTATGCCGGATCTAATCTGTTCACGCGACAACTACATGTTTTTTTAAATAACAAAATTTGTACAGCATATTGCCCTGATGGTTACGATAAAAATAATGACATAATTATAATTTCATTACGAATTACTGTCAATACATTAAGGCAGTATAAGCTCAGGTATAGCTCAGCTAGCACGCTAATCGGATAGCTGCATGCTATGCTACTATGTAAGCTAACTAAAAAACACTAAGAACGAGAAATGTTTAAATTCACAATCTATAGCTTCGGTTATATACTAGTATATGAAACATATAAGTTAAAAGACATTAATGACTCGTTATAACGTAGTTCAAACGTCTTCTATAATAACGTGATTTTTTCTGATTTGTAACCAGGCACTAAAGCGATTACCCATAAAACGTGCTTTGAGCCAATCAGATTGCTTGGGTCCTGAGCTGGGACTCATCTCTTCAGTGGACCCAACACTTCACCACATCGGGTATCGGCTGAATGGATTCGAAAACGATAAAACTGAGCCTATTTCCAAAAAAGTGGAGTGTTCCTTTAAATCAAGTTTTTAAACAAGCATAAATTGAGAATCAATTAGATCTTAATGTAATTGTAAAGGATCATAATGCTAAAATGCTTTACAAGCACACTTAAGTTTTAGCTGTAAATAACAAAAGACTTTTTGAGGAGGAAAGAGTCAAATTGCCTGCAATTAAATTTTAATAAAGGCATAATTTCCCTTTCCTAACGCAGTTAAATGGGAGAGGAGCGATAGACCAAGCGAGTTAATGAGAAGAAGAGAAAGAATAATGCCAATGACGGATTGAAGCTCTAAATCAGGCCGATCGCAAATCAGTGGATCCCATTAAAACTTGATCAATCAGTTCATGCCTGATGAACCTGCAGTTTCACTCCCGGAAAAGAGTGTTTCGAGCGACTAGTGACCTGTACGTGTGTCTAAGATCCGGGATGCACATTTGCGTTAGTGATGACAGTTTCATAGAAAATATTTAATGCAAATCTTTCCGTCTGAGAGAATTCATTGACTCTACGGCTCTCAGACAATCATCAGTTCCTCAGCCAATAACTTAAAGGTTAATTATTCATGAAATCACTTAAAGGAATAGTTCACCCATAAAATACAAATTCTGTTCTTCCAAACTCATATAACTTTGATGGTTTCTATCATGATTCTTTGTAATTTCTCATTTTGTGTTCCACAGAATAAATTACTATAGGGAAAGTCAGAATTGGCATTTTTGAGTGAGTTACTCCTTATTCCTGTTCATGTCTCCCTCAGATAAATCACCATAATATTCCTCAAGAAGTTTCATCTGCACTAAACCATGTAGACACGTCTTCATTCATCCCTGCTGCTTATCTGGGGATATCCGCTGGTCTTCTGGTCTAAAAGCTAGTGAGCTGCCTATATAGACTACACTTTAAGCCAACATAAGCACACTACAGACACTATATGGCCAATTTTTATGAAAGCACTACGTGTATCCTTTGTAAGATACAGACTTGTGCCTAAATCAGAACTGAAGAATTGGATTTGAATGCAACTGACTACAACACACAGGAATTGGAGTGACAAAAAAACAAAATTTACTGTAATGCATTCTGGGAAATTAAGTTTTCTTCCATCCTGGTCAAAAGTGAATTTGTTAAATATGAAGGTAGGGCAGCTTGATTTTGGCAAAGAACATCATGCATTTATTGAATTTTTAAAAATGGTCTTTTTAACTCTGGATTTCATTAAACTTTAACTCCTTAAAAAGTAAATGAAACTAAATCTAAAAAAAAATAACTAATATATATATATACAGTAAATATATACATATATATATATATATATATATATATATATATATATATATATATATACATTTAATACGTGTCACATTTAAATAAATAATATAAAATAAAAATAACAATAATTCATAAATCAACAATAATTGTTTAATCTCCCAGCCATAATATGAAGTAATATATAAGCTACATGCAATAAACCTACATGCACCTAATAAACTAAAATAAATAAAAATAAAAGTTTAGCAATTCATTCAACACAAAAAAGTATCAATGAAATAGTTCAATATCTTGTGAAATATTGTTACCTATACAATGTTTTTTGTTTACACTCTTAAGAACAAAGGTTCTTTATTGGCATCAATGGTTCTATGAAAAACTTTTAACATCAATGGACTATTTCCATTCAAGGTTCTTTATAGTGGAAAAAGGTATTAAAATGTTATTCACAATAAGCAAAAATTGGTTATTTTAAGAACTGAGCACTGAAAGATTCTTTGGATAACCAAAACTGGTTCTCCTACCGCATTGCTGCAAAAAAAACCCTTTATTTTTAAGAGTGTATCGCATCGTTATCTCAGCAACATTCCCAGCTGTGCACTGGAATCAGCTGTTGAGTTGAGTCTCCACATGAACAGTGCAATGATGTAAAGAGTTGCTGCCTATGCAGAAAGTGCTCCGTCAGTCACTCATGAGGTTCAGTATGTAGTCAGTGAACACTAGGATCCGGAGCAGTCAGGGATACACACCAATTACCCTGCCATGTCAGAGCGGACAGCTGCGCATACAGTGACGCATCATGGGAGAACGCAGCAACAGAGCCATGTTTTCCCGTCTTGCATGGCCATTACTGTTATTACTCCGGGCCTCGGCAGAATGGGTGCGTAAAGCAGAAATGTCGCGGAGGACAGCCGTGGGAGCCTCGCTCAGGCCCGAGCTTGTCCTTTCATATGGAGTGTGACACGAGTGGCCGGCGTTCATGAATAAGACATGGTCTGTCTGGGCCGCGGGGACTCGGCTGTCCATTTGCCATTTGCACGCTTCGCCAAAGCCAAGGAAGAGGTGAAAGGGGGAAGAGAAGTCAATACAGTCCGCATACAGTGAGGAATTTGGGACCAGCTTCCGTCGGGAGTCGTCGACTCCGAAAGGAGGGTTTGATCAAATAGTGTTGAGAATTAACTGGCTTTACGGTTGGCGTTTAGGGTTCATATTGAAGGTTTATTGTGAGGACTGTTGAATCTTGAGTACTGGGACAAAAACTTGAGTTTATGTAAGATCTAAATTTAGATCTTCTATTTGAATTGCATGTAAAACGTCAATTCGTTGTAATAAATATTTTAATAAAATAATAAATAACAAAATTCGAATTAAGTTATAATAAATATTGATTAATCCAATAATAATACAAAAATGTGCTAAAAATCATATTTTGAATATAAAAAATACATTAAAATCGTTTTTTTCTGATGTTGCTAGCTATAGGACCAACATAAAATGAGGAAAATTATCTAAAAATCTCAAACTATTTTTTTTTAACAATTTGGTGACAGTGCTGACATATCACGATTGTCACAGAGAAAATACTAAAAAAAAAAAAATACTATGCTTGAATCTGATTGGTTGACGAACGTTTTAAGGAGTACAATAATTTTCAGGGAAATGCACGGATAAAGTAGTTCAGGCAAGTTTTGACCGCATTACAGTCCCATATCACTTCGCCGAATAATTTCAGTTATTTCAAAGGTCCTTATAGCCAAAGAACCAAAACCCACAACATCACTGACAAAGCAAATAAATACAGTGAACAATAGGATAAAAACAACAAATTATTTACATGTTTTTTGCCTCAAAATTAAGTTTTATTATGTACAGAAAGCACATCCTCTCTTTCTCCCGCTCACTCACACACACACGCACGCATGCACGCACGCACGCACACACGCACGCACACACACACACACACACACACATGAAGCAGATAAACTTACAGTAGAGACGCTGCTGCTGAAGAATGAAAGACGCACGGACTCTAAACATTTATACACATTCAATCTCTCTCTCTCTCTCTCTCTCTCTCTCTCTCTCTCTCTCTCTCTCTCTCTCTCTCTCTCTCTCTCTCTCTCTCTCTCTCTCTCTCTCTCTCTCTCTCTCTCTCTCTCTCTCTCTCTAGTCACAGTGCATTAATAACTGTATTAATAACTGCATTAGTCTGTATATCAGTGGCTCAAGCTTCCATTACTAGCTTTTGGAATTAGCAATGGTGGCATGGGATGAGATGGGTAAGAAATTAGTCAGACACACAAGAGCGTTTTAAAGACAAAAAACAGACAAACGTCTTGCAATACAATATCTGAACAATGTTTTGAGATGTGGTAACTGTAATATAAGCAAAATAATTAGGCTATAAAAAACTATAAATCTCACCAGAGCCCATGTGACCTTTTTGAACTCATCAGCAGGTAAAATATAGAAAAGACAGACTTTAATATTGCCTGATTTTATAAATGTTTTCATAAAGACAAGAAATAGTAGCAGGGAAACCATATAGTGAACCATTTTATTCAACTGTTTATTTTATCAAAGTAATATTACATGATCATTCAATTCCTCTAAAATGACCTCTCCTCAGACAATAACATAATACTTCACGTAGATTAAAATATGTATTAGACTACGCTTAAGAAAAACAGAAATATTAATTCCATCTTTCAAAGAAATAATTCTGTTTTTCTTAAGAGTAATATGTATTTTAATCTACATGAAGTATTGCGTTATTGTCTGAAGAGAGGTTGTTTTAGAGTAAAGTCAAATAAAATGGTTCATTTGTGTTTCTAGAGATTCATTTCAAAGAGTAAAAGCTGCTCAGAACAAATAGCAGGTAAAGTTGTAAGACACATTTTTTCCTGCATCTTAAAGTCCCCCTGCGGTGAAAATCCAGCTTTTAATGTTGTTTACATGCCTATGTGGTGTTTTTAATATGTGTAATATGTGCAAATTCATAAGTGGACAGCATTGCTGAGTATTTTCTCCTTAAAACTGCAGTGAACCAAAGACAGTCAAAAACACGCTTTGAGATCGCTGGTGTTTCTGACGTCACAAACTACCTTGTAACCAATCAGATCAACGTGTGATCGTCAACGAGTGGATCTCTGAGCTGAGTGAGTGAGTGGAGGCGGGGCTCATTTGCATATTCATAGAACCGCGTATACTAAATGAGAAAAGGGTGTCGAGTTACATTCAAGGTATTTTAAGGCATGAACTTTTAAATATGTCATTTTAGTGTTCAAAGATTAGTTTTAAGCGATAAAATTCTTGACTACAGGGGGACTTTAAGAATCACCAGCCTCCACCACGACGTCTAATTGTTGCTAATTTAAATGCTCAATAGATTTGAGGGAAACACAGGCTTATATGTCAACAGGAGATGAGGAACATGCAGGAAGAGTCGTGTGGCCGCGTCGTCTAGACGTTTTCTTGTCTGTGTCGATCAGTGCTCAGATATTGATGTCTCGCAATGATTTGAAATAATGGGCAATATCTTACAGTCACAGCGTTTATGAATTCAATAGGCTAGTGAGGGGGGGAAAACGAAGCAAACTGCATAGAAATGAGCCTGTTGGGTGTTCACTGGGGAGTTTGCGAGGACAGAAATGATGGGTAGTGATTAGAGTATTTTTGCTGGGATCGACAGTGTGGAATTGGTTAATGATCGCTGTGAAGCGCGAGTCCGATGCCCCCGCGGGAGGTCACGGCATCATTGATCCGTCTTTCTGCTCTCTTCTGACTTCCTCCTTCTTTTCTGTCAGAAGATGACATGGGAAATCAATAGGAAACAGATAGCGAATAAGTTGTTCTTAAAACGCTGCTGAGTGAACTTTTACTTCAAAGAAACTTCTGAAACGAGTTGGGAAGAAGGGCTGTTTGCTGTGGACTTTGATGCTCAGGCTGTGGGACGTGTATCGTTAGATTGGGGTTACGAGTCAGAGGAGGATTAGAGGTCAGAAAAACACTTTTGATACAATGTCACAAATGAAGGCTGCTCTGTTTACTAAAGCCTTTGTGTTGTGTGAGAGTCACAGACCGCACACTGGAGAGATTCCAGCTCCGCTTCCCTCAAACAGTCTTTAAGTCTTTTTCAAGATGAGATATTTAGTAAAAAAAGTACTTCCATTCATTTAAATAAATTATTGCAAAACGTGTTAACAAAGACTTTGTGATGACCTTTAAATCTTTTAATAGACGCATATAAATGAAATACAATAATTGGCCTATGATATTGAAAAACAATACAACAACAAAAACTGAAAGTGGTGAAAGAGGTATTTATAATATTTATCTAATATATATATATATATATATATATATATATATATATATAATATCTAAATAATAATTATTTTATAATCATACATTATAATAGTATAATAATACATTAATAATACATTATAATATAATATATATATATATATATATATATATATATATATATATATATATATATATAAAAATTCTATATACTGTATGTATATGTATAGCCTATATATATATATATATATATATATTATAAAATGAATTATATATATATATATAATTCATTTTATAATACATTAATAATATTAATTCTATATACTGTATATATATATATATATATATATATATATATATATATATATATATATATGTATAATGTATATGTGTATTAGGGCTGTCACTTTACGTTCGAAAATCGATTGCACAATCGATCGGACCAACCAACACAAGTCTTGAAAACAAAAATAGGTAATCGATTTTAACTGCCTTTTTTTTAACCAAAAATGTGTTTTAGGTAGACAGATCAATACAGTACACAGAACATGTAGGATGTTGGAAAATAACAATGTCTTTTCTGTTAACCAAATGCTTTTTAATATTTGCTATTACCTCAGTGCAAGTGAACAAGCGCGCCGTTATTTGTTGCTCAGTGACGTGTGTTCAAGAAAGTCAGAAATGCGCAGATTCTGCGCCATATGCTGTATTTAATATATCATGAGGACTCACGAGTTGTGTATTTGCGCTAAATCCACGCAGATTTGGCTTACACGAACTTTCCCAGCAAAGTGAGTAAACATAGAAACACGCTCGTTATATGACAGCGTTACCCGCCAAAGTTCATTTTTATCCGAATTTGGCGGGTGTTAATTTCAATCCTTGAATGTTGCACTCCTGTTTGTCATTGTGCAAAAAACTTCACGCCAATAAATCATCAGAAATATTGCTGACTTGTGCGTCTCAAGCGCCCTCTTTATGTTCGTTGTGCACGTCTCAAGCGCCCTCTTTACGTTCGTCCAAATGCCTGTTAGTTGTCCGTGGATTTGCCAATATTTGGTGTTGAAAATGGAAACGTCTGTAGACATGGAAAAATCGATTGTACAATCAATTAAATGAACACATATGTCTCAAAAATCGAACAGGCCCTAATGTGTATATATATATATAAATATGTAATTTATTTTATAAAAATATATGTTATAATACATAATATATATATATATATATATATATATATATATATATATATATATATATATATATATATATATATATATATTTGTTTTTTTGTTTTTCAAAGATTTGATGGCAACAACTATATATACTTAGTTTTCCAAGTTAGTGTCGTCAAATCTTTGAAAAATACCTTGAAATATGGAGAATCACAACTAGAAATTCACAAGCAAACATATTGTTTATTATGTTGGTACATCATCTATTCCGTGAAACAAATTGTGGCTGGTTGGTTTGCACTTCAGTCAGTCGTCTCCTCCAGTCTAAGTGGGGATGTTTGGTCAGAATAAACTGCGATGTGGACCACATTTAAAATCTGACTAAGAACACCGTGTCACTCGGTCTGTAGGATCACGGTGTGAACCGTCGGTTAAACCTCATCGCAAAATAACTGGGTGAAGAAGACTTCACTCATATCCGTTACATCTTGATGATTGACGTCTCCCGTGCCTCAAAACCCACAGGCGATGAACCACTTTCAGGAAAGCTTTCAATTAGGAAGGAGGTTTATCCGAGGAAAGAGTGAATGCAATTCTGACCTGCAGGCAACACGCCACATTTAGAGAAGCAAGAGACCTCGAATTATCCATCAGCGCAAAGCCAAACAAACAGGTACAGAGATACAAACACACTCCGTCGTCCTGGAAGCCAATGGAGGAAGAGAGTCTACATGCAATAATTCCTGTATAACAAAAGACACCTATGGTGTTAAAACAACTTTTTTTATTATATCAGCATGATAATTTCTGAGTATGTGGTATGATGGCCTGTTGCTTTAATGACAGCAGCACTATGTCTTACTGCTGTTAAAATAATTGCAAAAATAGTCATGCAATTAAAATTCACATAACTATTTTTATAATAATCACAAGAACTTGAGCACTCGGGTACTTGTGCACATCCCACACACACACACACACACACACACACACACACACACACACACACACACACACACACACACACACACACACACACACACACACACACACACACACACACACACACACACACACACACACATGTTGGTTTATGTGGTTTATGAGGACTCTCCATAGGCGTAATGGTTTTTATACCGTACAAACTATATATTCTATCCCCCTACACTGCCCCTATCCCTAAATCACCCATCACAGGAGACATGCTGCATTTTAAATTTTTTAATAAAACATTGTTTTTTATGTTTTTTAAGCCATTTGATTTTTGAGGACTTTTGAAATGTCCTCATAAACCACCCATACGTTGTAATACCAGTGTAATACACATGTCATTACACAAATTTGTGTCCTCATAAACCACATAAACCAACTCAACCCCCCCCCACCACATACACACACACACACACCACCATCCCCCCCTCCCCCCTGTTGACACTTGTACATTTCCTTCTGGGCAATGCGTCAACATTAAACAGCCCAGCAGAGACTTTACACTCCTCATTAGTGCTAGAGGAGAATGAATCCCATTCGCTGACAGGATCACTCAAATAACGGAAACAATGGATGAAAAATAGCTTGAGCACAAATATCCAGCTCAGCTTGAGTTTATTAGCGCCTCTCAAATAGACACAATCATTAGCGTGTCAGTGTGACGCGTGTCGTATGAATGTGAGATAGAAACGAGAGGACAGTGACAGAGACTCCGAGAGAATCTTTCTGAGATCTGTAACAGTGCTGTTTGTGAGAAAAATTCATCAGCTCAGATCACACTATGAATTATGAAGTTACTTAAAAACTTTTCATAATTTTCTACAGGTGATCTGTTAATAACTCTCTTAGTTATCTCATGCTACATTTTTTAAGTACTTTTTTTTATTTAAAATAAACACCTCCCCGAATTCAGAATTGAATTGAGAATGCCTTTTGAATATTTGTAGTAAACAGAATGCAGAATTGTAATTATAATTTTAATGTATGGAAGTAGAATTAAAATTTACTAAAAATGCCAAGAAATTCAAATACGGGTAACTAATTTAATTTGAAAAAGACAAAGATGGATGGATTAGATAGATAGATAGATAGATAGATAGATAGATAGATAGATAGATAGATAGATAGATAGATAGATAGATAGATAGATAGATAGATAGATAGATAGATAGATAGATAGATAGATAGATAGATAGATAGATAGATAGATAGATAGATAGATAGATAGATAGATAGATAGATAGATAGATAGATAGATAGATAGATAGATAGATAGATAGATAGATAGATAGATGGATAGATAGATAGATAGATAGATAGATAGATAGATAGATAGATACTGTAGATAGATAGATAGATAGATAGATAGATAGATAGATAGATAGATAGATAGATAGATAGATAGATAGATAGATAGATAGATAGATAGATAGAGCTGGACGATGACATCACTGTTTTCTGCAGAACTGATAGATGAAATGAACTAATTTAATAATTGATGATCTTTTCAATGGCACATTATTTTCTTTTAGAGCTGCTACAGACCAAATGAACTATTGCATCATTTTCCTGTTATCTCTGTAAAGCTGCTTTGAAACAATCCGTATTGTATAAAGCGCTACAGAAATGAAGGTGACTCGACTTTTCTAGAATGACAGATGCAATTGTTCAGTTCAGACCGGAGAATGGAGAAGGTTGCACAGCTGGGAAGCGTCGCTGGACGTCACACACACTCTCGCCTGCTGGACGTCACACACACTCTCGCTCGCTGGACGTCACACACACTCTCGCCTGCTGGACGTCACACACTCTCGCTCGCTGGACGTCACACACACTCTCGCTCGCGATGTCACACACACTCTCGCTCGCTGGTCTTCAGAGCTTCTTAAGACGCTGTTAATTGGGAGGGGGTTCCTAGAAATCTCTGTGTACAACTGAACTAGAAGAGCCACCTTAATTAAAGCCGAGAAACACGGCTCAGGAACCCCGGAGTGGATTCCTGAGGGAATGTGTGTGTGAGGAGACGGCTCAGTGAACACTGGGGGAAAAAGCCCCGTGTGATCATTGTAATTGTGTTGGAGGAACAAAACGAGAAGGGCATGAAGAACGAGACGGCAGCGAGTCCGCGGGGGGGGGGCAGGACTGTGGGCTTCAGTAATTGGAGGTGATGGCAGCGGGGCTGTTAGTGTCGAGGGTGTGTGTGTGTGTGTGTGTGTTGGAGACACCCAGTACTGCGGTTGGTAATTGGTTGGCAGGCGATTGCAGAACCTCAGTTATTTCTCAGAGGATGTTTCTCTGGCCTCTGAATGATCAACATGATCAAAACTTTGATGAAGAACCTGTTGCTCACAATCTAACACATGCCTTCTGTCGTCTGACTGATAGTTCATGCTCTTAGTAAAAGGCGTTTTAGTGTAGTTGTAAAAACGTCCAAAACTGTCACGTGTCTTTTAGCTGTGAAATCTGCACTGATTTTTATAAAGTAAACATAAGAATAACTTTTATATTGTCAGTAATATTTCAAGATGAAGATTTACTGGACTGAAGAAACTTAGGTTTACTTGATAATTAAAAGATCTTTTTTTTTTTTGAAAAGTCATGCAAGTTTAAAAGCAAGTTTTTGTTCATCTCTCAATCATCATTGTACTGCATTGCATTATATGTTTTAAAACTACAGAGCTTTGATCATAAATTAAGCAAATATCATATTACTAAGACATATTATTGGCAGATATAGAGTGAAATATAGAGTGATATTTATATGCATTTTATGTCAGTTGTGTTATAAAGATCTCATTGATTTACATTACTTTTTTTTACAAGACTTTTTGTCCATATACAGTAAATATCAGCATCTGCACCAAATTGCATATTTTTGCTCAGTTTGGGCCTCTGAATTATAACATCTCAGAAACTGAAAACTGTAACAAACTTCTCCATCAAGTTTCCAATTTAACTTTGGTGGTGTCTAGGAGAAACAGTTATAGGAGAAATAAAAACAGACGATGTTTGACATACAGTAAGAGTAGAGAGAATGCAAAATAAATGTGGATAGCATAGACAAAATAATCATGAGAAATAATTGAGTTGATATTGAGATGTCTGTGTTTTTTATTGCAGCACAGTTTGAGACACAAAACTCTACAGGAGACACATGCGAGATTAATGGGGTCTTTTTCAACAGGACAAAATAAAATAAAATAAAATTAAATGAAATTATGAATTAAATTAAATTAAATTAAATTAAATTAAATTAAAATTAAATTAAATTAAAATGAAATGTAAAAAAATGAAATTTAAAAAAAATGAAATTTAAAAAAATTAAATGAAATAATTAAAAAAATGAATGAAAAATAAAATAAAAATAAATAAATAATCTGAAGCAAATGGTTTAAATGTAATTTAGAAAAAGAAAAGAACTATAAAGCTAATATTATAGCTTTTGTTTGTAGACTTGAGAAGAGATGCTGATATTTGCTCTGAAACTCTGTGAGATTACTGTGCAGTAGAGACAGGAGACTTCAGCAAAAGTCTCCATTTAATCTCACTGCTGTCTAGGAGAAGCAATTGAAAAATTAAAGAGATCTCACATGTGATTCATCTCTCCTGAAGAGGAGAAACAAGCCTTGGGATTTGCTCGCGAGATGGAGAAGCTACGGGATAGGAGCTTTCAAGAGGAACGAGAGACAACTAGATTGAATAAAGGGCGGATGAAGAGACGGGAGAGAGTGACATCGGACTGTGAAGGAGAAGTGGAGAGGATGGAGGAGGCAGAGGAGGACAGCAGCAAATAGGAAAACACACGCAGAGACAGAGAAACACTGACTCATGAGGGATTAGAGAGACACAGAAGAGAGAGAGAGAGAGAGAGAGAGAGAGAGAGAGAGAGAGAGAGAGAGAGAGAGAGAGAGACAGAGAGAGAGAGAGAGAGAGAGAGAGAGAGAGAGACAGAGAGAGAGAGAGAGAGAGAGAGAGAGAGAGAGAGAGAGACAGAGAGAGAGAGAGAGACAGAGAGAGAGAGAGAGAGAGAGAGAGAGAGAGAGGAGAGAGAGAGAGAGAGGGAGAGCGCTCAATTAAAAGAACTGGGTCAGAGGAAACACGACGAGGCTTTCTGAAGTGTTGCTGTATTCTGGTCCTGATGCAAGACTGAAGATCCCTGACCTTCTGGAGGACATCGAGAAACTGAACATGTCTGAATGTCATTAATACCAAAATAAACACAACATCTCTTCACTAACTTCACTTCTGTCTGGGAATCTACTGGTGTTTGGGGGATTTTTAGTGACTGTGAAGTCAGTCCATTGTTATTTTAGTTTTATTCATATTTTGAATTAGCTTTTATTTTTATAAATATATTTTAAACATTTTTATATTTTTAGTTTCAAGTTAATATTAGTTTGATTTTTAGTTATGTGCTTTTGTCATTTTAGTTTTTAAATATTGTTTCTTTAGGTTTAATTTATTTTTATTTCAGTTTTATTTATTTTGATTTAATATATGTAGTGCTTTAACTTATTTCATTTTTTTGCCCAGGCAAAGTTTTTAATTTTAATTTAGTTTAGGGTTTTCAACAACAATATATATTTTATTTTATTTCAGCTTTATTTCAATTAACATAAATGTTTTAATAGTTTTAGTTTTAGTTAACAATAATAACCCCCTCATTCCCCTCATGCCTGTGTTGTTATTCTGAATTAAAACTAATAACTTTAAAAATATATATTTTTTATTAATTGAAATAAAGCTGAAATAAAATAAAATCTGAATATTAGATTCTTAAACTTAAACTTGGCAACCAACTCAAATAAAATAAGTTTACATTGGAATACTAAAATGACTAAAACTTAATTTTTTAAAAGCGAATTAGAAACTAAAGCTAATTCAAAATATGAATAAATACGATATAAATAATAATAACATTGCAATCAGAACATTTTACAAAATTAAATATGGTAACAACAGATATTTTGCTTAAAAAAAGACAAAGTGTTTGGCACTTTATGGTTGTCAAACTTTGTAAAACATGTTCATATTTAATGTTATGAATGACACGTGTGAACAGACTTCACACATCTTCATCAAGCAAGAAAACAATAAAATAGCCAAAGTTATTATTTTGTATAAAAAAAAATAATGGCCAAAGTTTCTCCGAAAAATTACAGTTCTAATTCTGAATTAATTTGCTTGCTTTTTGGTACTGAAAGTCTGTCTGTCCAAAGCTAAAGTTTCAGAAGAGAATAGTCAAAAACTTCCAGAAGTGACATGAACGTGAGCAGGACTGTGGCTTCACCCAGCTCAATGTTTCCTGTGCCGTCGTTCAAATCTAGCGCTCTCGTCACCTCATGAACTGTCTGATGAAGCATGTAAACATGCAAATCCATCGGGAGAAAGCAGCAGGAGATGCATTGACACATTAAAGAGTGGCACATTAAAGTTGTGTGTACTTTTTGCTTAAATTCAAAAAGTGTTTTCACTTGTGTGTTTGGGGACTACCCTTGATATGTCAATCAAGCTGATTTTGAAGAGCGCTGGGGAGTTGGGACGGGGCGGATGGGGAAAAGGTGGAAGACCAAAAAGGAGCGTGAGGTTTCTGATGTCTCTCGCTCATTCGCCACCTCCTCCCGAGACACGGGAATCCAGAATTAATGGGTCGGAAAAGAAGAAAGGATGGACATTTAGATGAGAATTGCAGGCATTAAAGAGAGACGGGAAACGCAGAACTTAATTAATTCTTCCAAGACTTTGGACAGAGATAAAGACGAGACAATGTTCAGGGGAGAAGTTTCATCAACATTTAAAGGAAGAATTCAGCCAAAAAAACGAAACTCCTGTCATCATTTACTCGACTTTCTTTTTTTCCAACTGAACTCAAAACGGTGCATTTTTGAAGAACTCTTTTCCATGCACTGACAGTTAATAGTGATCACAGCTGTCAAGCATTACAAAAACAGCTAAATAACATTAATGCATACGGCTTGTGCACTATTCAAAAGTCATACGATGCATTATGTGAGGAACAAACCCTAATTCAAGTTATTTAATGATCATTTTAACTCAGGCTCACTGCATGTGGCCACATTTCTGCAAAATTATATTATTTTGCTTGTTGCACATTTCATGCAGTGAGTGACAATAAAAGCGTGAAAGGACAATGAAAGTGAATGCGGCAATATTTTATTATGTTGGTTTTTGTATGTATCACAGCAGTTTAGAAATGAAATGTCCGTTTAGTGGCGCTAAAAGTGAAACAGGTGAACGGGAATGTGTTAACAGTCTTTTTGCATTTGAAAATAATGTGCCAGCTATAAACCCTAAACCTACCTGATAGTGTTAACCAAAGCAAAAATGAGATAAAATAACATTTCCTGAAGCAAACATGCAGTTTAGTTTTTTTAGTCTTTGAGCTCTTTTATCGTGACTTGTGTTTCACGAGACTCCAAATGTATTAGTTTACAAATCATGGAAAAAGCATTTTGAGATCATAACATAGGAACAAGGAACTGTCTGAAAACCCTCTGTAATCATACTTTGGGTGAAAAGAAAACAAGCTGTTGGTGTTTTACTGCCACTGGTGTTCATTTCAGCTGGAAACTGCAGGGAATTGTGTTTATAGGCATGTTTTTTTTGCAAAACTGTAGGAAGAGGCGCATTTTCCCAATGAGGCACATTTGAACTGGGCTCAGATTTGCCAAGATACCAGCGCTGAGATCTGCTGAAAAATGTTTTCAGCAGAAAAAAAAGGAGCTTTGTCTTGCATTTAATCTCACTGCTGTCTAGGACAAACAATTGAGATATATATAATTAAAAAAATCATGTCACAACTGCGCATTAATTTGCCAAGACAGAAAGCCCTGAGTCTGCTTGAAAATGTGGTCTGGGCTCTGATTCACAATTGGAAATAGAAACAATCCAGCCTGATTTAAAGAGGTACTTCACCACTGGAAAAATGGGCTTTCAATAAAACTTGGCTGCCTATGCAGTAGAAAAGAGAAATATTTTTTAATTTTTTAAATCGGTGCTACCTGACTAGAAAAAGATTGTTGTCTTCCCTTTTGTCAAATAGGTAGAAAAACTTCAACACCCATAATGCACTGGGCACGTTGCCGTCCAAGGCCACTCCCACCAGTCTGATATGAATACATTACCAGAGTCAAACACCGATTTTCTTTGGTAGGAAATACTCCTCAGCAAACTTTTAGATGACTTCTGGATGTCTACGAACACAGTGTTTTAAAGCCCGTTCACAACGATAAAGATATAGATCTAAAAAATCATTTTAAATATAGAAGAATTGAAAAGAGTCCACACCACAAATATAACGATGATGGAGGAACAAAACCATTGGAATCACTTTCAGAGCATTTTTTTCCTAGCTGATGAACGATTAAAACATTGACAGCCAATCAGAATCCATCCTGCTTTAAAGAGCTCGACTAACCTTGCAAGTTGATCAGCATTTCTTCATTCAACACAGAAGAATTCGATTGCAACTTCAACATAATAGACTTATGGAACCACCAAGACTTTCTTCTGAGACTGTATCCGGACGCTCTTTCAACAGCTAAGGCAATGCAAGTATCGTACATTTGAACACTAAACCGAGTTTTAGTATAAGCGGCAGACCGTTTGCTAACAAGGGGTTTAAAACTAAGAAATTGGTTCTGTTCAGCTGGTTAAATTACTCAAATTTAAATATATTACTCAAAAGTAAATATCTACTCAACTGTTTATGTTTCCGGTTCCATTTACTTTCACATTTTCTATTAAACCCATGTATGAGTGATTGTGTGTATGAGTGTGTTTAGATTAGTTGTGTTCATGATTTGGTAAAATAAAGCTTTTGTGCACATTCGTGTGAGTTGATTTTGATCTGCTTGTAATCAATGATTGTGATCACAGCTACATGCTAAGAAAGAGTTATTTTTCTGTGGCCACGAAAAATATCCTTTCTGAGAGTTAATCGACATTCAATACTGAGTGTTCGCTGGACGCACAGATGAACTGATGAAACTGCAGCGCGCTTATAATAAACAGAATGATATTGTGCATTGGTGTGGATGCTAATACAGTTATCTTTATATTTATCTTTATAGTTATCGTTCTTGGCGTGAACGGGACTTTAAGCCAAATTGAGGGGAGAAAATGAAAGAAATTGTCGTTCTGTCAATTCCGCTCAAAGCAAAGTGCAGTCGCGTAAAGGGACGAAAGCTGTTGCCATTGTGCTCCACTTTTACCATAAAGCTGTTTAAAGTGTAGACAAAGTACGATAGAATTTTTCAGTGATTCAGTTACACTTACAATAAATGTTCTGTTAACTCTTTTAACAACTCTATTTACGGTATTTTCCGTCTTTGCGTGTTTTCACTGTTATACGGTAGGGGGCGCTATTACGCATCTTCTGAACAAGTACTGAATCTCCTGATCAAAACACAGGCTTAGAAGAAGCAGTAACAAGCGATAAAAAACCTTTTGTTTAAAATGTTGCTTTTTTTATGAAATGTACCTACATTCAAGTGTTGATAAAACAATAATGCACGAAGCTAGAATAAAACCGGGTTTTAGTTTAAAAGCAGAGGGCCTGTTCTTTCTTTTAATCTAATGCATGTTCAGATATTCGTTCAACAAAATATTCTGGCGACCTTGAAATTTTAGTGAAGATTATTAAAAACGTTGGCAATGGCTAGCAAATTTAAAAAAAAAAATTTTTTACGTGGCTGGAAAAGAGTTAATAACCCTCTGGCGATCCGACTGTCTGTGGGCGGGAATACAAAAATGCGGAAATATAATGGAGCTGTCCGCGTTTTGTGGCATCCGGTGGACTTATGCTGACAAATAAACGGAAATTTCTTGATGCGGGTAACACGAAGAAAGAATAAACATCATTCAATTACATATAGGTCTACTACTGGCATTTTAACCATACAAAGCGATGAAGTTACACTCTAAGGAAGTGAACCATTATTGATAAAGCACGATTTGATTGCTTCCCGTCACTTATTATAGCATACAGTACATGCACATCTCGTTGCTGTTTATCCTGAATAAATTGCTATTTGAGAGCAGCTCTTTGAAAGCGTCAACCGCAGACAAACTCAAGTGTCTCTCCGTACATGTAGAGTTCTAGTGTTAAACCCAAAATGACAAATTCTTCAATATTACGGTGTGTTAAGTAGCTGCATTCACATCGATACTCATATTGATGATGCACGCGTACCGCGAACGCATTAATGCACTTCTCATTCACCTGCAGTCACGTCAGACTCCATCACAGTCACACACATGCATTATCTCAGTAAGTGCACAGGACTCTCTTCAGAATAAGACTTGCGTTCTCTCTCTCTGTCAGGTGACCGTAAAGCTTCACAGCTCAGGATGCGTTTCTGTTAACTCAGATGCTTCTTCTAAAAACTCAAATCTGACAATAGCTGATATGCTATGAGTGTACGGAGATATAAAACAAACGTGGAAAGCAGCTCAGATAATGATGAAAAATCACATTAAAATCTCTTGCTTTTCTTTGCAGATTTTGTCTTAAATTGTGCTCAGATTTGCCAAGATACCAGCAGCTTTAAAAAAAAAATCCTGTTGTCTAGGAGAATTTTTTAATATATATAAAAATCATTCTCCTCTTCTTTAGAAATAAAATTAGATAAAAATAGACCCAAATTAGTCAATATTTGTCATACAGTAAGAGTATAAAACTATTAAATAGACTGAGAAATGTTCATATTGAGCTCTCTGAACTTCTTATTGCAGACTGTCTTGGAGAATATGAGCACAGTTTGAGATATTGTTGAGATCTGATCTGAAACTGTGTATATATATATATATATATATATTAAAATAAAAAAAATAAAAAAAAACAACAATATATAAATTAAAATGATAGCATTAATTAAAAAAAATCTAGCAAATATTAAAATTCACACCACTCAGATCTGGTGTGTACGGTGACCCTAAAGGGACACAAAAATTAGACGGGAGGAAAATGATATGTCCCCAAGAAACATTGCATTAGCTTGCAAAACTTTTGAATTCTTCGCGAACAAACGCAAAGTTTTTTGGGGGAATGCAAAACATTTGCGAGCAAACACAAAAAGCATTGAACTATATTTTTTCCTCTCATTTCATATTTATTTCATCACCATGTCCCTTCAGGGACTCCGTAGTTCTGAAACTCTAGAGGAGACACACGTGAATTTACTGGGGTCTTATTCTGAGAAGAAACATTTTAAAAGCAGGAGACAAAACAAACGAGATATTAAAGTCTTCTCTCTCTCTCTCTCGTACAGACGTCTCTGTGGTAGAGTAGATAAAGATCAACAGGAGCCTGTGTTTGTGTTCGTGAACCTTTGACCTGCGCGGAGCCCGAGGGCCAGCACACATTTACATGAGGAGTTAATGACGTCGTAGCAAAGCGATGTTGGACCTGTACAAACATGGGAGGAGGAGTGTGCTTGTCCACACCTCCCTCATTATTCCCTGACCGCCTCCCCTGAGACGAGCTCACTTCCTGTCAGATTCAACTTTTCAATTCCAGAAAACTGGAGCTTGTTGCCATGGCAACAGCCACAGTGGGGGGAATTCTGCCGCATTGCTGGACTTGGCATGAGCGTGGTGTGTGTGTGTGTGTGTTCGCATGTTTACGTATGCATCAAACATGTGGTCTCAATACATATTAACAATAATTGGAGCGCTCTTACAGGCGCTTTGCATTCAGAAACACACATCATCACACACACTGCACTTCGACTGCATGTCAACCTGAAGTGATCGTCGCAACCCATTTACTTCCGCAATCTGATGTGTACCAGCACTGAATATTCAATGAGGGGGAAATGTAAGGCGGGACTTGATTTTATTCATATTCAGTGGCTAAATTCAGAAAATTCTGTTATTATTTATTAATTCTCATGTCATTCCAAACCCGTATGACACAAAATATGTAAATATAAATGTATGATTATATATTTTATTATTATATTTATTATTATATAATATATATTAAACATAAAAATATAAACATTTTATAGAAAAAATATTTCAAGTGAATATAAAAATGCACTGCATAAATGAAAAAAGTAGTAATTTAAAATATAAAAAACACACATATAATTTCAAAAATACAAAATAATTTTAAAATTAAGATAAAAATATAATTTTTAGCAAATATAAAATGCAAAAATATTCTACAAAAATTGTTTAAATATTTTCCATAAAGAATATAAAATAAAATGAATACAACATTTTTAATTAAAATGAACATTGAAGTAAATAATTTTATATTTAATTAAAATTAACGCATTTAAAATGAATAAAGAATATATATTTTTAGCACTGCTAAAAACAAAAAATCGGATCAATTTAAAATATAAAAAACAAAAAGTTTACATAAAAAATAAGAATATTACTAAAATTATTTTTAAATGAACACAATATAAATGTTAAAATTTTATATTACATATTAATATATAAAGTTTTATACATTTTATTTAAAAATGAAATTAATATGAAATATTATTTCTAGAAAAAAAATGCACTGCTAAAAAATAAACAATGAAAACGAATAACTACAAATAAAAAATAGTTATTTTATAAATATTTAATTTATAAAAAATACTAAACTGAACGATTGTAAAATAATTATAAATAATCTTTTATTTAACAATAATAAACACCACAAACACACATAATAAAAAAAAACACACAATAATTAAAATTAAAATGCATTACTTAAAATATATAATTCTTTTGTAGTACGGCCAGTGAAAATGCAGGGCGAGTAAAAATCTGAACGACTGGCCTAACATCTGTACTGTACTGCACTATGGAACAATGTGTACTGATACATTGCTCATAATAGGACCAGAAACATGCATTGAAAGTAAATACAGTTCATTCTGAATCAGGTTTATTTTCAATTCATGGTTTCTCGGGTATGCTGGACCATAGAGGATCACCACACTGTGTCATCCTCTAGATCTGAATGGCCAGTTTACCATCTGCCTGTGAGCGTGTACAGGCGCTTCCAGATGGACAAAGTTTGGCCGCTGGGTTCCCGGTAGACCCGTGCTGTATAAGAACATCAGGGCGGGTTAGCGCTGGGATATTCTCATTCAACTCCGATCCCTGTCTCTATTGATCCCACTATCTCATCAAGCACGTTTCCTTGAAGATGCAATTTCCACCACATCAACACTGGGGTTGCAGCACTTTGTTCCAGACATGCAACGACACAATTGATGTCAGCCTTTCACCACGGCTGCCAGCGCACACTCGTGCGAGCGCTCTGATGTGAGGTGAGGTGAACCGTGAGGCACACACATAAAGTCATGCCTTCTGGAGGAATCACAGCAGAAAGGGCACGATGACGTAACGACCGGTGAAATCTGCATAAACATGCATACAAACGAAATCACACGCTGCAGGGAGGAAACACCATTAATACGTTTATAATGCGGTTTTATGTGTTTCTGTGGTGTGTTCATTAGCTGCCACTTTGTTGATTGATCGTTGACAGTGACAACAAAACTGTATATCAAAGAAAAACTGGCATAAAACATTCACAAAATATAGATATTGGGGTGCAATCTCATGAGATTCATCTTGCACAACACAAGCTGGATTATGGCAACACTTGCACAATTAGGCAAATCAATAAATTGCAATGTACTACAGTATTTATGTTTTATTGATGAAGTTTTTTTCATAATATACATTTTTTTAGTAATAAAAAATAAAACAAATATTTTAATATTATTGTCATTAATGCCATTATATTTGTGCAAAATTATGTGCATGAATATAACTTGAAAATTATTTTAACGTATGTTAAGTTTATTTTCCATCTTTTCTTTTAGCTATTTTTTTTACAAATTAAATTGTTTTGCAAATGAATGGCTGTAAAAAGTAATCTATGGCAAAAAAAAAGTTACTTAAAGGTGCAATACGCGATTTTTGAGGGGGTGTGTAGTTGGCGTGTCCACTCAGGATAGGGGAGGAGAGAGAGAGAGAGCCAATCAGCATTAGGGGCGTGTCCACTCAGGATGGGGGAGGAGAGAGAAACAATCAGCATTAGGGGCGTGTCCACTCAGGATGGGGAAGGAGAGAGAGAGAGACAATCAGCATTAGGGGCGTGTCCACTCAGTATGGGGGAGGAGAGAGAAAGAGACAATCAGCATTAGGGGCGTGTCCACTCAGGATGGGGGAGGAGAGAGAGAGAGACAATCAGCATTAGGGGGGTGTCCACTCAGGATGGGCGAGGAGAGAGAGAGCCAATCAGCATTAGGGGCGTGTCCAGTCAGGATGGGGTAGGAGAGAGAGCCAATCAGCATTAGGGGCGTGTCCACTCAGGATGGGGGAGGAGAAGAGAGAGACAATCAGCGTTAGGGGCGTGTCCACTTAGAATGGGGGAGGAGAGAGAGAGAGAGACAATCAGCATTAGGGGCGTGTCCACTCAGGATGGGGGAGGAGAGAGAGAGAGACAATCAGCATTAGGGACGTGTCCACTCAGGATGGGGGAGGAGAGAGAGAGACAATCAGCATTAGGGGCGTGTCCACTCAGGATGGGGGAGGAGAGAGAGCCAATCAGCATTAGGGGCGTGTCCATTCAGGATGGGGGAGGAGAAGAGAGAGACAATCAGGATTATGGGCGTGTCCACTTACGATGGGGGAGGAGAGAGAGAGAGACATTCAGCATTAGGGGCGTGTCTACTCAGGATGGGGGAGAAGAGAGAAACAATCAGCATTAGGGGCGTGTCCACTCAGGATGGGGGGGAGAGAGAGAGACAATCAGCATTAGGGGAGTGTCCACTCAGGATGGGGGAGGAGAGAGAGAGAGACAATCAGCATTAGGGGCGTGTCCACTCAGGATGGGGAAGGAGAGAGAGAGAGACAATCAGCATTAGGGACGTGTCCACTCAGGATGGGGGGGAGAGAGAGAGAGACAATCAGCATTAGGGGCCTGTCAACTTAGGATGGGGGAGGAGAGAGAGAGAGAGAGAATCAGCATTAGGGGAGTGTCCACTCAGGATGGGGGAGGAGAGAGAAAGAGACAATCAGCATTAGGGGCGTGTCCACTTAGGATGGGGGAGGAGAGAGAGAGAGAGACAATCAGCATTAGGGGCGTGTCCACTCAGGATGGGGGAGGAGAGAGAAAGAGACAATCAGCATTAGGGGCGTGTCCACTCAGGATGGGGGAGGAGAGAGAGAGAGACAATCAGCATTAGGGGGGGTGTCCACTCAGGATGGGCGAGGAGAGAGAGAGCCAATCAGCATTAGGGGCGTGTCCAGTCAGGATGGGGTAGGAGAGAGAGCCAATCAGCATTAGGGGCGTGTCCACTCAGGATGGGGGAGGAGAAGAGAGAGACAATCAGCGTTAGGGGCGTGTCCACTTAGAATGGGGGAGGAGAGAGAGAGAGAGACAATCAGCATTAGGGGCGTGTCCACTCAGGATGGGGGAGGAGAGAGAGAGAGACAATCAGCATTAGGGACGTGTCCACTCAGGATGGGGGAGGAGAGAGAGAGACAATCAGCATTAGGGGCGTGTCCACTCAGGATGGGGGAGGAGAGAGAGCCAATCAGCATTAGGGGCGTGTCCATTCAGGATGGGGGAGGAGAAGAGAGAGACAATCAGCATTATGGGCGTGTCCACTTACGATGGGGGAGGAGAGAGAGAGAGACAATCAGCATTAGGGGCGTGTCCACTCAGGATGGGGGAGAAGAGAGAAACAATCAGCATTAGGGGCGTGTCCACTCAGGATGGGGGGGAGAGAGAGAGACAATCAGCATTAGGGGAGTGTCCACTCAGGATGGGGGAGGAGAGAGAGAGAGACAATCAGCATTAGGGGCGTGTCCACTCAGGATGGGGAAGGAGAGAGAGAGAGACAATCAGCATTAGGGACGTGTCCACTCAGGATGGGGGGGAGAGAGAGAGACAATCAGCATTAGGGGCCTGTCAACTTAGGATGGGGGAGGAGAGAGAGAGAGAGAGAATCAGCATTAGGGGAGTGTCCACTTAGGATGGGGGAGGAGAGAGAGAGAGACAATCAGCATTAGAGGTGTGTCAACTTAGGATGGGGGAGGAGAGAGAGAGAGACAATCAGCATTAGAGGTGTGTCAACTTAGGATGGGCGAGGAGAGAGAGAGCCAATCAGCATTAGGGGCGTGTCCACTCAGGATGGGCGAGGAGAGAGAGAGCCAATCAGCATTAGGGGCGTGTCCACTCAGGATGGGGGAGGAGAGAGAAAGAGACAATCAGCATTAGGGGCGTGTCCACTCAGGATGGGCGAGGAGAGAGAGCCAATCAGCATTAGGGGCGTGTCCACTCAGGATGGGGGAGGAGAGAGAAAGAGACAATCAGCATTAGGGGCGTGTCCACTTAGGATGGGGAAGGAGAGAGAGAGAGATATTCAGCATTAGGGGCGTGTCCACTTAGGATGGGGGAGGAGAGAGAGAGACAATCAGCATTAGGGGCATGTCCACTCATGATGGAGGAGGAAAGAGAGAGCCAATCAGCAGTAGGGGGCCTGTTCACTCATGATAGAGGAGGAAAGAGAGAGCCAATCAGCAGTAGGGGGCGTGTCCACACACGGGAGGAGAGAGAGAGAGAGAGAGAGAGAGAGAGAGAGAGAGAGTGAGCAAGAGGGAGATCTGAAGAAAGACTGTAGAAAGAGAGAAGGCTGAGAGATTTTACAAAAGAGAGCAGATTAGCGGAATATCTGGAAAAAGAAGGGTTATGATCAGGCAAGAGCTTCAGGACCCGCGTTGATATTAGAAAAGCTTTCCAGCACTGAAGAAACCTTAACGGGAAGGCCTGAAACCGGACGCAGATGTTGCGTTGTTTCTGCTCCATACATGAGTAACATTTTGCTGAACCAAGATCTGCTGTTGTTGTAATGTTAGCTCTAGTAACAGGACAGTTTTGAGTGTCAGTGTTTGTCTGGAGCTGCTGGCGACTAACAACACACTCTTGCTTGCATATACTCTTGTGTACTGTATGTTCATTTTTTGTTCTTCCTTGTTGTTCGTTCGTAATCTTTGCTTTATTTTTTTAGTCGTATTAATTTGCTTCACTTTAGCTATGATGGATGATTGTAGAGACATACACACTTGCATTGCGTGGTCGTGCATTTTAGGGGCGGGGCAATGAAGGGAGGGGTGTGTTTGTTAGATTGATTTCAAATATCAACTGTTTCTCAGAAATCTCTTACTGCACCTTTAACCTGCCAACACTTGTTTCTTGTTGAGAACACAGTTGTGTTGTGGACTGCAACTCTTTAGCGATCCAGTAGATGGATACTATCAAGTTAAAAAGTTTAAATATCAGTAAAAAACTATCAGTCAATCCAATTAATTGTCAGTATCTAATCTAAATGCAAATGAGCATCCTTTCAATTTGCATTTACCGCCAGGTGAAATGCAGTTATAAAATTCTAACCCAGTAAAAAAAAAAAAAAGCATACAAAAGTGGTCAGAAATAAGTGGTCAGAAGTGGTAAGAAATATAAAAAAAACAGGCGCATCACAGTGTCAAAGTATCGGTTGCCAGCATCACCTTTAAATTAATCTAATAATGCGCCACTAATAGTGAAGTATGAAGTGTTTACAGAACAGAACAGTGATTATGAACGGCAATAAAACTGCCAGAGCCCCCTCCCTCCTTCAGTAATCCGTCTGTTTTCCTCTTTGTAATCTTGTGGCAAACACATTACAGATAGGACTAACACCTTCCTCCAACCATTTCAGCTCAGCTTTCTTCTCGCTCCCCCCCCGCTTTCTCTTCTTAATTACCGAGGCAATCATATTTACAGATTCCCCTCAGCCTGTTTATCCTTCCCACTGATGTCTGAATGTTCAAATTGTGATGATTTATTTGTCTTCTTTTTTCTCCTTAAATGAAAATAATAAACCGCCAGACAGAATTTGTCCGGGATTTAATTGAGTAGGTCAGTGGCTTTGAGAAACATTATTAAGCATGAAACAAGCTACACAAAGCCAGTATCTGTGGCACAGCGGAGAGCATTGGGATTAAAGAGAACGCAAGCTTGTTATGCTCGTCCTTTACTCACTTCCACCCGCCTTCCTTTCTTCTCATTGCTGGACATCAAAACTGTCCATCATAACCCTTTTTAGTCAAGAACTGTGCGTCTGTCTACATAACACACCAATAGTGAGTTGTTGAGATCTCTCTGGGTGAGAGAGTGCGGGAGAGAGAGACATGAGATAACGACACGTTTTAATTCATAACATAAATTGATGCACTGATTTAAATACAAAGTAAAGATGTTACTTAAAGGGTTAGTTGATTAATTACTCTCCCTCATGTCGTTCCAAACCCGTAAGACTTTCGTTCATCTTCGGAACACAAATGAAGATCTTTTTGATGAAATCTGAGAGCTTTCTGTCCCTCCATTGACAGTCTACGCAACTACCACTTTCAAGCCCCAGAAAGGTAGTAAAGACATCATTAAAGTAATCCATGTGACTCCAGTGGTTTAAACTTAATTTTATGAAGCAACACAAGTACGAAGCACAAAAAAACATAAATTAGCACTTATTTACAAAATATTTTTCTCCAACGTGCATTCACAGAACAACGTCTACTCTCATGTCAACACACCACGCATGCAGCGTGAAAGTCTCATGAACGTACGTTGGAGATTAATATTTTGTAAATAAGAGGTAAATTATGCTTTTTTGAGCAATCAAAGCACTCGCATCACTTCATAAAATTAGCTTAAACCACGGGAGTCACATGGATTACTTTAATCAAGTCTTTACTACCTTTCTGGGGCTTGAAAATGGTAGCTGTCAATGGAGGGACAGAAAGCTCTCAGATTTCATCAACAAAGACCTTTAAAGTCTTACGGGTTTGGAACGACATGAGTGTGAGTAATTAATGACCAAATTTTCATTTTTAGGTGAACTATCCCTTTAAAATGATCAGTCATGTAAATATATTAACACACATGCGCTTTCTAACCCATCTTAATGCGTGTTTACAATGTATATACGCAATATAATAATATTTAAAATATTTATAACCGCTGAGAATAGCTCTGCACGTGCAAGCGATGAGGTTTCGGGTGTACAAGCGAATCTTGCACACCGTCGGGTCTGGGCATATATGTTTAAATTTCTGAGGCGAAGCAGTTGACCAATCACAACACGCTAATCCAGCCGACCAATCAGAGCACAGTGTGCTTTTCAGAAGGAGGGGCTTCATAGAGAAGTAAACAGAGAGTTACTGACAGACTGGGAAGAGAGAAGCAGCAACAATGGAGAATATGAGGAAAATAATCAACATTCACGCATGCAAATCTATTCTAGTAGAGCCCAAAAACCACATCAAGACTTGAAAAAGGGCATAATAGGTCCTCTTAAAAAAAGACGTTATTTTTAAAAAAATATTTAAATTGATTGTTATATTGATTGCAATTTGGAAACATTAATATTTATAAGAAGTCTTCTGATCACCAAGGCTGCATTTATTTGATCAAAATACAGTAAAACAGTGATATTGTGCTACAAGTCAGTGAACATTTTGAAATGACGTACAGCTTTGATTCTCCCAGTTTACTCAGTTGTCACAAAATGACTAGTGTTAATGTCAGTGTTTATTTTTATGCACATGCAGTTTTTGACGAGTGATTTGCCATGAAGGAAAAGAAGAGAAACAGACAGCGAACACACAAACACACTCTGATGTTTGACTGCTGTTACCTGACGCGGTCGCCGGGAACTTTAAATGAGACGTAGGATTTAAATAGAAAGTCTGCCAAGGGAATTTATGATGGATTTATGAGCGACTCTCTACCAATCTTACCATGAAGACATTCAATTAAAATGGCCTTTAAAGTGCAGAAGTCTTTGGCGATGAAAGGCAGGCAAGTGCTACCCAATAGAGACGATACTGGCTGTACAAATTAGTAGATGATCCATCTTGATGATAAATAATATAACTGTCAATATGATGAACGACCGAGGTGATGCACACAGTGTCGGGCCTTTTATGTTGAAAATTAAGCATGAAGCAGACATAACAAGTCCATCATCCGCAAATATCATCAGTGACAAATTCTATCAGGAAGGGAGATTACATAAACATGCCGGGAGTCGGAAAGCAGTTGTTGACTGGTTAGTTATAATGTCAATGTGTTTTGCTGTGTTAGATACAGCGTGACCTTTAAATCTGTAGTTTTTATGTAATATGAACCCAAAGACAAGTTCATTGCATACGTTACAGCCATAAGGGAACAACTTAAACTCACGAGTGCAAGATGACGAGTCGCCTCCGTCCCTTGGGACGGCTAATAATCGTGGCCTACGAGACAAAAGCGGTCTTCCTCAAGGGCCGCTTGACGGCTCAGAAAGCCCAATCCCCCGGCGGGCCGCAGTCAAATCTCACAACTCTTTCTCCTCGAGACATGTCTGCTCTAAAAACAACAATAGAAGACCTATTAAATCCAATACAAATGAACATTAAAACATGAAAAAGCCCTTTCCAGTAATCACAAACTAAAGATGTCTAGATGTTAATTTGCTGCCAGAATAATGGCACTGAGAAACATTAGCAGCCATTGAGTTGAAAACACACAGTGAAGAGATAAAATAGGTGAAGAATTATTCATATCCACCATACCTGACCAATCAGAGACAGCCCTGTCCCGCTAAGCCCCACCCAGATCCTCCTGGTTAATGCTAATAGGCTGAATCTTATCAAAACATATCCCGATCACAGTCTATAGGTCTCCCGCCAACAATATGTTATATTTATTTCTGCTCCCACCCGAAACGTTCACGTTTTGTCCCGTTCTCGCAAGCAGGTCTTTTTATAGTCACGGTTTGGTTAATCTCTGTCTTGTTCTGGTACACACACACACACACACACACACACACACACACACACACACACACACACACACACACACACACACACACACACGCACACACACAAGATCGAACGCCTTAGTCAAGTCGATAAAGACGATGAACAATGGTCGCCTCTGCTCACGACGTTTCTCTTGTAGCAGCCTCAGTGAGAAGATCATGTCAATTGTTGATCTCCCTGCTCAGAATCCACACTGAGCTTCAGGATATACGCGTTCTGCTAGTGACTATAACCTGTTTAGTACTACCCGGGCAAAGGCTTTCCCAACTATGCTGAGAAGGGATATTCCACGGTGGTTGTTACAGTCACTACGGTCTCCTTTGTTTTTAGGGATAGTGTTGATGATGTCCTGAGGCACCGCTCCTTCTTCCCAGCACTGTAACAGGAGCTCATGCAAATGGTGAAGAAGAACTGTCTTCCAAGAATCCAAGCCTTGATGACCTCTGGAGGAATACCATCGCTGCCTGGTGCTTTGTTGCAGAATAGAGTCGATGGCCTTACAAAGTTCTTCCATGGAAGGGGAGCATCCAGTTCCTCCATGACAGGCAGGAGGTTGGTGTTCTCAATTGCTGAGGTGGTGATGATGTTTTCTCTTCCATAGAGTTCGTGGTAATGTTCCACCCATCTCTCCATCTGTTTGCCCCGATCTGTTATTATGTCTCCCGAGGAGGACTTTAGGGATGCGACCTTGGTAACGCTTCTTCATGCCGTCATACATGGTACGGACGTTACCACAGACCGCTGAGAGTTGCAAGCACTGACAAAGTATTGCTTTAACCAGTCGAGCAATCTGTTAGGCATCATTTCTGGCTTTCCTGAGAGCCGTGAGCATCTTCTCTGATTGCTCCATTTTGTAGCTGACCTTTAAATAAAACCTTAATAAAATGCATTGTTTTCCTATCCATAAGTAATTGACTGGATCATGAAAAGACCAAATGTGAGTTTTTAGGGTTTTTAACCTTAATTTTTTTTTTCACTTGAAATAAAACAAATGTTAACTAAAATAACATAAAATAATACATAACCTTAGTGAAAATAGCAGTAATTTCTTTGCATAAAGTGCAAATAGTAGTTTGATAAACAGTATGTAATAATAACAACATCAGTGTACATGATTATAATTATTAAAACCATAAATGGATGCCTTACTCCATGTCACTGCTCCTGTTATCAGACAGGTTTCTTTTGTAATTTACTCTGGCTCAATCAGATTATGGTGGGTGGAGTTAGTGTAAATATTTGAACTTGGTGTGAATAAACACACTTTATTTTATTTCAGCTCAGTTGCGAAACAAAATTTTCTCATTTTCATTTAGTTTCACATTGTGCAAATAAAATAAAACTCAAATAAAAATGATATTATATTAAAATGAAAATGGAAAATAAAAAGTAATAGCATCTCAGTGATACTAAATTAACACTGGTGGGTTTGCTAAAACGAAGTGTAAATATTTGACTATTCAGAATAAAGTGCACTAATGAATCAAAATAAGGCCAAAAACATGCAATAAGGAAGTAAAAGGCCATTTTTAATATCATATTTGCTTTAAATTTCTTAAAATTCTTAATAGACCTCATTTTCTTAAAGCAAAATATAATGTCTCAGTATTTCCTTATGATTTTTGAAGGGCGAAATATGCCCAGGTCACATTCTTGACAGGTTTTAAGACATTCACCCAATTACCATTCTACCCACTTGTACTATCTATACTCTGTACCTGTTCGGACTGTAAGGATGAGTGTTACACTTCTGTTCGTTCTGTCCTCTACCGGCCTTCCTTCATTTTAATCAGTGAGAGACCAGGATCGGCCGCCTGTCTTAGGTAATCAACATCAGAGGCCATGAACTGTTGCTAATTGAATGCTATCCTCATTGTCATGCATGGATGCATACTCTCCTCCTCTCTGCTCTTGTCTTTCCACCTTTTCCAGCTCTCTTCCCCTAATACCAGTCCTCTAGTGGCCCTCAATTGCCTGTTCTCCCACAGATGTAGGAAGAAAACAGGCCTTGTTTGAAGTTCAGACGAGGGGGAGGGTTGGGAAATACAGGCCGGCGTTGTAGTGCTGAGGATTTTAATTCATCTCAGCGAATCTTTTGAATCATTCCAACTGAACCGTTTGGAGTTCACCACAACAGTTCATTTCACTGATTCGTTCAGAGACTCTTTCTGTCAGTTATAACATTATATCATTATATTATGGCGTCAAACAAGTGTTTTCTGAATCACATAAGTCAGTCATTGAATAGTTCATGCAACAGATTTGTCTAAAAGTAAGAAAGTTCTTCACGAATGAAACAAGTATCTGTTGCATGTCTTTACGAATATCTATTCATAATAATATATATGCATGTACGCTGCCGTTTTATTTTTTTAAAGAAGTCTGATTTCTGAAAGATCATGTGACACTGAAGACTGGGGTAATGATGCTGAAAATTCAGCTTTGATCACAGGAATAAATTACATTTTAAAATATATTCAAACAGAAAACAGTTATTTTAAATTGTAATAATAATTCACAATATTACTGTTTTTTCATTAAGTAAATGCAACCTTGATGAGCAGATAAGACTTATTTTAAAAACACAAAAAACCTTGTATGTGCAGTGTATATATACAGTATACACACACACATATACACATCTATAAAATAAATAAATAACATGCATTAACAGCCTTTGAAACACTGACTTGACTCACAAAGCATGTATTTAGCCAATAAAAAGCTCACAGGGCATGAATGTGAACAAGAATGATTCACTCAAAAAATTCATTCAGAAACACAAGACTCGCAGTGAGAGTAACGAGAATGGCATTAGACAAGGCCAGGCGACGCGAGTGTACGAGTCTGTTACTCTTATAATTCCTAAACAAGTTTGCCTCATCTTTGCCCTGAGGTCACAGTTAAACCGCACTGAACTGTGACTACACTTATTTGCCCTTTCACAAACAGATGTTAGAAATGATCAGCTGTGCTATGGGATCACAAGAAAGGTCAGCGGAGATAAACAGGGCGCCGTGGCGAGGCGAGGAAGGTTAACGTGACACGAGACAACAGAAAGAGAAATAATTGAGAATGCATGACAATTGCTGCCCTGGTTGCAGTGAAAAACAGCATCAGAATGAATAATGCAACTCATAGAGAGTGACATACATTGCCTCCACTTGCATCCACTTACTCAAGACCATTTGTCATTTATAGGGCTGCACATGCTTCTAATTAATTCCCGCACCGTGCCCAACTAATGGGAACACTGAACTCGTCCTCTGAAAATTACACCTCTGACCCCTGCATTACAAGGTCAGACTCTCAGCACTGCATCTTGGGGACCTTCAAAACGGGAGTCACTTTGTATTAAAAGTAGTGGAGACAGTGGCACCAGAATCATAAATATTAATTAATTAGTCTACAATCAAGTATTTTAATATCATCTTTAGCTGTTTTGATAAACATATTAGACAATATAGTGGGCTGACATGAAGTTCGCACTAGATTATTGTATATAACTATAAATATATATATATATATATATATATATATATATATATATATATATATATAACATTTTGTTTTCTTTCCAAAAAATGCATTAACACATTAAATAAAAATGAATACATTTTTATATCATTTATATTTTTTATTTTATGTTTACTTTAAAATTGACTTGTTTTGATCAGATTTGCACTATATTATTAGTTCATTTTCAAATCTAAACACTTCAGTAATAGCTTTATAAATAAAAATATACAAAATCACCTGCATTATTTCAATTGCACATTTGGCCTCTTTCGTGCGACAATAATCATGTAAAAGGATTCTTATGCAAATTGTTGAATTTTGCATTCAAGAGTTTACACTGAAATTTGCATTTGCAACAACTTATGGAAGAATGGTTTATGCAAGAACAATTTAAACAGAAATTCATTCTGCTCAATTTTCAAGAACAAGGCACAGCAATTTTTCAACATAAGACAAAGTTCACAGTCATTCCAGGTCGGAATCGTTCTTTTTCACCAATTCAAGTGCTGAGTGAACTTTCAAAAAAATATGCTTTGATAACTTCATCCCTACATCTGCCGCCGTGTCAGAAATGACCTTTTGCTGTAGTGGTAACATTTTCTTTTTTCAATACGAGAGATTCAGGGGTTGACAACCGCAACGATGACTCAGTAAAACATTAAAAAGAACAAATTCAGTGCCAGATCGCCTCTTATCAACACATGCTAATGACTATTCTTGGCTATTCTATGGCTAACTATTCAAGCTGCTCCAGCTCAGGAATCAGAGATGCATTAGCAGGTGCGGATTACAGGAGTTTGAGGGGTTCGGACAACCTATTTTAGACTTAAAGCCACAAAAAACTATTTCAATAGAATAACAAATGGAACATGAATTTGAGAATGTGTTCAGTGCCAAAAAGCATCTTGTGCTTCGAAATTCATTTTACATCAGATGGTTTCTTTGTTTTACATAGTTTGAAATGCTAAAACTTTCAGTATAAATCACAATCTGAATATCAGAGCGTCTGTGTAGTCTCAGACTTTTGGACCCCAATAAAAAAACTGTAGCACTTTTCAATAAGGTTCCATTAGTTCACGTTAGTCAACATAAACTAACAATGAAAAATTATTCTAAAGCATTTATTAATCTTATTTAAATGTTAATTTCAACATTTACTAATACATTCAAATTAAAAGTTGCATCTGTTAATATTATTTAATTGATTTGAGCTAACAAGACAAACCTTTAAGTCCCCCTGTGGTGAAAATCAAGTTTTCAATGTTGTTTATATGTCTATATGGTGTTTTTAATATGCTTTAATACAAACCATGTGTAAATTCATAAGTCGACAGCATTGCTGAGTATTTTCTCCTTAAGGGTGCTTTCACACCTGCCTCATTTAGTTCGGTTGAATCGCACTAGAGTTGATTTTCCCCCTTGGTGCGGTTGGTTTGGGCAGGTGTGAAAGCAGCAATTGCACTCAGGTGCGCACCAAAAGCGGACCAAATAAGCGTACCGAGACCTCCTCGAAGAAGTGGTCTCGGTACGCTTTCAATCGAACTCTGGAGCGGTTTGTTTGTGGTGAGAACGTGATCCGACCTCGAACAGACCCAACTGCCAAAGAACTGCGCATTTTTGGACTAAACCAGCTGCCGTAGTCAAAAAAAGTATTATTTAGATTGTCAATAGCGCTCCCTTTAAGCCATGACTGACTTACCGCATTCTGCACTAAAATCTCATCATAAACACTGAAGTTGTCCGCCCTTCACAGTGAATTTCTTATTTATAAAGCGTCTAGTCTTTGTTGTTTATGGGGGGGGTTTGCGAAAGGATAAAGCTCGTGCTGATTCTGAACATACATTGTGAGCGAATTCTACGCATGTCTGCCGGATTTTCCTCTTTGTTTACGAGTTCTGTTGGAATTTTCCCGCACGTTAATTCTGACCAATTTAAGTGCAGTTGTGGAAATTTGTTCAAGACATATCTGGCCAACGAGTGATGTGGATGTTGTCACGTGACTGCTTTTTGGTTCATTTCATCAACCGATTCAAGACCAGAGCAATCAGTGTGGTGTGAAAAGGAACCAAAACGCCTGAAAATGATACAAAGTATAATTTTTCACCCTTAGTGCGGACCAAATGAACCGAACTACAGGTGTGAAAGCACCCTAAAACTGCAGTGAACCAAAGACAGTCTCAAAAACACGGTTTGAAATCGATGGTGTTTCTGACGTCACAAACTACCTTGTAACCAATCAGATCAACCTGTGATCGTCAACGAGTGGATCTCAGAGTGAGTGAGTGAGTGGAGGCGGGGCTCATTTGCATATTCATAGAACAAGCTATTTTAAGGGATGAAGAATTTTTTTCAAGGAAGAAAAATGTAATATGTCATTTTGGGGATCAAAGATAAACTACTAAACTACAGGGGGAGTTTAGAGGTAGGGAAGGCAATTTCAGAAAGGCTAAAGGATCGTGAAAGCCACGCCTCCTTCAAAACAAATGATCACCCAGAGCCAGAACAGAGCGCCACGCGAGATGGCGTTAAACTACCTCATGTCTCAAAGCACATAACATTACAAAAATTATGAACGTAAACAGCGTAGAGTTCTAACTTGTACCTCCTGACTGCTGTAGATTCATTTCGGGATTGATAGTGTTGACATAGAAATAGATAGTGATGATAGTGGTCGAAAGTTGATAGTATTTACATAAATCCTGAGGACGAGGTCCGAGTAGAACGTCACAGTTTACCATATCTTAATTACAGTAATTACGGCATGAATGCAGCATAAGCTCATTGTTTTGGTTCAGGTGAAACTGTAAAATGCTGTTTTTTTTCGTCCAAGCATTGCTTTCGGACCGAACTCAATGATTGGACAAACTTTTTTAGCTCCCAAGACTTCCACAGAAGATTTAAGTGCATGTTTTAATATTTAGACCACTTCTACTGTATCATTGATTGCGATCAGGATGTGAAGAGAGTTTCAACCAGTATAAGAACAAGTGTTTATGAAAAACATTGCCTAACAGAATAATTGAAAAATGACTTTAAAAGACCCAGAACCCCCTGAAAGACATCCCACACTGTGCATTAATAACACCAATTCTTGAGACACAACAAACATGGACACGAGCCGCGGCGACAACTGCCCACTGCGTCTAAGAGGACCACTGCTGCCAAAATTGATTATTTTCTTCTCTTTTTTTGTCATTTTCACCTGGGTGCTTCACAAAGCTGCTATCATTCGCCGGCCCCCCTGTGCCCTTCTCAAACGCCCCCCGTGTGACGTCTGCTCAGTGACCCGTCTGGAGAAGCCCGTGAGCCCGCATCACCTCCTGCTCCAACACACAGCTGGTCAACAGAGACAAAGTGGACCAGAAAGATGCAGTTGGAGCGAATGCACCGGCCTTGTCCTTTATGGCTCATAAATTGTCTTTCAGAGCATCAGCGTTGAGCTATTGATCTGAGAAAGACAAACACACCCCTTCATTCGCTCTCTTTCGATGATGTGCCAGATCCACAGGAGAGAGATGGCATGCTGAAATGTGGAGGAAAAGTACCTTCAGTGATTAGTTGTAATTAATGCCATTTTTGTGCTGAAATTTCAGTAAATTTAAATAGTGCAAAAGCCACAGGTTTGATTAAAAGGGAATCCACATCACTCTTAGAAAAAAGGTTATATAGTCTATGTAGAACCCTATGTTTCTTGACACAAAGACTTGGCTTAAAGGGACTTAAAGGGAAAAACGCTTTGGATAAAGACTTCTTACAAATGCATGCATTTACAAAGTTTCTTGGGATAATCAGTATGCAGGAAATCATAATATTTAATAAAACCATCATTTTTTATATTAAATTAAATTTGGCTTATCCAATCAGATTCTGTAATTACAATAAACCATGGACTCAAATTGTGTTTATAGAACAAATATCCTTTACACACAGCAAAAAACAAAAAACAATTGTTTATTATAATGTTTCTTATAAAAGTATTTTTGTCTTGTCTTCCGGGTTAAAAAATTCTTATCATTAAATGAATGACTTATAATTCTATCATTAATTCTATATTAATTATATATACTATATATACTGACTATATCTTGGGTATAAGCATATTTTGTCTCACTACACTTTTTAAAACTTGTTTTAACTTGTTTATACTTAAAAGTCTTACCATCTGTAGTGTTGCTTCTCTAGTGAATTGACCTTGTTTGAAGTATTTTTACATACTTAAACAAGTTTAAAAAGGCAAATTAATAAGTTGATTACATTCAAAAACTTTTTATTACACTTTTTGATCTCATATTATGTAAATATTTCTGTTTAAATATAGAATTCATTTACGTTTAGACATTTAATGGTAATGATAGAATTATTGGTCGGCGTTTGAATGATTAGCTCTGTTCATCTTTTGGGCAGTGCTTCACGGTCAAGTGAAAGAATGACGGGGCAAACTCTGAGAGGGTACGCTGGCGGGGCTTTTCTATCTATATGTGTAATGAGACGCCCTGTCGAGTGCCAGTCAGTCGGCTGGAGTAGTGAAGCATCAGTCAAAGGAGCCCGAGCGAATCACCCGAGGTGTCAGCCGGGTTAAGTGCAACACAGTCCAGTGTATATCTCCCATCAAGAGTCGCAAATCTTCAGACATTGACTGAGATTAAATCAAAGCCTGTGTTCGCCTAAGCAAGCAGAGCTGTTTATGATTGCAGATCTGCCAGAACTGTTGGGTTCGTGATGATGTGCCCTTAAACTTCCCAGAGGACCGCGCAATTCTGTCTCCGGCAAACAGAAGTTAGAACTCATTAAACATGATAGTGCACAGTATTTTAAACAGTTTAACCAGCTATTCGCATAAAAGTAGTACTCCATCCATCCATCCCTCCATCCATCCATCCATCCAATCCACCCATCCATCCATCCATCCATCCCTCCATCCATCCATCCATCCATCCAATCCAATCCATCCAATCATCCATCCATCCATCCATCCATCCAATCATCCATCCAATCCATCCATCCAATCCAATCCAATCCAATCCAATCCATCCATCCATCCATCCATCCATCCCTCCATCCAATCCACCCATCCATCCATCCATCCATCCATTCATCCAATCATCCATCCAATCTAATCCATCCATCCATCCAATCCATCCATCCAATACAATCCACCCATCCATCCATCCATCCATTCATCCATCCAATGATCCATCCATTCATCCATCCAATCCATCCATCCATCCATCCATCCATCCATCCATCCATCCATCCAATCCATCCATCCAATCCATTCCATCCATCCATCCATCCATCCATCCAATCCATTCCAATCCATCCATCCATCCAATCCATTCCATCCATCCATCCATCCAATCCATTCCAATCCATCCATCCATCCATCCATCCAATCCATCCATCAATCCATCCATACATACAATCCATTCTTCTATCCAATCCAATCCATCCATCCAATACAATCCATCCATACATCCATACATTCAATCCATCCATCCATCCAATCCATTCCAATCCATCCATCCATCCATCCATCCATCCGTCCGTCTATCCATTCATCCATACAATCCAATCCAATCCAATCCAATCCATTCATCCATCCATCCATCCAATCCAATCCAACCCATCCATACCTCCATCCAATCCATCCATCCATCCATCCAATCCAATCCATCCAATCCATCCATCCATCCATCCATCCATTCATCCAATCCATCCATCCATCCAATCCAATCCAATCCACCCATCCCTCCATCCAATCCAAACCAATCCAATCCAATCCATCCAATCCATCCATCCATCCATCCATCCAATCCTTCCATCCATCCCTCCTATCCATCCATCCATCCCTCCATCCAATCCAATCCATCCAATCCATCCATCCATTCATCCAATCCATCCATCCATCCATCCCATCCATTCCATCCATTCATCCAATCCATCCATCCATCCATCCATCCAATCCATCCATCCAATCCAACCCAATCCAATCTATTCCATTCCATTTCATCCATCCATCCAATCCATACATCCAATCCAATCCAATCCAATCCATCCATCCATCCAATCCATCCAATCCAATCCAATCCAATCCAATCCAATCCAATCATCCATCCAATCCATCCATCCCTCCATCCAATCCAATCCAATCCATCCATCCATCCATCCCTCCATACAATCCATCCATCCATCCAATCCATCCATCCATTCATCCATCCATCCATCCATCCAATCCAATCCAATCCAATCCATCCAATCCATTCCATTCCATTCCATCCATCCATCCATCCATACATCCATCAATCCATTCCAATCCATCCATCCATCCATCCAATCCATCCATACATACATCCAATCCAATCCATTATTCGATCCAATCCAATCCATCCACCCATCAATCCAATCCATCCATCCAATCCACCCATCCATCCAATACAATCCATCCATACATCCATACATTCAATCCATCCATCCATCCAACCAATCCATCCATCCATCCAATCCATTCCATTCCAATCCATTCCATTCCATTCCAATCCATCCATCCATCCATCCATCCATCCAATCCAATCCAATCCAATCCAATCCATCCAATCCAATCCATCCATCCAATCCATCCATCCATCCATCCATCCATTCACCCATCCGATCCATCCATCCATCCATTCATCCATTCATCCATCCAATCCAATCCAATCCCTCCATCCAATCCAATCCAATCCAATCCATCCATCCATTCATCCAATCCATCCATCCAATACAATCCAATACAATCCAATCCATCCATCCATCCATCCAATACAATCCATCCACCCATCCATCCATCCATGGTCCATATTTTAAGGTTTTTGAAAGAAGTCTCTTCTGCTCACCAAGACTGCATTTATCTGATCAAACATGCAGTAAAAACAGTAAAATTGTGAAATATTATTATCACAACAGTTTTCTATGTGAATATATTGTAAAAATGTAATTTATTTCTGTGATCAAAGCTGAATTTTCAGCATCCTTACTCCAGTCTTCAGTGTCACATAATTCTTCAGAAATCATTCTAATATGATGGTACTAATATGAGAAACATATCTGATTATTATCAATGTTAAAAACTGTTTGATATTTTTGTGGAAACTATGATACTTTTTGTCCAGGATTCTTTGCTGAATAGAAAGTTCAAAAGACCTGCATTCATTTAAAACAGAAAAAGTTTTAACATTTTAAATGTATTTAAGTTTGCTCAATTTTATGTGTCCTTACTGTATAACAGGCCTGTTAAACATTTTTCAAAACTTTCATACAAGGCCTTGTCAGGTTTGTCCAGACAAAATGTAGCATTTCTAGTTAAAAATCACATGTATGTGAATTTTATTCTCATTCTCAATTTAATTCTTAATGGTGCAGAACCTTGATTTCTATAATCCGCTACGTGAATCCAGTGTGCTGAAAAAAATTAAATCAGTACACTCACATTTTTTTTTCAGATTTACGATTTCAATTAACAGTAAAATTCCATCAGATAGAATTGAATAATCCTTACATATTATAAATTAAGTATTTTAAATGAGCAAAAAACTAGAGCTTAATAATTTTTTTAAATAAATCTTAAACTTAGATTTAAAATATATTAAAACATTGTTGTTGTTTTTTTTTAATTTATGGATATGAATCACATAAACTAAATGGTCCATTCCCTTGTTCCATTAAGATCAATACAAAATGTTTTAAGCTCCATTTTTAAATTCATAATATGAATAGTATATAAGGATTATTCCATTCAAATTAATGGAATTTTACTATTAATTGAAAAGTGAAAATCTTGGAAAAAGGCTTAAACATTTTTTTTGAGTGTAGGCGTTTCATTCATACACCAGGTGCAATGTGACGTGACGCAATAAAAGGCGTCTTTTCCATGTTAATCATATTTTTTGTTCAAACCAGCGATATAGAGACAGAGACTCCGCCCACACGCTCTTCTGATTGGCTGTGACTGATGTTGCCTCTAGTGTGGACAGACAAATTGCTTGTCGCTGAGATCCAATGGTGTCGCGTCTGGTTAGTGGATTCCCCTGTTTATTTCCTAGTGGGTGCATGTCTTTTTGTTTGCTCTCAGAACACGTGGTTGGTGTAAGTGGTTCCCGGGGAGAAGTCTTGATTAGATTACGCCGTTAGCCTCGTAAGTAATCTCAAAGAGCCGGCTACTCTGTTATTGGGGAGTGTGTTCATAACCGTATTTAACCTGTGTGTAAATTGCTATCCTGATGATTGGACTACGTTCAATAAGTTGAGGCATCTCCGATGAATCATCCGACGCCCATCTCTAGATACTTCTAATTCAATCCAGGTGTGACCGTCTCCTCCGAGAGCGACATCCCTCGTCCCGTCTGACTCTTCCACACGTCTTAATTACTAAATTCAACTTCTTATTCGTATAATCATTCAGACCAGATGTTTTTTACTCCATACAGTCGTAATGAGTTGCTAATTAAACGTTACCCAAAGGATCTCACCCCTGGGGGACCAAATGAGCCCCGTCAACAATCAGACGAGACCGGCCCTTATCACAGGAAGTGCCAGTAGGACCTCTGAGGTGGGCCTTACCCACAATCCCCGACGGGAACGTCTTGATTTAATCAGCTGATGTAGTCTCAGTTCCCTGTCTGTCTTTGTTCCTTGTTGCTTCTTTCTCCAGCGAGTTACTGACAGGAAAGTGAGAAAGAACAACTGCAGAAACATGTCTGTCTCTTTTTTTAAAACAAAGATAAACGGTAACACTTTACAATAGGATTTGTTAGTTAACATTAGTTAACTACATTAGTTAATATTAACTAATAATGAACTGCACATAGATTTATAGATCTGTGTTAATGTTAATTTCAACATTTACTAATACTTTATTAAAATCTTGTTAAAATTAACATTAGTTAGTGCACCGTGAACTAACATGAACTAACAATGAACAGCTGTATTTTTATTAACTAACATTAACAAAGATGAACAAATACAGTAACAAATGGATTGCTCATGGTTAGTTAATACATTAACTAATGTTAACTAATGCAACTTATTGTAAAGTGTTACCAGATAAACACTTTTTATAAAATTAGATGTTATATTTTAATTCATGAATATGTTGGGACCCTTCAAATGTTTTGCATTGATTCGTGACATTTTCATGATGGTTGTCATTAGTGTAATTCGATCCTTTTATTTTATTTTATTTTATTTTATCTTATATCATTCTAAATGGTGAAACTCTAATCTTGATGTCATTTTTGTGCATTTTTATATTTTCGTCAAATTTACATTACAGTATTTGATTTACAGTAATTACATTACAGTAATGAGAACTGGAATTGGGGAACGTGTTGTAAACGTGGTTAAAACAATTGGCTATATATATATATATATATATATATATATATGCACACACACACACACACACACACACACACACACACACACACACACACACACACACACACACACACACACACACACACACACACACACACACACACACATATTGTTTTGAGTTGATTTAACAATGCTTTGAGCTACTAACAAGAGCATAGTACTCTCATCTCCATTTAACATATTCCACCACAGATTTTACCTCAACATCAGCTCGGAAAATGCAAAAGTAAGTCCACAGATTCTGTCTAGGCCTAGTGAAATGTGACCAGCCATGTTCTCGACAGCTTTTGTGAGATTCAGCCGAACACAAGGACATGAAGAGAGCAGCTCACTGACCCAGAAAGGCCAGAGTCCAGACAGACTGCACTAGATGTCCTGGTTTAATTAGCCAACTGAAGTTTATTAGCATCTACATGGAGATAAAGAGACACATGGGCCAATTAGGACATTTGTTAACCAGCAGAATTTAAGAGGGAGCGCTGTGATAAAAAAGCTTTGTGAATTTACAGGCCATGTTCTCTATTGTTAATATATATACACACACTCATCTGCCACTTTATTAGGTACACCTGTTCAACTGTGTGTTCAAGCAAATATCTAATTAGCCAATCATATGGCAGCAAATCAATGCATTTCGGCATGTAGACATGTTCAAGATGAGTTCAAGCTGAGCATCAGAACGGGGAAGAAAGGTGATTTAAGAGATTTTGGTTGTTGGTCCCAGACGGGCTGGTATTTCAGAAACTGCTGATCTACTGGGATTTTCACACACAACCATCTCTAGAGTTTACAGAGAATGGATAAAAACAGATGAAATGTTCAGTGAGCGGCAGTTCTGTGATTCAGCATGCCTTGTTGATGCCGGAGGTCAGAGGAGAATGACCAGACGACACTGCAAAAAATGATCATGATTTTAAAGGTAAAAAACTGTAAAAATGCTACGGTTGAAAACTGTTAATTGGTTAACAGAAAGTTTACATACTATATTATATATAACTAACAGTACATTTAATATAATTTTACAATAAAATATCATTAAATTTACAGTTTTTGGAAGTGAAAAAGAACAAGTCATTGTATAATTTACAGTGAAAAAAACGTAAATTGACATTCCCACAATTCCCTGCATGACACTTCACATTTTATGTATTTTTGTTGAAATTTCTGTTTCTTAGTTTCTTTTTCTAATCAGTTATGTTCATTTAATGTTAATGTCATTTAATGCTTATTGCATTACATTTTATGTGTGTTACCATGACGGCGTTTAGTGTTTGTGTGAATGACACTGAGCAGCTTCTATATATTAGCATTGCCTTTCTCATCTTGTGGAAGTTTTTGATGAACTTCAAGCTGATAGAAAGGCAACAGTAACTCAAATAACCACAGAAGAGCATCTCTGCACACATCAAACCTTGAAGCAGAAGATCTACAATAGCAGAAGACACACACCAGTGCCACTCCTGTCAGATGAGGACAGAAACTGCAGATACGATTCACACGGACTCACCAGAACTGGACAATAGAGGATTGGAGAAACGTCGCCTCTTCTGATGAGTCTGTATTTCTGCCGCGACATTCAGATGATAGAGTCAGAATTTGGCGTGAACAACATGATAGCGGTTCAGGCTGCTGGTGCTTTAATGGTGTGTTATATGTTTTCTCGGCACACTTTGTGCCTCTTAGTACCAATCGAGCATCGATAAAACGCCACAGTCGACCTGAGCATGTTCATCTCTTTATGAGCATCTTCTGATGGATGCTTCCAGCAGGATAACACACATGTCAAAGCTCAAATCCTCTCAGACTGGTGTCTTGATCATGACAGTGAGTTCACTAAACTCAACCGGCCTCCACAGTCTCCGGATCTCAATACAGCAGGTTTGGGATGTGTAGGAACGGGAGATTCACATCACGGATGAGCGGATGATAAATCTGCAGCAACTGTCTGATGCGATGATGACAATATGGTTATGCAGTTTTTGCACCTGGTGAATTCACACAAGGATTTACCATTCAGGGATTAGCAAACGCACAAAGTGACGATTCAAGTGACAGGACTCATATATAAAAAACAGGACTCGCATATATTACAAACCATTGTGTGTGTGTGTGTGTGTGTGTGTGTGTGTGTGTGTGTGTGTGTGTGTTTTAATCTATCAGCAGAACTTAACAGTATTAGCTTACCCAATGCTATTTTCATCTTGAAATGGATCCAAATGAAAGAACTGATGCATTTCTCAGCATAAGGATTATGCGATTGACGCTGAATAAACTGATTTGCAAAAAGTCCTAGAAAATATAGCTGTAAAAACAAATGACACATCAAACTGTGAGCTGTTCTGTAGTTGAGTCACCCTGCGACTCTAAAAACAGCTTCTCTTGAGGATAGATTCTGCAGGGAACGCCACCGAGACGCTTTGCATTCGCGTTAGAGGCACCACTTCATTTTTTTAAATTATACTTAATTTATTTAATTATCTTTATAGTCACCGATACGTCTTGTGGAAAACACAAACTCCTATCCTAATGAGGGCATGTTCCTCATCCGGTGTGTCTGTCAGCATTAAATATACTTTATTATGGTTTTAGATTCAGATTGATTTAGACTTCCAACCTCCCCAGCGACAGACAGTCATTCTGGGTAACTGATGGAAGTGTCAACATGAACTACATGAAAGAGAAGTAATCAACAACAGCAGTCAGACGGATGGAGAAATATAACAGATGTGTCAGTGCCATAGGGATTGGTGATATGGCTAAAAATATCGACATATTTTTTATTCTTTTGACGAATATATATATATATTTTTACTAATTATTATTTAAAACAAATAACTATACAATGATTTAAATGCTATAAAATATTTAACTATAAATATATAATTATATTATATTCATTACAAAAAAAATATATACATATACATAATACATACATACAGTACTGGTGCCATAATCAAAGTTTTTTCCTAACAAAAATAAAATAATAAATCAAATTCTCAAAACGACTGCTCAAATGATAAATCAAATGTGTAAATGCAATTTAATTTAAATTAAATTTAAAAGTAAAGTTAAATTGCATTTAAAAGTTTGATGTGTCATTTGAGAAGTCTTTTTGGGAATTTTGTTGATCTATATATTTTAAAGAAGAATTGAATATATATATATATATATATATATATATATATATATATATATATATATATATATATGTGTGTGTGTATACATATATATATGTGTATATATATATGTGTATATATATATATATATATATATATATATATATATATATTAAATAGTTATCTAGTTGAAAATAACTAAATCATGTTTTACCATGCTGTTTTTAACTAATTTAACGTAAAAAATATAGTAATTAAATATTTTAATACACAACAATTATGTAAACAAATAATTGAATCAGAGTTAATCGTAGATTCATTGAAATATGAATTGACTCACTGAAATGAATCAAACTTGCGAACTCTAAAATGACTATTCATTATATGGGCCAGTCGTCGTTCTGACTCTGGAATAAGCAAATAACACTGGATCTTAGGAGTTGTACAGAGCTGACGGTTAGTAGAACAGACAACGCTTGATGCTGGAGATGGAGGAGGAGAGCTGGACAAGTCCACAGAGACTGTTCATCCGTTTCTCTTACACCACTACACTAGGAAAGCCACTCTTGCTCTGTGTGTGAGTGATTGGATGTGAGAGGAGTCTAGGCCCACTCTCAGCGCCACACATCAGACCTAATTAAACCCACTGATCTGTGAACCAGACCCCACATCTCCTCCCTGCGGACACGCCACACCAGCCGCACCGCACCGTGGACAAGAGCAAAGTTTTGTCCTGAGCGAGTTTTTCTGCACAGCAATGCTTCTCAAACTTTTTCAGGTGGTTAAAAAAAACAAAAAACGCCTGCAGAAACTGCAAAACAAACTCCTAGTTTTGTAAAAATGATTCTTCGAAACACTGCAGAACAGAAACACTTTCACTGATTGATGTTAACTAAATCAGATACAGCGTCCTACTGTTAGAAATATTATAAAAAAATTATAAAAGTAAAAAGAAATTATACATAAAAGAAAAAAATTGTAATACTAAATAAAGCATACAAAATAATTGATCAAAATGTAAATAAAATAATTAATGTATTAATAATAATAATAATAATAAATAATTACTAATAAGAATTGTTTTATGTATTTTATAATTATATTTTTTATATTTTATAACAATCAGAAACAGTTGTGTGTTTGTGTGCATGTGCAAATATACACACACATACACGCAGGTATATATACAGTATATAAATTAAATGATTTGCTATTTATTTATTTTTATTATATATATATATATATATATATATATAATTTGAAATTATTTACTTATGTATATATATATATATATATATATATATATATATATATATATATATATATATATATGTATGTATATATATCATAATATATTTTATACTCTAAATTATTTATTTTATACATTTATTTATATATTAAGTTATTAATTAATTAATTAATTAATTAATTACTTAAAGTAATGTTAACCCAATAAGACACCGTTGTGTATTATCTATCCATTGACAGGGACACAAGAAAAAGCAAATATCAAAATGGCAAAACATAAATAAAAATAATAATCTAATTTATTCTTCCAGCCATCACTAATTTGTTCTGTCATTTCTAAATTTATAACAACAGAAAAGGCCTCCGGGTCTATTTACCTAGAGTAATTCGAGACCCTCATCACATTTGGTCAGGATATTTACACTATCATGCCTTCATTGTTTTCCCCGCACTGATTCTGAGTTAGCTAGTTTGTTGATTGTCTTATTTCCCCACAGACTCCTTTAGTTTAGAAGAGCCCGTTATATGATTCACAGTCAATTAGACTCAACACAGTGCACAATGCTGAAGAGAAAATACCGTTTTACAGATAATTTGCAACAGTGCTGCTGTTTGCTGAAGTTTGTCTCTCAAGATGACTTATTATTGAGTTATCATTAAAAACAGAAATCCCAGCGCAAGCGAGCCATCAGAATGCAGCTTATATAACAGGCTGCTACTTGTGAAAACCCAAGCATGTGTGGGTGGCTTATAGTCAAGTGCAAACAGTTTGGCCTTGAGAGGGGCATCTGCCAGTGATGAGGCATTACTGACGCCTCCACTGTTCCCTGCGCAGGCTGGCAGCCAGAACCTGTCAGAACCGGCCAGAACCAGCCAGAACCCGTCAGAACCAGTCAGAACGATGCTTGGCTCGAGCGGGAACGCATTACTCCATCTGTCCGCCCCGTACATCTCCCACATCCCTCGTGGAAACACACTCCATGCTGCCATCGCCACCGTCCACTGCTGAGTGCACTTAAATGACCAACCGACCCTGGATAGCGATGTTCGCTTAGTGAACCAACCACCGATCCAATTTTTTTGTTAACGGAACAGTCAAACTGTTTTAGAGATCAGAAATGATTAAGTTTTGTGTAATAGAATACCAACATGAGGCATAACTCAATATTTGATCAGAAAATGAAAGTATTAAAGTGTATTACCTAGATGTTCAAAATGTAATAATCCACCCACCCACCAAAAAAAAAAAAAAAAATCAATTTGTCTTTGTTATTGTTTACTAAATCTAAAACTCTTAAGAATCATAACTAAAAGTTCAAAAAATGTTGCATTGGCAGCTGACTTTAAGTTACTAAGAATTACTAAAAAAAAAAAAAAAAAATATATATATATATATATATATATATATATATATATGTAATAAAAACTACAATAGTAGATAAAATAACACTGGTGCAACAGTAAAATTAAAAAACAATATATATATATATATATATATATATATATATATATATATATATATATATATATATATATATATATATATATATATAAATCATTAATAAAAAATGAATATAAAAATCTAAATAATAAATGATAAATAAATGATAAATGAATCATCAAAAATAAATGAATCATTAAAAAATATATGCAAATTACAAATATATATTTTTAAAATAGGTTGTATGAAGTAAATGTATGAAAATAAAATAACTTTAATAGCAGTAATCATGATTATAGCTTATATTACAAAAACTGTTTGGTTTTAATACACAGTTTATTGTGTTTGCTTCTATCAACAACTTGTTCTTCTTCATAAAGTTGCTTATTATGTATTATTATAATATTATTTCCAGAACAGTTGCATATTTGACCTTGCCGGTCCGTTGCCCTCGTAACAAAACACAAGTTCATAATAGCAATCAATATCAGCTACTGTTCAACACAAACTCGGAAACATCAGTCATAAATGTTCAGAATATCTGCCTTCAAATGCAGAATCAACTGAACTGGAACAAATAAAATACACTAATTAAATAAACATTAAAGATGTTTGTAAAAATGTCATGGGATGATGCATTTGATAAGTACCAGTTACCTGGAAAAAGACAAACCAGTACAAAACAGCCACTAAACTTTCTTGCATTCCCTTTAAACATCATCTATTACGTTCTGTTAAATTGCAATCCAGCCATTTTAAAGTCCACTGTTATACTATTTTAAAGTTTCCTAATGTTGTTTTGGAGTCTCCTACAACTGGTTTACATGCATCCAAGGTCAAAAAACACTTTAATGTTTTCATATATTGCAGCATCAGCTCTTTTCTCACAGTGTCTGATACGGTTTGATAAATGATTCAATCTCTCTAAACTTCTCCTTTCCGAGAACCAGCTCTGCTCTGATTGGTCAGACGGCCCAGTCTGTTGTGATTGGTCGAGCACTTACAGCATTTCGGAAACCAAACGCTCATTATTATATTTGAGTTTCAGCTCTTTCTCAGCACTTGTGATACGAACAGTAACGGTGGCCTAGGTTTTACCGTATCAATCTCATCCTTTGTTAGTGCATCAAAGTGAATTTGCAGTAAACAGCGTCTTCTCGACATGAACAACACGAACCAAACTCTCCCAGTCTCAGCTACGACTACAGTGTTTGAAGGCGAGGCAAAGCCGACACTGTTCACGAGCAGCCAATCAAGACCATAGGCTGGCATTATGCAAATTAGCCACAAACCTACACAGGTTCAGCAGGAAGTGAGACTGGAATTACTGACGACTCGTTTCAGGCCGTTCAGAATCGCTTCTTTCTTTTGAGAGACAATAACTCAATTTATCCGCACTTTTGATCTTTAAAACTTCTACATTCACAAAACATTATAACACACACTATATTAAAGGCACACTATGCAGGATTTCCGTTTTTGTCAAACAGCGACCCCTAGAGTCGCTGTAGAGTACTTGTATTTAACGTTACTGTCGTAAATACAACGCACACAGAGCGTATCTGCACTCACGGCCTCTGCACTTTATAATAATAAAGTAGCCTGCCGCGTTAGGCTTACCTGAGCCTAAATACCAGATGACATCAATAAAGTTACATGTACGTTGCATTATTGCATAACAATGTCTGTTATGATGTTGTTAGTCATGATTATTGCAATTTATCATAATAGTTTTCAAATTGCGCTCATTGACACTATTTACAACGTGTAGGCTTTTTTTTACATTTTTTGTCATGATAATGTCCTGATAATTATGTGAGATATTGACAACTGTTCTCATGATAATCGCAGGAATCAACTTTAACAGTGAAAGCCTGAGTGAGTGGGACTCTCGTCCGGTTCCTCACGCTGTCAGATTCTCGTTTCCTTTTTCTAGACTTTTCCGACCGCGCTTTCTTCATTTTTTTCGCCATTCTGAAAACGCAGGTCCGATGTTTACTCGTGTCTGACTCCTCGCTCGGTCAGTCTGCCGTTTCCTCTTTCTCTGTTCCTACGACAATGCTTTCCTAGCTTTCTGCTTCTTATTTGCCGGCTTAGCCATGACGATAGTTGTTCTTATAGCTAGCCGGATCTGGATGGGGATGTGTACAAGTGAAAATCGAAAAATTTGAATATCACGCAAAAGTTATAATTTTGATGATTATGGCTTACAGCTTATGAAAACCCCAAATTCAAATTCTCAAAAATTTAGAATATTACATGAAATCAATAAAAAAAAGGATTTTAAATTCAGAAATGTCAGACCTCTGAAAAGTATAATCATGCATATGTATATAGTTACTGTATATATACTAAATATATTAGTTTCACCTTTTAATCTGATTTACTGAAATACATGAAGTTTTGCATGATATTTTAATTTTTCGAGTTTCACCTGTATGCTTGGATGTGTGCAGTAGTGTTGTCACGATACTAGAATTTCTAACTTCGATACGATACCTTGAAAAATATCGATATTCGATACCATTTTCGATACCACAGAGAAAAAAAACTGCCACAATTTTAAGGGGATCTTTTTTTTTTATTTAAAGCTAAATATAACAAGTCTAGAACATGACAATGAGGTATATTTTACATGAACAAAAATGTCCTGAGTTTTATCTGTTAATATTTTTTATCCAGAGCTATCATTATCCGTTTTGTTTTTATTACCTACTGTTATCAAAGATTAAAATATACTGTAACAAATGCATTGTTCAGTGGTCATAAATGCTGGTTAATACATTAACTTAATTTGATGAACAGATTTAAACGCAAACGTGCGGAAACAATGCTCACTGGATCGGCATGAAGTCAAGTCACCTTTAGCTTTTAACAGTACAGATTGTGTCAAAGCACTTAACAGTTTCAAATTGGAGGATAGAGTGTCAGTAATGTATAATAATAAGATTAAACATTCAATTTTCAGTTAAAGGCATTTCATTATTGAATTCAGAGATGCCATTGTCTAGCTCAGTTTAGTTTAATTAGTATCTGTGTAATCAAATTGATGATAATCGCTAATGAAGGCAAATTGCAGAATTAAATAATAATTTTTGAATAAAGTTAAATAGACACAAGTTAATTGACATTTGACCACAGTTACAATATTGTCTATGATTCCTCAGTAAGATTGTTAACTTTCAGAATTACGGTGAAAAAACGAGACAACACAGACTCATATCAACAACAATACTAGGCCATCTTGGTTAATGTTTCAGAAAAGTTAAAATGAGAAGAGTTACAGTGTTTCTTTTAAGATTTTTTTAGCAGTGGGGGCAGGTCTGTGCAAACAACAAACACCCCTGATGCTGTGCATATATGCTGCTAAATGGTACCCCTGGAGCCTGTTCCTTAAGTCTGTTTTCACCTATAAAATAATTTTAAAAAATGAGTGATGTGAGAGATATTGATAGTCAAACAATCTTTTGGGTGTCCGCAGCCCGCTCGCAGTGTGAAGCGTGTGTCCGCGCTATTCTCTGACATGCCCGGTCGCGGTGTGTAGCGCGTCTTCTGTCCACGCCACTAGCGGCGCCAGGAATTTGATTGTAGGTGGGCCTCCAGAAAACTGGGTGGGCCAGTTAAAATAAGCAAGCGAAAAAAAAGAAAGAAAACGGGTTCCCCTTCATCTCCGTTTCAGCGCTTTTCTGCGGCACTGAGGACAGCGACTCAGTAGCCTACCTGTGTGCCTCTTGTGTCGCTGTCCTCAGCTCAGTGCAGCTGGCTTGTGCACAATTCAGAATTGAACTGAGAATGACTCCTAAATTCCAATTCAATTCTTGAATTTGAATTGAATTTGAATTGATGTCAAAAACAGGATCTAGAATTACAATTCGAATTTGAATTAAAGGAAGCAGAATTGCAATTCAAAACAAATTCTTAGAAATTCATATAGATATGATTGCATTACAGATATGTAATGCATTACAGATATGTCAGATATGATTGCATTACATATTCTATACATTATATTAGTTTGAACTACTTGTACAGATTACATTAACAGGAAATATTTTCCCCCAGCAATGAATGTTAAAAGTAGTGACAGAAAAAAATTTGTTTTATTGGCCCATAACATAACATAACCATTTACTGGCCCATAAAACAAAGTTTGATTTATTGCAATTGTAAGTTTGTGGAACATGATAGAACATGACTCCCAGAATTACTTTAGTAAATCTTTAGAAGAAAAAAAATGTATATATATATATATATATATATATTAGAACAAAATGTATGCAGGGTTGAGGAGTGAGTTAACTGTAATGAAATTATGCTATTGAATTACATAATGAATGTAATTGTATTTAGTTGTATTACTGAGGTAAAATGTGTAATTTAATTAGTTACTAATCAAATTAAAAGAAAATTGATTTACATTGATAAAGTAATCCAAATAAAATAATCCAAACCACATTTATAATGGGTAACTTATAACAGTAAGCAATTACATTTCCAAAGTAACCTTCCTAACGCTGAATGTGTGTGAGATTCATCACATTCTTTCTGTTGTGTGAGTAGTGTGAGCACCCGTCACGCTTTGTGTTGCACCGCACAGCATTTTCACCCCTTGTCCCGCACGTCGCATATTGAGAAAATGTCCCACATTTTTATCTGTCTGTTTGTTTTTAATTATCATATTAAGAAAATGTGCATGCGTTCTTTTGCCTTTTTAAGAAAGCATTTTATTTATTCTTTTTGCGCCGTAGTTTTTCACCTATATTTAACAGCGCTTCGTCAGAAGTAATAAACCGTCAATAAACTAATTTCATGTTGTTTTATATTTTATTTGTTCATTATTTATTTTGTTGGATTTTAGTTGGACTTAGTCAGAACTGTTTCAAAAATAGTGGGGGGGTCGCACACTGGACAAGAAGCGTTGTGCCGCGTCGTGTCTAGGACAACTCGAGGTATCGCACACTAGACGCGCACTTTCTCAGTTTATGGCCAGCAATACAGTTATGTTTAAGGACATTATGGAATTAAGATAATGTCTGTAGCCTACTATGTTATGATTGTACTGTAGGCTACAATTAAATACAATCGTTGCTGACTTAGCAGTCTGAACACTTTACCTCAGAGCGTCCGTTAACTGAATGAATAGAGAATATCAGCTGAAAATCCGATAACATCATCAGCAATTTTCATTCAAGCAGCTGATTTCTGTAAATGAATATAAAACTAAATTTATAACGTTATTGCAGCACAGGGTGAAGTCAGTATATACATTAACGACGATTTGAGACAAATACATTTAAATTTAATATAAAACGAAACAAATGTCACTCTGTGGCGCGGCAGGATTTTAAACAAGGTCCTGAGCCGTAGCTGGGCGCCGCAGACAGACGACGAATGGCGCCGCCGGTGTGTACGGTGTACACTCATAGAGAATTAAGTGTTCGAAGTCACACGTGGGGTAGAAGCCGCTGATTGGTTGAGAAGCTTTCACTCAAAGCTTTCCTCGGGCTGCTTATTGGATGAACTGCTAGAATGAATCACTCACTACTCACTATAGGCCTGGGTCAAAATGGGTGGGCCCGGACCTAAAATGGGTGTGCCCAGGCCCACCCGGGCCCAATGGTAGCGTCGCGGGTGTCCACGCTATTCTCCGACTCCGACATGCCCACTCGCGGTGTGTTTTTTATGCGTGTCCGCGCTATTCTCCGACATGCCCGCTCGCGGTGTTCTTTATCAATCAACCAAAGCCGGTCGCGGGGGCGCCGCACTCGCCATCTTCCCATTCACTTTTGCTATTTAACCAGAGTGAATGAGACGTGCGCGTGTGGTGTTTGTCGACACGCCTTTGGAGAGAATTAGTGACCACTCGGCTAGTATCGATACTTCGGGAAGTTTGTATTGGTACCGTTCAGATATTTCAGTATCTATATTTATCGAAATATCAGTGCAGTGCGGTGTGATACGGCCACCATTCAACACGAAAAAAGTCACATAACCATTCCAATAACTCCGAAGCTGTTCAGTTAAGCTAAAAAAACTGCATAGTTCCCCTTTAAAAAAAAGAAGCATAACTCAGCTATAGCTATTGCACTTAAAAAACTACCCCGTCTTGGCAGGAGTGTCGCGGTGAGCGAGTGCAATCTGAGCCAAGCAAAAGTGGGTTTAGTGTTTAACCTGATCATGAAGCATCTTCCCACTTCATCAGAAAGAATAAGTAATTGGTCCGTCGCTTAAAGGACTGGGATTCGCTCCCACCCACCTTCAATTTACCTTTTCAAGCCTTTCCAAGTCGGAGCTCTAAAAGCCTGTCAATCCTGATAAATCTTCTCCTATCATCTTCGTCCCCAGCTACGAGTGGGAGATGGATGAGGACAGAAGGGGAAAATACGGCAAATGGGCAAAATGAGAATATCACACCCAACGTGCTAAATGAGATGCTAATGCACAGTCCTGGCTTTGACAGGCCAAAATGTTTACTGTTTTCATCATGCTGATACTCGTAATTGATTAATTACTGTAGTTGAGCGAATTAAAAAGCCACCTCGCTGCGGTCGGACCGGTTGAGGGTTTCGGGTTGATGGAGGGCCGGTATGCAAACTCACGCATCTGTGTCTTCATCTGTGTCTTCATCTGGGGTTTCACTCTCAACCTTTCCATTCGGATTGGATCATGAATATCAGGCAAACCACAGTTGCTGTCAGAGTGCGATGCAACTGATAAAACAATTAACTTATTAGGAGCTCATTTAGGGCTGTAATTGGCAACGAGACCACTCATTTGTATGAATAAATGCATGGTTATAGCGTCCTTTCGAGCACGCCATCTTTTTATTCACCTGGAAGGCTAATGGAACCATGCATTCTCTTTTCACACTGTAAAACAGGAGATTAGCATGAGTTTGTCTCATAACTACACGATTATGCGTGAAATTTTTTTTGCAAGTGACACATAATTCACAAAAATGCAAAAAAACAAAAAAAAAAACAATTTAATGAATATAAAACCAATAAAAACAAATGAAGAACATAAAAAATAATACAAATACAATAAATAAAACAAAACAAAAATAAAGCAGCAAAATAATTTAATAATAATATGAAATAAAAATTAACAATAATAAAATAATAAAAATAACGACTAAAATAATTTTAATTATTCCAGATAATTCAGATCACTGAAAATAACCAGTGGAACATCATCACCATCTTGAAAATGACCTCAAATGGCCTTTCGCATTGAAGTGGGATTGATCAATCTGTGGATTGTCGGATGTCCAATCTTTCACTAGTTATTTCCAACTAAGAGTAAGCAAAAAGTTTAGAGTTGTCTGAAACAGAGCATTAGATCCAATGAAGAAAAAGATGACAGGCCATGTCAAACTAAACGGCTGAAGACGCATCTTTTCCGGTAACACTTGATGCTAACACTTTATCTTCTATTCTATATCTATTATCTTTATTTAAAAATAAATTAAAAAAAGTACACGTACTGCGTAAAATTAAACTGGGAAGGATCATAGCACTTGCATATTGTGGTCCTATTGTTAGTTTAACTGCTTCTATTGTTCTCATTTGAAAGTCGCTTTGGATAAAAGCGTCTGCTAAATGAATAAATGTAATGTAAATGCAAAACCACCTGAAATACATAAATATGGTGGTTCAATTATCCTAACGATAGAGCAAACCAGAAAGGAAAGGCTGCATTGATCCGATCGGATTCTGTTGGAATAGAGTTGTCTCTTGTGTTAGCAACTCCATACATAAGTACAAATCCTTACATCTTAATGCTCTCAAACAGAAATCCATTCCAGCAGCGACAGCGAACGCTATCAGCGACCGGGAGCGCCCTCAAAAACGCAGTAATGAAAATGTTCCATACATTACAGATGATAAGCACAGGGATCCATTACTGCCAGATTCTGGGAACTGATAACTGAAAAAGGTGAACACGATTTTCTGTCAGCCCATACCTGCAGCAGAAGTCCCCGTTCCTGTCATAAAAACACTAATGCTAATTTGCTGGCTCGGATTTCATCTTCTTTAAGCTGCATATGTCTGTCTGTTTGATGATTAATTTATGTTAATAATGGAGAAATACTGAACGCTGGTGCGAAAAGTGCTCTGAATACAGACTCGCCCCTCAGATGGAGGCCGATCTGACCTGAATACACAATCAACTGAGAGCAGACGCAGATCCACGCCAACACAAAACTGCAGATCAGACTCATTTAAAGGCTTCTGTCACTCAAAAATCGAAATTCACTCACCTATAAACTTAAACTGCATTTCAGACTCATTTAATGGGTTTGTTCACTCAAAAAATGAAAATTTGCTGACTTATAAACAGAAAACTGCACATATCAGACTCATTTAAAGGGTTTGTTCACTCAAAAAATGAAAATGTGCTCACTTATAAACAGAAAACTGCACATCAGACTCATTTAAAGGGTTTGTTCACTCAAAAAATGAAAATCCTCTCCTTCTTTCTGTATTTAAGATTGAGGTCGGCGCTAAAAGCCTATGGAGTACCCTGGTCAACTAAAATATCTTCTCATCCTATGATAGACTGGATAGATTCCAGTATGGCTTCTAGAGGTATGGTGAGCATAATTTATAAATCGCTTTTGGTACGACAGTACATGAACATCCCGACTGAGGACTTCTGGGAAAGACAACTTAGCACAGTGATTGACTGGGACACCATCTGGGGGAATTGTTTTGCTACCTCAAAAAATCCAGCTCACCAAATGATACATTACAAGTTAATATGTAAGGCGTATGCCACACCTTGTTTGCTATATAAAATGAAAAGAAAATCTGATCCCTTTTGTCACTTGTGTAAATGCGCGAATGTTGGTACATATATGCATATGTTCTGGGACTGTTCTCTAATTGTGCCGGTCTGGTCTGCAGTCCAGGACCTACTGACAGATCTTCTGAAGATTCCGATCCAAAAGGATCCACTGGTTTTTCTTTTGCTGGATGATTCCTCACTGTCATTGTCTGTCGATCAAAGGAGGATTCTGTCCGCTGCTCTCACTGCTGCTAAAAAAGTTGTCCTAAAACTGTGGGTGGAACCAACTACCCCAGCGACGTTTATCTGGATGTCCTATATGCTTGACATTGTTCGTCTGGAGTGTACCACAGCTAAAGTGCTTGGCGGCAACAGAAAGACAATACAATTTTGGCTGGACCTTATTGAGACTCTATCCAAAAGACTCTGAGATCCTTCTATGTGTAGTTTTGTCAAATTGTATTCTTATTTCATGTCATATTTATTATTTATTTTATTTTGGTCCTAGGATTATGGGCAGAAAGTGGGCATTGTTGTAAATAGTTTTATACACACAAAATGTTTAATGAATAAAGAATCACAAAAAAAAATGAAAATCCGCTCACTTATAAACATAAAACTTTACATTTCAAACTCATTTAAAGGGGTTGTTCACTCAAAAAAATCAAAATTTGCTCACCTATATACACAAAAATGCACATATCAAACTCATTTAAAGGGTTTGTTCACTCAAAAAATTAAAATTTGCTCAATTATAAACATAAAACTGCATATCAGACTAATTTGTAAGGGTTTGTTTACTCAAAAATCTAAATTTGCTCACCTATAAACTTTAAACTGCACATTTCAGACTCATTTAAAGGGGTTGTTCACTCAAAAATCAACATAAAACTGTGGAATATTAAACGACAGAAAGAAGGTTGTGAAGGTCAAGTGTGTTTTGAACAACATGAGCATGAGTAAATCATGACAGTGTTCATGGATGAGTGAATGATCCCTTTAAGCACCCCAACATATATCTGATGAAATATCTGAGGTAAATCCCCCAGCTTTATACGGCTCTGTTTTGGGACCAGCGGGAAAAAAACCCAATGAACTTGAGCTTTAATCTCCCCAGTCCGCCTGCTGTTCAGACGCTGACGAAGAGGAGGCTGAGGAGGAAGAGAAAATGGGCAGAAAGAGGATGAAAGGGATTTTAAAGCAGATGAAAAAGCCAAAGATTGAGTGTGATGGAGGACACAGGACGTGCTTAAAATGGACGGCTATGAGCACAAGATGCAAAACAACGGATGGATGTTTGGAGCAAGAAATGGGAAAAGTGAAAGAAAATGAGGGGAAAGTGGAGAGGAGGTGTGGATAACAGGGTTGTGTGCCACAGAGAATTGAACTGAATTGAGATGCCTTTTAAAATACAATTCTACTACTGAATCAGAACTGAGGTGGAAAACAGGATGCAGAATGTAAATTTAAGGAAGTAGTGCAATTTAATTGAAATGAACAAACTTTTTATACAAGTTATTACATAGATTTAATTTAAAATAAATGATATAATAAATCTATATCAATATATTGATATATACAGTAAATGTATATAATAATATATACATATATAATCAAATGAATGGGATAAATATATAAATATAAATTATAATATATATAAAAAAAATATTATATATATATATATATATATATATATATATATAATATATATATATATATATATATATTTACTGTATATATCAATATATTGATATAGATATTTATATCATTATATGTAATGCATTAACTTGGACCATGGTGACAGAACACTTCATTCCTCAGAATGCTATTAATATTTTGCCGCAAAGTCTTTAAAACAAAGCCAAAAAACATAAAGCGACTTACATAATTATAGAGACAGCTTGACTAATATGTGTTACTGATACTGATGAATGGTGTCATTTGTTGGGTTTTCTAAATGACAGCACACAACAACAAAAAAGCAGAAAGCTGAAATAAAATAATTAAAAATCAGTTATGCGTCTCAGTCAGTGGACACTTTAAAAAAACAGTATTAGTTTATTATTAATGATGGACATCTTCTTGTTTCATCGCAAATAAAAGTCCTCTTCCTGTCATTCCAATTGAAACTCCATTTGAACACCCTGTAGGTCGAGGCCAATTCTATTCGCATTTACATTCACACTCACATTCACAATCACACTCACACTCACACTCACAATAACATTCACACTCACACTCACAATAACATTCACACTCACATTCACAATAACATTCACACTCACACTCACACTGACAATAACATTCACACTCACACTCACTCACAATAACATTCACACTCACAATAACATTCACACTCATACTCATATTCACACTCACAATCACACTCACAATAACACTCACAATAACATTCACACTCACACTCATAATCACACTCACAATCACACTCACTAACGCTCACAATCACACTCACAATCACGCTCACGCTCACACTCACAATCACGCTCACACTCACAATCACGCTCACACTCACACTCAAATTCACACTCACACTCACACTCACACTCTCACACTCACACTCACATTCACAATCACACTCACACACACATTCACAATAACATTCACACTCACACTCATAATCACACTCACAATCACACTCACACTCACAATAACACTCACAATAACATTCACACTCACACTCATAATCACACTCACAATCACACTCACTCACGCTCACAATCACACTCACAATCACGCTCACACTCACAATCACGCTCACACTCACACTCAAATTCACACTCACACTCTCACACTCACATTCACATTCACAATCACACTCACACACACATTCACAATAACATTCACACTCACACTCACATTCACACTCACACTCATGAATTGTAAGAGAGCCACTTCTTAAAGTCTCAATGTTGCAACCCTGCTGAATAAGAAAATCCTCGAGGCAAAGCAGGCAAACACAACAAACGGCATAATTTTGACCTCATGGTTTTTCCAAACAGAGAAATATTGAGAGGCAGAGAGAAAGAGAGGGGTGAAGCTCTCCTTCATGTATTTGCACACCGTCAGCAGGTTTGGCTTCGGTCTGCAGGGAGCGGATCGATGCTGGTTTCTATAGCCTGAAGACTCTCCTCCATCTCTGACACTGTGATAGTGTGATGATGACCAGAGAGAGAGAGACTTACACAGCATCACTGATGCATCACAGCAGTTTAAAGCCAAATCAGAATAACAACCATCTTCATTTATTTACAACTAGTCAATCATTAAACAAGGAAAGAGCTCTGCAAGAAGAAGCCATGGCTTTAAATAATGAAGCCAAATATAAGTCTAAAGACACTTTTAGACAAATACTGTGTTCATTTTTAAAGTACATTTACATTTCTGTAAGTTTGAACAGATACTGATATGAACAATATTAACATATGGACAGCTTATAAAACAAAAAGATTTGTATGCGTGACGTACAAATGCTTAAAAAGCTGTTGAATTAATTTGCATAACAAGTACTTAACCGCATCACATTTGTTGAACATATGTCATGGATTTACATAATATGCATTAAAATGGTTTCATTATTTTCTGTGCAATTATTAAACTCTGTTCAGGCTACATGTGTTAAATCTTAAAATCAACAGTTTCTCACTTGTTTTTCACATTTGTTGAGCTCTAATGATAATTACATTAATCCATAAAAGAGTGCAAATGATTGTACTGTTATTAGTCCCATCTGGATTTAATTTATAAATAAATCTGCCATTAAAAACTATCTTTCTCTTACGTCTGGTGCAGTAAAAAAAAAGTAACTATGAATTTACTTTTCAGCATATGTGAACCAGTTTATTCACCAGGTTTATATAAGGTTTGGTTTCCTAGATGCTCTATGCTAATTTGCACTTGATTTTTATTTCAGCCATTTGATGTAGTGATAAATTTAGGGGGTGTACTAACATTTTCCAATCAAGAACTGAGCATTTTTGCTTATTTAAGCTGTATTAACCACCACAAAATGTACATAATACACCATAAAACCCCTTATGGGGTGCATCTACCTTTTCACAGCACCATATATAGTGTTTACATATTAGATGCTGTTAGTCCTCAATATTGTAAGTATTGTAAATATCTAAATATTTCTTTATAAAACCCAATGACAGACTTAGGAAAAGTTAGACATCAAGGAAGTTTCCATCCCTGATCCCTGACATTCAGGGGATGATCCGTGGATCTCTAGAGGAGCAATATAAAATTCTTTTGTACTTGCGACTTAATTGAATTTCGGTTAATAATGCATGTGCAACTCCCCGAATCTCGAACTGTCAACGACATTTTGTGAAGCTTTAATATGTTAAATTGCTGAAAAGCCTTTTTGGACGTGGCTCGTCTGAGAGGTTGCACATGACTTATCTGCTGTCTCGGGAGAGCGAGGGGGAAAAAAGCAGTGAAGGAAATGCCAAAAACTGAGAGGAACCTGTAAAATGAGAGTGTCATAGTTGCCCTTGAGCAAGGTCCACAACTCGCTCGCCCAGGCGGGACTAAACCGCTAATATGCACTGTATGAAAAATGTAAGTGGCGTAAATCGTATTAGATTAGGCGACCCGCTGAGTGAATAAATGACAGAATAAAACAATATCTCTGGATGGAAGAGGGCAGTGGGGGACGTGGCGTTGCCCGGGGCTGAAATAGGCCTCCAGCTGTTTCGATCATCCTCCATGTGCACCCGAGCCACGTCCAGGTGCACGCATTTCATGCTTGCTACTAACTTTTCTGTGTGCAAACTTAGCTAAATGAACACAGCGAGAGCCCCTTATTAGCCTCCTAATATCTTTTTATTTGCCAACAATTTTCCGGAGGGCCACACGAAACTGCAGCGCTGCAGATTGCGTTCCTGCTCGGGCAGGTGTTGTAGATGTGGCCTATATATCACGGGACGACATGCTATCTAACAATGTGTGTCGTACCCTCTCTATCCCTCTGGGGCTCGTGATCTGCAGCAGAAGCTCATCTGTAAAGGCCTATAAAGTCATCGGGTACGAGGAGGCGGTCTCGTGGACGGAGGGAAAACTGCACTGGGAATATCATGAGAAGTCGTGCCGGCGCTGGAAAGTGGGGCGAGTTCTGCGGCTCGTGTTCACCTTCAAGCACTTTAAGTTTGCAAACATTCACGTCAGCCCCCCCAACGGGAGCCTCGGGCTGTTCGTGAACAACTGAGGGAAGCTGGCTAATATATTATTTAGCATTTTGTATGAAATTAGTATACATGCAAAATGGGTTTGAAACTGAGAACCATGCAACCTTATGTTTAAAAACATCATTTTCATGACTTACGGTTCCAGTGGTTTCAATGAAGTACCGAAGTAAAACACTGTGGCTGTTTCCCGTCTATACAGAATATACAAGGCCACAACAAGATAAATTATGTTTTGGTTTGAGTTTGAGGTCTGAACTGAATGCGACGAGAGTAAAATAACACAATACATCTTTCTTGTCTAGCTGGCTATGAAACAAATATAAAACATAGTTCAGTTGGTGAACTTATGACACGTATGAGCCAGAGATTAGACTCAACTCATGAATATTCAGGTTGAATCAGTGTAATGGGCCGCTGAGAATCAGTCACAGTGATTCCTGAATGAGTCACTAAACCACAAGTCACGGCTTTTATGAAGTCTAACCTGTAATTAACTCCAAACTTTAAGCTTTTGAAACTTTTAAAATGTTCATATGACAAACATACAAGGTGCAGCATTTTGTTTCAGTAAATGGTAATATATATATATATATATATATATATATATATATATATATATATATATATATATACACACATATACACACACACACGTTATGTTTAGGCTACATAAAATAATATAAAAAATATATGATTTTTTTATTATATTTAAATTTATAGTTCAGACCAAATGTTCTTCAAGTACTAAAATAATTGTGAATGAAATCCTTATGAATCCTAGATTGGAAATCTGTGTTGTTGCAAACTAAAACTAAAACTTTTAAGAAAACATTTCAATAATTGAATAAAGCTGAAATAAAATATAAATATAAATATAAAATAAAGAAACGTATTTTGCCTTGGAAATTCACTAAATTAAGTTGACGTTGAAGCGCTAAAATTATTAAAACTAAAAAATAAATTAAATTGATTTACATTCATTAAATATATTTTAAAAAAACTGATACAAATTAGTTAAAAAAGTACTAAACATATTAGTTTACACCAACAAAACTAAATTTAATTGTATAAGATCAAGTGAAAATGGCTCTTTAATGTAACAATTGCAGGTTATTACACTCTAAAATCTGCTGGGTTGTTTCGATCCTTTGGGTCAAAAATGGACAAAGCCAACTGTTAGTTTAAATTTTTTTATTACATTTTTAAACCAACGGTTGGTTTAGCTAACATTTGACCCAAACATGGGTTGAAACCCAATCTTTTTCAGAGTGCACTTTTTACAGCGTATATATACAATATATATATATATATATATATATATATATATATATATATATATATATATATATATATAATACCAAACTAACACTGATGGTAATCTGAACCCCTGCCGGTAAGGATAGTATAGTGCGGCTGTGGGCTGTTATTACATTTCAACATCTGGCATTTAATCAAAGCTTTGGGAAGGACTATCACTCCTCTTTAATTCCCAAGTCATTTACAGTCCACTCACTGTCTAACTTCCTAATGACGAGTCTCTTATTTGTAGTCATTTCAGGAAATTCAATGACCTACTTGCCGGGGTCACGCGCAAAATGAACTAGACAAGCATCTTTGAAGATTATGATAATAGATTTGAGGGGAGAAATCGGGATTGTCTTGAAATTCACTAGCACGGATCCTCATCTCATTACCCTGTTGCGTGGCAGCCCATATCAAAAGCGTGATAAAAATACACAGCAGATAACATTAGCATTGTATATTTTCAGGCATAATACCCTTTGAAAAGCTCGCTTTTCTCTAGCTAAAAGATACTGGCCGCGTCTTTGAAACACAGTCAGAATAACTCTGAGGGAACATCCTGTTCTAAATCTCAGAGAATTTGCAAAGAAAAACGCACACGCTGATGCCTTTGGATGGCATATGATGGGTTTTTGCTGCGCGCATGCGATGTGAAGGGCCAGACGGAGACTGAACACTGCAGGGCGAGAGTAGCGCCACTCGGGAAAAACTAATCCATGCAAATGAGTTTATCTAGGAGCAGTCGAGTCGTGCATTCAAAGGTGTGTTTACCGCTAACAAATCGAAACACACAGTTAATAGGAGTGTTCTGGTGCGTTCCCAGACAGACGCTCTGTTTTATGGACAGAAACAGCTGGCTTTTCCACGAGAAAAAAATAAAACAAAACTAGTTGTGAATGTTTTATGAGTGTATCTTTGAGCGCCGTCACTGTATGTAGAAGCTATAGTGGTACGACCACTGGAAATTCATTAAAAAACACACATAATGGCCAATGATCAGGTGGAAATTATCAATAAGTCTGGAGTTTAATAGATGTGAGCATGTTAAAAATCATAATAAATAAATAAATAAAGCCTACTATATCATATTTGATACATGAATTTCTAAGGCTTTTAAATGACCAGCTCGATTAAAACCACACAATCTGCTACATGCCTTTATCGTCTGATTGAGTTTATACTTTTTTTTTTTTAAACATCCATCTTCAGCTCGTGGTCTTTTTGCTGTGAAATCTTTAATGATTTTTTAATAAAGAATGACTTTTATATATTATTAGTAGTTCAAGATAAACACTTACTGGACTGAAGAAACTTCGGTTGGGCGCCTTCGGCGGTGGGCAGACTGAGGGATCTGAGCGGACGGCGGGGCCGTCGGGCAGAATAACCTCAATCTGCTCACGGGCGGTTGAGAACTGTTGGGCAGAAGCACTCCACCGCACCGCCGAAGAGGCCGACCTGGGAGATGGGGGTGTTGAGCAGACGGGTCCGCCCGACATCGTGCACATCAGACCGGTCAGCCCCAGAATGGTGAACATCACCTGACCCCGAGAGCGTATGGCCACTTTCGTCGCTCGGAGAGCAAGGTCAGTGGCGGCGCGCAGCTCACTGAAGAGCCACGGGTCAGTCCCGCCCTCCTGCATGTCCATGAGCATCTGGGTCAGGTAGACCAGCAGAACGGTCATCGGATGCAGTGAGGCGGCTGCCTGTCCTGTGGCACTATAGGATTTCGCCACAGTTTAGTGTAGACGAAAAGAACTACAGGCTTTGGACGGGTGCTTAGGATTGTGCCAGGAAGCACTCTGAGGACACAGTAGCGTGGCAACAGAGCGTTCAACCGGGGGGACCCCAGTGTACCCATGGGCAGCGGCCCCTGAGGGGAGGAAAGGCGGATGAGACCAACGAGCGGACCCGTGATCTCATCATGCACGTCCGGGAGGAAAGATATTGGGGTTTGCCGTGGACACGGGTCGGCGGCCTCACTCAAAAACCAATCGTACCAGGCCCAAACACACTAGACAGCGCTTGTGCCCATCAGAGTCCTATACCAGTCCGCTGCAACCAGAAATGCACAGGCGAGCCGTCTTTAAAAAGACGTGCCACGTGTAAGCTCTTTTAGTGAGAGAAAACTCAAGTGTTGAAGCACCCGGGGAGAAACGCACCGACTGGCAGACCACTGCAACAGATCAGCAGGAAGCACGCTCTCGCCGTAGATCTCCGTCACAACAACACTCGAGGTACTCGTTTGTGAAGCTGACAATTCAGAGATGGCTTGTGGAGAGAACAATACACTTGGCTCCGAAGCGAAAACATATCTGCATGTTGCCGTCTTCCTCCTTTTATACCCACGAGGTGGGGCGGAGTTACGTCATGCAAATTCCGCAGACCCATGGCATTTCTTTGCCATTGGCTCGTTTTGTAATACTCGAAGTTGATAGGCTTTCTAAGCAAAACCCTATTCGCCGTCATCCGACGTAACTTGGAGTGACAACGAAAGGGAACTTCGGTTTACTTGATTATCCATATTAATTGTCCATGTATAAAATAAGATCATCAGGCTTTTTGGTGAGCGTTTATTTGTTCATCTCTTAATTGCATTATATGCTTTAAAACCACAGAGATTTGATAATAAAATTAAGCATTTAAATAGCATCTTATTATTATACGCATTATTGCCAGATATAGAATGACAAAGAATATTTATATGTATTTTTGTAAGTATCTGCTATACTGTTATAAAGACCTCATTGACTTACATATAAGCTATCAGAATTTAATCACATTTTGTCTATATAAATATCATTATCTGCACCAAATGGCCTATGTTTACTCAATTACTCACTATATCATAAGATATGAGCCATAAAAACCTGATGTATCCAATATGATATTCAACATAAAACACACATTTTCTTAAAGGCTCAATAAACTACTCCATAAAAAAAAAAATAAAAAAAAAAATATTATGACTATTATTTCATATGTCAGGCTTTACAGGGTTAAGAAGCCCATGACACTGCAATCAGCAGATCATGGAAATTAACTTAAATAAATTAATTCATTTAACTTTTTTAAAACTCTTTAAACATAAAAACAGAGGCAGCAACATATAAGATGAGTTAATAGTCCCAGTGTCTCCTATAGAATTGGGTTTTTGTAGCATCCTTTAGGCATAATTGGTCTAAACATACTTAAAAATTAGCATATTTTCTGAAATATAAGTTGTTTTTGCCATCCGGAAAGTCAAAGCCAAACAGGACAACAAAACACATGTTTACAAACAAACAGATGAAAAAAACAGCAATAGAGATGGCAGTCATTAACTAGTTAGTTTGGAGATTTACCGCAATTAAGCTATTGAAATGTAGTGGAGAAGTGTTTTTAAGTGGCCTATTCAAAATATTTTTGCCTTTACAAAACATTTGTAGTGTTTGTCCTTTATGTTTGTTTCTCATTATGTTATAAATATAAAAAATAAAATGGTTATTATATATGGATGCAACTATCTACAATAACATTCAAAAGCTTTTTTCAATGTTTTGAAAGAAGTCTCTTCTGCTCAACAAGGCTGCATTTATTTGATCAAAAACACAGCAAAAGTCTGAAATATTATTACATTTTAAAATAACTGTTTTCTATGTGAATATATTGTAAAATGTAATTTATTCCTGTGATCAAAGCTGATGATTTGCTGCTCAAGAAACATTTCTGATTATTATCAATGTTGAAAACTGGCTAGCTTGATTTAAACCAATATTTAGTGAGTTTTGACCGATTCATTAAAAGAACCAGCTCATACGAATCATTGTGCGTGAATCAATCATTACTATTGGTCACTCTTTAAATCAGTATTATCGACTTGAATAGTAAAGTCAGTTTTATTCACATTGTGCTTTTCACAAAACATATTATTAGCATTAATGCACCCAATAAAAAAGCCACTGTATATCATATATATGCATAGCAATGCAAGAAACACTGCCAAACTTTAAAGAGAACCTAATGCCCTTTTTTCATTTTGTTTCTGGGCTCTACTAGAATAGGTTTTCATGATTGAATGTTCAAAAACATTATTTTCCTCATATTCTCCATTGTTGCGGCTCCTCTCTTCTCAGTCTGTCAGTAACGCTCTGTTTACTTCCTGTCTCTATGAAGCCCCGCCTTCTGAAAAGCACACTGTGCTCGGATTGGTCGGCGGTGGATCAGTGTGTTGTGACTGGTCGAGCGCTTCGAGTGTGTTTGGGAAATGTCCCGCCCCTTACCATAACCTCCAGTTTCAACACACTACTAACTAACTCGACCAGGCCCCGCCCCTTTATTCTGCGCATGAATTATTATTTAAATGAGGAATGTTGTGACGTGTTCATTCCCGGAAGAAACTCAAGAATACAATGGAGTTCAGAAACAGTGATATAGAGAATAACTTCCACTGAAGGGACTTTGCAGAGCTTTTTTATGCTCAAACAGCAACATGTCACACTACAGAAAGTAATAAGAAACGCATAATAAGAGTCCTTTAAGAAGCATCCAGAATGCTGCAGCAAGAGTAGTCTTTAATGAGCCGAAGAGAAGACACGTCACTCCTCTCCTCACAAAATTGCACTGGTTGCCAGTTGCCGCTCGCATTAAATTCAAGTCACTGACGCTTGCCTACAGAACAACCACTGGCACTGCTCCCTCTTACCTAAACTCATTACTTCAGACTTACGTGCCATCCAGAAACCGGCGCTCTGCTAGCGAATGTCTTCTTGTGGTACCATCTCAAAGAGGCACAAAATCTCTTTCTCGGACCTTTACCATGACTGTTCCCTGTTGGTGGAAGGATCTGCCTAACTCAACCAGAGCTTCTGAGTCAGTCGCCACTTTCAAGAAACTGCTGAAGACGTATCTTTTTCGGCAGCACTTGATCCAGTAATAATAACACTTTCTCTTCTCTTCTATTCTATTTTTTTTTAAAAAAATAAAAAAAAGACTGCACTAAAATTAAACTGAGAGGGGTCATAGCACTTACGTATTGTTGTCCTACTGTTAGTTTAACTGCTTCTATTGTTCTCATTTGTAAGTCGCTTTGGATAAAAGCGTTTGCTAAATGAATAAATGTAATGTAAATGTAAGCATAATTCAAACACTAAATACCTAGCTCTGCAGCGGACTCTAATGTTCATTCTCATCTAGCCTGTGGTTTGAGGAATAGACGAGCCTCCAGAGAGTACGGATGTTGGCAGAACCCAGTGCCGGTCCAGTAGGTGTTGGGGTCTCAGTGTGAGCTCACTGTTGAGGGGGCGTAAAGAGCGCAGGTGCTGTGAAGCGTGAGGCTCAAGCACACGGCACAAGATTAACGCAGGGCGTAAGAGCCGTCGAGCCTCGGCCGGGCTCCAGCTCGTGTCCCGGGGCAGATGCAAGTCGAGCTGTCAGAAAAGATGAGCCGGATCACACTGAACGCATTCCACCATCTCAGTGCACTCAATCCTGCAGACGCCGCTATGACAAACCAACGCGACCTCATTTAGTGTTGATATAAAGTGTGGTTCTAGCACACAGACCATGTCATATGTTTCAATAGCACCTTTTACCAACACATTCAGAGACATACACATTTTTACATATTCTCTGAGGTTCAAATGTAATAATTAATTTCCTCTTTATTTTACAATAATTTAATATTATAGAATTTGAATAATTGAATTGATAACTTAAAATACTGTTTAGATATTTTTAATGTTAAATGAAAAATGTTTAGCAACATAACAGTTAATGCATTTACCAAAAACAAAACAAAAATTAAAATAAAAAAGCAAAGCAAAGCAAAATAATAATAATAATAATAATAATATAAGTAATAAATAATAATAATTATAAATAAAACAAAATAAATTAAAATAAAATAAATACAACAAAATGAAATAAAACAAAATTTTAAAAAGATAAAATAGAATAAAACAGCCATTCAGTACAAATGGATTTTATCCCATCTGTATTTAATTAATAAAACAGTCTTATTATTTATATTATATTATTTATAACTTGTAAAGTATTACTTTGTACAATTATTATTAAAAGAAAAAACATTTAACAACATAACAGTTATGCATTTATTAAAAATAAAAAAATTAAATAAAATAAAATAAACAGCCATACAAAGAGAGTCCAACTCTATTTAATTTATAAATAAATCTGCCATTAAAAAGGTCTTGCTTGTAATTTTTCCATAAAGTTGTACATACATGGGAGGGTTTATGTTTTAGATGCTGTCAATACATTGTCATCATATGTTTTAATGTCTATCCAAACATATGAAAATGTATGTGTGTACTTATGCATTTGAAAATCATCAACTCCTCCAGCAAACTTCAACAGAGAAACGCAAGTAAGAATTATTTAAATAGCGCAAGCTGAGAAATGCTGAGTTTCTCCTTCCAGGATATACAGTTAATGCTAATGATGTCCTCTGGGATACGGCATTACCAGGACATCGCATCTCCATCCTTTGGGGAATCCCTCTTATACTCTTTTCTTCTCTGGCCTGAGATAACATACGGCAATCGTGTTCTCATAATGGCATTTCTTCTTAGATAAGATGATTAACATATGATGACTATCTCTGTGAACAGTTTCATTTTGCCATGATCCAAAAAAACCTCTTCCATTGTACAGAAGGAGTGAATTAATTTTGCAAATGAACCCTAATAGACTGTAAAATACCCCAAAAACATTTGACCCGGAAGAGCAAGAGTGAATGTCGGACCGCACAAAAATACTAGAAATCACTTGAGAAAACACTAATCCAACCCAGATTACCTGAACTAATACACAACATCCAGAAGCCACAACCCGTCAGGACACAAAACCAACTTTGAAAGGAACCAGGATGAAATAATGAGTGTTTCTGTGGATTTTAAACTCTGCTAAATTCAGGCCAAGTTCCTGTAAAAACACCATAAATTAAATCTCACAACGGTGATGAGTTCTCATGTTTATTTTAAATACACTAACATCTTTTTTGCTTAAAGCTGTATATGAAAAGTTGGGAGCTGAAATGAAAAGGAAAATGACTACATTTCAATTTAATTAAACTATTGAACCCTCCACAAAAAGTCTGAACACTGACCGTCTGCTTCAGACACATAGAGTAAACACTTTATGGCATAAAATAATAATTTTTTACACAGGTTCACTGAACAGCATAGGGAAATGTGTAAATGTGTCAGACTTCAACACTACATTTCATATGCATCATAAAAAAAGGAAAGAAAAATAACAATTTTTAACTTTTCAAACTGGTGAATTATTCATGGCTACTCTCACACTGCCCATTCCCGACAACAACTCTTACAGGAAAACCACCCACTCCCACCTACAGCTCGGAAAATTAGTCCCGCGCCGCAACTAATCTAACCGGGCTCCGGCGGGTCACACACACCTCTCATTTCAGCGGCCCAGAGCACATGAAGTACATGAAATTAGCTTAGAGTAAAACAGCTTACATGACACATCGAGCACTGTGAGCATAAAAAAATAAAAATGATGCAACAATGAGGAAAGTTTTTGTAAGGTATTTTGTGCAAATGAAATACAAAGATTGCAAATGATTTTATCTCATCTGTATTTCATTTACAAACAAATCTGCCATTAAAAAGTGAAATTTTATTAAATATTATTTATATATTTAATATGAAGAAAGGTGTAAAAGTTTTTCTATGGTATTTTGTGTGGTAAAGATTTAATACAGGGCTTTAAATAAAATAGTCATACGAAGAGTGCAAAAGTTTTATCCCATCTGTATTTAATTTACTGATTAAAAATTAAAACGTGGTAAAAACAGAAAAATATATATTTTAGTTGCATGAAAAAAGGCCAAATGTACTATTAAAAAAATCCTGCAAGTTTCAGAGCTTAAAACGACATCCTCATAAACAAAGCATTTATTTAATCAAGCTCCAAAAATGACTCATTTGGATATAGATCTGTGACATCACATGGGTGATTTGCATATGCCGGCCTCCAGAGCAAGACATCGACCAATAGTTATACATCATCGCATCATAGGCAGAGAAACAGTTCGTTTGTGTCCGGTAGAGACTTCAGAAGGATCCCGCAGCGTCGGAAACATGTGAATGGTTTATTTTAATGCAATCCCAGAATGCGTCGGAGGATTATAAGTTTGTTTGGAGCATTTGACCGCAGATTGTTTAGTAAATGAGGCACATTACACAAAGAAACTGCAAATTACAAACAGAAATTAAATGATTTCATAATGCTTTGTCTGTAAATTAGGTTTTATATGGTTAATGTAAAGTGCCGTTGATACTGTTTCCTGTGAAATGACGTTAGCCAATCACAACAGTGGCCGTTTACTGACAAACCTTAAAGGATCTGAAAATTCAGCTTTGATCACAGGAATAAATTACACTTTCACATAGAAACCAGCTATTTTAAATATTTCACAATATTACTGTATTTACAATCAAATAAACGCAGCCTTGGTGAGCAGAAGAGACTATAAAAAAATCATACTGACCACAAACTTTTGAATTGTAGAAGTATCTGTGAATGTGATATATTATTTTCCACAACACATTTGATGTTTTGACCTTAATTGGTAACTAAACCTGAATTTCTTGTAGTGTTTCCTGCTGCACCTTCACTATGGATTTAGACCTTTTTGCCAAGGTTATGAGTAAAATAACACTTGCTTGTGGCATCACATCCAACATAAAAGCTAAATTAAATCAATGCCGAGAGACTAATCTCACATTCTGATCAGAATCACAATGTGCTTCATGATGCACAACACATGACCTTCTGCAACCTCACATCCAGACAATACACACTCAAGCCTTATCGATCCCAAATCAGCACATAATGCATTAAGAGAACTAATCCTATCCGAATAGAGCTCTTCACTACAATTAACCCTATAAAGCCTACTGTATCATACTTGATACGCACATTTCGAATGCCTCTAAATGATCCACATGATCAATACATCGGTGCTTTAGTATACCCTTAAGGTCATTTGAAAAAAGAAAATGATGTTTTTTAATGATACATTCCAACGAACACTGGATGTAAAACCTGGCATGCCGGCATTCCCTATTCCCCAAGAACACAGAGACAAATAACAACAGATTCGGTAAAGATCTGCGTATCGACTGGTGCTTTGGAGTGCATCCTAGAGTATTACTCCACAGCCGTGCCGAGATCCTCCCTCAGTTCTCGGAGCAAAGCTCCCCTGAGATCTGAGATGGGAAAGCCTATTGCTCCGCTGCCTCCGACAATCAGGAGAGTCCATCCGCGGGCTCGCTCTGATCGTAACTGACTGCGGGTCCGGGGCTCTGCACACCTTTAGCATCTCATTTGGAGGATGGCAGCACAATGTGGTCTGAATGTCACCCTCTCCTTGGGATAATCAATGTGAGCGGTCCGATAGCAGACACCTGAGGGATGTGCTCTGGTGGCCTGGCGAAGGCAAGGACTGAACCTCTGGTGATTAGCTCGGGAGGTGCTTTGTCAGAGGTGCGATCGATAGTTTGCATGCTTTCCACTATTAAGCATCGACACGTGCGTTTTTAGACTCCCTTTAATGGGATCCAACTGTGCTTTTTCCCATGTTCATCTTTCCTTAGTGTGTAATGTTGCTGTTATTGTTATGGTATTGCTGTTATGCAGTTATTCTCTATATCAGTGTCAGTGTTTCTGAACTCCATTGTAGTCTTGAGATTCTTCCGGGAACGAACACGTCACAACATTCCTCATTTAAATAATAATTCATATGCAGAATAAAGGGGCGGGGCCTGGTTGAGTTAGTTAGTGGTGTGTTGAAACTGGAGGTTATGGTAAGGGGCGGGACATTTCCCAAACACACTCGAAGTGCTCGACCAATCACAACACACTGCTCCAGCCAACCAATCAGAGCACAGTGTGCTTTTCAGAAGGCGGGGCTTCATAGAGACAGGAAGTAAACAGAGCGTTACTGACAGACTGGGAAGAGAGGAGCCGCAACAATGGAGAATATGAGGAAAATAATGTTTTTGAACATTCAATCATGAAAACCTATTCTAGTAGAGCCCAGAAACAAAATGAAAAAAGGGCATAATAGGTCCTCTTTAAAGTTTGGCAGTGTTTCTTGCATTGCTATAGACCTTTTGCGCCAGAGAAACGAGGGCGCCGCCATCTTTTGAATATTGTCTTTGAACTTCCGTTTTTGCGGTCGCTCTGTATATCTCTATGGCATTGCTGTCCAGCAGTAATTAGCTTTTGAAGTGGATTTACTTAATTTAAAGTTAACGAAAGTTATCATGAGGATTGTAATGTTTAAAGCAGATGCCTTAACAAATTTCAGTAGACGGGAAGATTTTAAAACGAGCCGTTCATTCATAAATAGCAAGATCGCTGTGAAAATACAGACCGGAAGACAAAAGACAACGAGCGCAGCGCTGAAAAGGGGCGGAGCTACATAAGCTCTATGCATATATATGATATACAGTGGCTTTTTTATTGGGTGCATTAATGCTAATAATATATTTTGTGAAAAGCACAATGTGAATAAAACTGACTTTACTATTCAAGTCAATAACACTAATTTAAAGAGTGACCAATAGTAATGATTGATTCAATGGAGAATATGGGGAAAATAATGTGTTTATTGAACAATCAAGCATGAAAACCTATTCTAGTAGAGCCCAAAAATAACATCAACACATCAAGACAAGAAGGGCATAATAGGTCCTCTTTAATCGGAAGATGTACAGGAAAGATAAAGCAGCTTCTTTCAGGTAAAACTTGTTATAGATAGGAAATGAATCGGTTGTTTAACACATGAAATATTGTTTGCTTGTTTAAGTCAGCATTTCCTTTCCGGCAGCTTGTTTACTTTAGAGTTCATGTGAGTTTTAGGCCCACACAAAATCTGTACACACTGAACGCACTGCAGATGTCTGCAAGACATTTAGAAAGTTACACACGTCCCACACGTCTTGTGTGTTTGTTTATCAAATATTTTGGCTAATTTGATTATGATTTCTGCTAGGGCGGAGCAGATTTGGATTGTCAGAGTGTAGAAATGCGCCAGACGGTTGCTAAATCATTTACACAGAGGAAGAACTTGTTAATGTAAAGCTGTTTTTATACTGATGTCAGGTAAATCAGTGTAAAAGTATCAGTGGTTTGGGGTTGGAAATTTAATATATATATATATATAAAGAGTCTCTGCTCACCAAAGCTGCATTTTAGTTGATCAAAAATACAGTGAAATTCTAAAATATTATTACTGTTTGAAATGATTGTTTTCTAAGTAAGTATTTGTTCAAATGAAATTTATTCCTGTGTTCAAAGCTGAATTTTCAGCATCATTACTCCAGTCTTCAGTGTCACATGATCCTTCAGAAATCAGTATAATATGATTTGCTGCTCGAGAAACATTGCTGATTATTATCAATATTGAAAGCAGTTGTCCTGCTGCTTCATATTTTTGTGGAAACTGAGATAATTTTCCCAATACTCTTTTATAGAATATAAAGTTTAAATGAAACAGCATTTATATCAAGCTGAATAAATAAAGTACTGATTTCTGAACTTTTTAACAGTTTACTGTAACACATATAAAATTACCCACTGTGTCATGAGAGTTTGTTCATATCGATCAGCTCTATTTCAATCAAGTGTGCCGCTCGCTCAAATTCAGCAGAATTCAATCCAATTTCTGCTCAAAAAAACAACAAAGGTCTCACCTGAGACTTTTTTCTTCAAAGCGTGTCAAGAATGAATCTCCACGATGCTTTTACATGCATCTAAAGAGCATTGGTGTGTGTCGGCAAGCCACATTAAGCACAGTGTGATTATTGATAATGAAACAAGAGGAATATTTAATTCCAAATTAATTAATAGCCATAACTCCATTCAAAATCAACTGAAAGATTAGTCAGGAATGTGCTCATCATCTCAAGTTTTCTATCAGGTGAACGACAGCATGAATCAGCAGCATTTCCCCATCAAGTCGACGCAGTAAGTACAGACTTCATGATCAAAATGACTGTCCATCCGTTTCACATAAACAGAAGATCTAATGACCAGAGTCTGTGAACCAGAGCAGCGGGACGCGCTTGTAATTTCTCAAGCGTGATTTATTTGACAAGGGTGTTGGCTCTGATTTATTCTGCAGGACTTCCGAGAGCCGACGCTCCACACCTGCACGTCTCCAGCCGAACGGCACACTTATCATGCCATAGAAAGGGTCAGAAAGCTGGAAGTCCAGCACATCATCATTCTCACAGACGCAGTGCTGAATTAGGAGTTTCTTCAGTGACAAAATCATGTGTTGATTGATGACTAAGCCCAAAAAGGCAGGAAATTATATTTTTACTGTCCCTTTAAATTATGATTGGAATATTTCATGCTTTTTTTCCACGTTTTTGGTCTTTGTGAACCAACATAAGAGCATATCCGCAGGCAGCAATTACGGGGATGAGAACACCGCAGGAACGGCCATTGTAAGGTCACAATGTGCAAATGCATTGCAATGTGCACAGATAATGCCTCTGTACTGTTTAGCATCTTCATTAAGATAAATTGCAAAAAAAAAAGCACATACTTAATCAGCTTAGAGCTGGGAGCTTTTTCTGAATATCATCTCAGACAATTTTAGTGGTTCAATATTGCTGAATCTGTTCAAATGGCAGAACTGTAGATCTGGAAAAATCACACTACTTTAGGCCAAATTATTTCAAAACAATAACAACATTTGGATTATACACAATTTGACCAGTAGGTGTTGCTAGTCTACACATGGGCTGCATCCAAAATCAGATAATATAGGCAACAAAAAAACAGCTTTCAGTATGTGAAGTGTGCCTGAATTCATATTACACATATTCAAATTATATAGATCAGTTTTTTATTGGTCGTGAAGTAATTACTTATTCAAAATACGTACCAAATTCTACTCAAGAGAATTTGTCACTTCAGACACAGCCTTAGACATTGTGGCAATTATATAAGTTGCATGTCAAAATGTCAAAGGTATGGCTTTACTTTCTGTTCAATATCATTGCAAAATCTAGAAATTGAATGGCATTGAATACTGATTACTTAAAAAAACATCCCTAAGACAAAAAAAAGTCAGTAAGAACTTGTTTTTTAAATAAATTTATATTTTGTATCCAACAATGATGCATTCAAGTAATCCAAACTGAACTTGAAGACATAAATAATTGAATGTACAAAGAATCCTAAAAAAAAATGTATATCGGTTTCCACAAAAATCTGAAGCAGCACACATGTTTTCAGCATTGATAATAATCATGAATGTTTATTGAGCACCTAATCATCATATTATACTGATTTCTGAAGGATCATGTGACACTGAAGACTGGAGTAATGATGCTGAAAATACAGCTTTGATCACAAGAATAAATTATTTATATATATATATATATATATATATATATATATATATATATATATATATATATTCACATAGAAAACAGCTATTTTAAATGGTAATAATATTTCACAATATTACTGTTTTACTGTATTTTTGATTAAATAAAAGCAGAAGAGCAGAAGAGACTTCTCACAAAAATCTTGCAGACCCCAAACTTTTAAACAATAGTGTATCTTGAATTTAGTTTTATTCACTCCGTTAGCATTTTTTCATTTTGATTCAAGCATAAATCTTAAACAAGAAAAAGCACTTTGCCATAATAAAATATAATAAAAGTAACTCAATCCTCTGAAAGCATCTCATAGTATCTTATGCAATTTTGCTTCAAGTAAATGTATCTTGTTTTCAGGATATTTAGACGTTTAAGAAACAGTAGATGTGCTCCGCAAGTGTTTTCTGTCAGTCTAAGTGACCCATTTATTTGGTTGAGGGCTGTGTCTTGTTCCTCGCGTTCATGCTAATGACTGAGGGGGGAAGGTTGGTGACTCATATGTTTAACAGCACTGTCAATATCCTCTCATTTTCAAGCCCCCGCATTCTCCCTCTCTATTCTCTAACACTCGTCTATCTCTCGCAGTCGTTTCTGCCCCCGCTCAATCAATACAGGTCAGCAATAATGCACGAGAAAAGCCAGGCACCTCCATTCCCGTCTGTGCGTTGCTGATGTTAAACATCATGCTTCTGTTGTGTACCTTTATGCATGTCCCCGAAACCACCTGGATGTATTTCTAGACATCATATTTATTCCTGCAGCCTGAAGCGCCGCGAGAGAAAGTTGGGGAATTATTTTCCATCTGTGTTTAACTCGACTCTCCCTCTCTTTCTTCTCAGATAACAAATGTATTTTCCACAAACACTCTGCTCCATTTTGGTTGGAGGACTGTTAAAATGATGAGCTTTCTTGAACGTCTGAGGAGCTACGATGAAGGGGAGATGTGCATTGAATAATAACTTTACGACACACGTTGCACTATACTTACTGAGTAAGTGTCATTTTTCGGAGCTCGACAGCCACTGAATTTCATTTTTTATCCACTGTATGGAAAAATAATGAAATAAATAACTAAATAGAAATAATGTTCTGCTTCATGACAGAAATGCATGCAGTTTTGTTCAGTGAATAAGAGTGAATACGTAGCAGAATCATTGAATAATCCAAACTTCATTTTTATGTAAATATCCCTTTAAGGCAGTGGTTCTCAACCTATTTAAATTTTTAATAATTTTCATTTGCATTTTTATAATGAATATACATTTGTCAAGCTCTAAAATATTGGTAACACTTTAGTTCATGCCTTTATATATATATATATATATATATATATATATATATATATATATATATATATATATATATATATATATATATATATATATATATAAACACACCTTTAGAAAGTAATGCATTTCAACACATGGCAAATAAACAATTTCAGATGTAACAAGGAATCTGCGAATATTACAATGTTTTTTAACTTTGGCTACAATTGTTTATGAAAATATATAATGCATTATAAATGTACATTATGAATACCTTTACTATGCTTTACACATAAAGCCTTGAAGAGTTACCAAAATATTGTACTGGGTAGAAATTATGAGAAAAATATTTTTAAAAATCATGAGCAACTAATGCTGGTATCAAATATTTTTGTGGTCAATGTGGCTTTTAGGCAACATTCTCGAGCAGATATTTTTCTCTATTTTTATGTCTTAGCATCTTTCTCAGAGCTATTTTCTATCTCAGTAATAGTCGTGCGTGTACGGCTCCTATCATGTTAGCTGGGGAAAAACCAAGGTTTTTGGTTCAATAATACATCTGCAATACATCAGATCTGACAGTAATAGTGACAACAATGGTCTCTTCCTCCTGATCCTGTCTCTGGTGTTATGATTCTACATAATATTTGAACATTAGGGGCCATTAACGCAGCATTTATAATGTCAATATCGTCAGCAATAGTTCACCCAAAAAAAAGAAAACTCTGTCCTCATTTACACTCTTGTGTCATTTGGGCCGTTCACACAGAATGTGTTTTAGTGTGAGACGTGTGCAGTGGAAGGGGTAAAAAAGGCAAGATCTCAAGACACATCTTTTAAAAGTTCAGCTTCTTTAACTTGAGCGTCACGTGTTTAGAGCAGCATGTCATCCGCGAGACGCTGCGAAAGATGCGAGACACATCCATATAGCACGTTTACAATGGAAAATGCTGGAAAAGTAGCGCAGTGGAATGGAAAAACGCATGTGTGAACTGGCCCTAAAACTTCCTTTCCTCTGCAGAACACTAGGGACGCACCGATAAAAAAATTGTAGCCGATACAATAACGATAATTCTTTATATTTGAAAGCCGATAACCGATATATTGGCCGATAAATCTAAATCCAAGTTTTTATATAATTTTTGAGAACATGATTACAAAAACAAAAGTCTCACCATTAAAAACCATGACCCAAGCACACAATTTTAATAATGTTCTCATTATAATTTTATGTAGCCTATATGACAGACACATGTTTCACTTCACTATATATCTTTTTTGAAGTGATTCCAATCATATTTCAAGCAATTCAAAACCATCATGGCAAACAGTGCACTTCTGAAGTCTCAAAGTTGAAGGAAATAATCTATTATTTATCAGCTTTAATATATCGGCCAATTTTTTTTTATCGGACCGATAACATTAAAAATTAACATATATCGGCCTACACCGATATTGTGGCCGATATATCGTGCATCCTTAAAGGACAATTCTGGCCAAAAATGAACCTAGAGCTAAATAACACATGGGTACCGAGTCGACCGTTCTCTGGGATGCGTTTTCATGAAGATCGAGTGTACCCAGTTTTAACTTTAGTTTTAGTTTAACCACAGATAAGGTTATAACGCCAGTGTATGGGGCATAGAATAAGTAAAAATAAAAATCGCTAGTTCCCTTTCGTTGTCACTCCGAGTTACGTCGGATGACGACGAATGGGGTTTCGCTTAGAAAGCCTATCAACTTCGAGTATTACAAAACGAGCCAATGGCAAAGAAATGCCATGGGTCTGCGGAATTTGCATGGCGTAACTCCGCCCCACCTCGTGGGTATAAAAGGAGGAAGCCGGCAGCAAGCAGATATGTTTTCGCTTCGGAGCCAAGTGTATTCTTCTCTCCACAAGCCATCTCTGAATTGTCAGCTTTACAAACGAGTACCTCGAGTGTTGGTGTGACGGCGATCTACGGCGAGAGCGTGCTTCCTGCTGATCTGTTGCAGTGGTCTGCCAGTCGGTGCGTTTCTCCCCGGGTGCTTCAACACTTGAGTTTTCTCTCACTAAAAGAGCTTACACGTGGCACGTCTTTTTAAAGACGGCTCGCCCGTGCATTTCTGGTTGCAGCGGACTGGTATCGGACTCTGATGGGCACGAGCGCTGTCTTGTGTGTTTGGGCTTTGATCATGCTTGAACAGCGCTCGTGGGTGACTCATGTTCTCGCTGGGAACGTGATCATCGCGTCATATATAGGTCGAGACTCGGTGAACTCGCAAGAGTGAGAGTCCCCTCATCCACCCCCCGATCTTCGGCTGGTGGCCAGGGTGACCTGAGGGTTACGGTCTGGATCTAGGCGCCGACTATGTGTCCGTGTCCCCAGCCCCCCTCTTCAATGACGGTGCCCGCTAGTGAACTGCTGATTCCCGCGAGTCTACCCTCTGGTGGCCCGCGTGTTTCAGTTGAAGCTACAGAGGAAGATGCCATGTCTGTTGCAGCATCACTAGGTGGGTTTGAGTCTTCTGGAAGTGAGGGCTCGTCACAGCTGCCACCTTCCGGTGTGCATACGGCTGTGCCTGAGTCTGATCCGGAGATGACGACCATGCTTTCCTGGGACGATGGGTTTTGGGTAAGGCCGCCGACCCTCGTCCACGGCAAACCCCAATACCTCTCTTCCCGGACGTGCATGATGAGATCTCGAAGTCCAAGAAGACCCCCTTGTCTTCTCGGGACCGCTCGCTGATCTCATCCGCCTTTCCTCCCCTCGATGGGGCCGCTGCCCATGGGTACACTGGGGTTCCCCCGGCTGAACGCTCTGTTGCGATGCTATGTGTCCTCAGAGTGCTTCTTCTCGGCGCAATCCTAAGCACCCGCCCGTGGCCTGTAGTTTTTCGTCTACGCTTGTGGCGAGATCCTATAGCGCCACGGGACTGGCAGCCGCCTCACTGCATGCCATGGTCATTCTGCTGGTCCACCTGACCCAGATGCTTATGGACCTGCACGAGGGCGGGACTGACCAAAGGGCTCTTCACTGAGCTGCGCGCCGCCACTGACCTTGCTCTCTGAGCGACGAAAGTGGCCGTACGCTCCCTGGGTCAGGTGATGCTCACCAGTCTGTGGCTGAACCTGTCTGATGTGCTGGATGTCGCGCGGACCCGTCTGTCCGACATTCCCATATCCCAGGTCGGCCTCTTCGGCGGTGCGGTTGAGGGCTTGCCCAACAGCTCTCAGCCGCCCATGAGCAGAGTGAGGTTGATTCTGTCCCGACGGCCCCGCCGTCCGCTCAGATCCCTCGTCTGCCCACCGCCGAAGGCGCCCTCCCGCGGCTCCCACCCCGCCCGTTCACGGGCCGGCTCTGGGGGCCGCGGGCGGACGCCACAGCCCTCTCCAGCCCCGCCCCCCGCTACACGCCGGGTTAAGCGGTGCTCGTGAGACGGGCACCTCGGCGATGGAGCAGACTGAGGTTGATTCTGTCCCGACGGCCCCGCCGTCCGCTCAGATCCCTCGGTCTGCCCACTGCCGAGGGCGCCCCCCCGCGGCTCCCACCCCGCCCGTTCACCCGGGTCGGCTATGGAGGCCGCGGCCGGACGCCACAGTCCTCTACAGCCCCGCACCCCGCTACACGCCGGGTTAAGCGGCGCTCTTGAGTTGGGCTCCTCAGAGATGGGACTCAGTTCTTTCCAGGAGTTGGTAGCAGGACCACTCCTTTCCCCGGGGAGGGCTGGGGAAGAATCCTTATTCTCCAAAGAGCTGATTCTCCCGTCTCTGAGCACAGAGTTCTCGGACGTCACAGAGCGCCGCCCACAAGCCGTGCTCTCCTCGTCCCCCTCTGTCCCAGAGGTGGTTGACATGGCGTGCCGTCCACGGACCGCTTCGCCGCTGTCCCCCTCTGTCGCCAGACCCCTGGCAGAGCAGGCCCCCGCGGGACGACCAGCCTGGTCCTCCCCTGGCCCCCTCTGCCAGGGCGCGGTTGCTAACTGTGCCCCCTCTCCGGGCAGCTATGCCGTCCACATCTGGGCCAGTTACTCCGCTTCGCTGCCCCTCCGGGGGGACGCCTGTGGCTCGCATGATCCCGTTGGTTCAGTTCCTGGGAGCCTGGCTAGAGCTTCCCCGTCTGTCCCACTGGATCGTGCGTACCGTCAGGCTCTGCTATGCGATTCAGTTCGCACGGTCTCCTCCCCGCTTCAGGGGAGTCCGCTCCACTTTGGTTGGTGGCAATGCCCCTATCATGAGAGCAGAGATTGCCGAAGGGTGCAATCGAGACTGTCCCTCCAGCCGAGATGAGGTCCGGCTTCTACAGCCCCTACTTCATTGTCCCCAAGAAGACCGGTGGGTTACGGCCAATCCTGGACTTGCGCGTGCTGTACCGCTCCCTTCACCGGATGCCGTTCAAGATGCTCACCGCCAAACGCGTTTTCGAATGCATACGGCCCCAGGATTGGTTTGCAGCGATCGACCTGAAGGACGCCTACTTTCATGTCTCCATTCTTCCTCGACACAGACCGTTCCTCCGGTTTGCTTTCGAGGGGCAGGCATACCAGTACGCGGTTCTCCCTTTCGGGCTAGCCCTGTCTCCTCGCATCTTCATGAAGGTCGTCGAGGCGGCCCTTGTTCCCCTTCGAGAACAAGGGGTTCGCATCCTGAGTTATATCGACGACTGGCTGATCCTAGCTCACTCTCGAGATCAGGTTTGCGAACACAGGGACCTAGTGCTTCGGCACCTAGCCCGTCTGGGCCTTCGGGTTCAACTGGGAGAAGAGCAAACTTTGCCCCGTGCAGAGGATCTCTTTTCTCGGTATGGACATCGACTCGGTCGCCATGTCCGCGCAGCTTACGAGCGAGCGCGCGCAGTCACTGCTGACTTGCCTAAGACAATTCGAGGGCAAGAGTGCGGTTCCACTGAAACTTTTTCAGAGGCTCCTGGGGCATATGGCATCTGCAGCCGCGGTCACGCCGTTCGGATTGCTTCATATGAGACCGCTTCAGCTTTGGCTTCGCGACCGAGTCCCGAGGTGGGCATGGCAACACGGCACGTTCCGAGTACCAGTTACTCCGACCTGCCGTCAGTTCTTCACCCCGTGGGCGAACCTCGGTTTTCTCAGGGCCGTTGTCCCCCTGGCGCGAGCTTCCCGGCATGTTGTTGTCTCAACAGATGCCTCCACCACGGGCTGGGGCGCCATGTGCAATGGACATGCTGCTGCGGGCTCCTGGACAGGACCCCAGCGGCTGTGGCATGTCAATTGCCTCGAGTTGTTGGCAGTACGCCTTGCCCTGCACCGCTTCCGGGCGTTGCTCAGGGGTCAACACGTACTAGTCCGTTCAGACAATACCGCCACTGTGGCGTACTTCAACCATCAAGGTGGTCTACGCTCCCGCCGTATGTCACAACTCGCTCGCCACCTCCTCCTATGGAGTCAGAAGCATCTGAGGTCGCTTCGAGCCATCTTCATTCCCGGAGCGCTGAACTGTGCAGCCGACGAGCTCTCACGGCTTCAGCCCCTCCCTGGAGAATGGCGACTCCATCCCCAGTCGGTTCAGCTGATTTGGGACCAGTTCAGGGACGCGCAGATAGATCTGTTTGCCTCTCACGACTCGACCCATTGCGCCCAGTTCTATTCCCTGACCGAGGGCACGCTCGGCACGGATGCTCTGGCGCACAGCTGGCCGCAGGGCCGCAAGTATGCGTTTCCCCCAGTGAGCCTTCTTGCGCACACTTTGCGCAAGGTCAGGGAGGACGAGGAGCAGGTCATTCTGGTTGCCCCTTACTGGCAACCGGACCTGGTTCCCCGAACTAGTACTCCTCGCGACAGCACCTCCCTGGCCGATCCCTCTGAGGAAGTACCTTCTTTCTCAGGGACAGGGCACCCTATGGCACCCTCGTCCCGATCTTTGGAACCTCCACGTGTGGCTCCTGGATGGGACGAGGCAGGTTTGAGTACCCTACCACCAGCGGTGGTGGCTACCATCACTTCCGCTAGAGCGTCGTCCACGAGACACGTCTATGCGTTGAAGTGGAACCCCTTCGTCAACTGGTGCTCTTCTCACCGAGAAGACCCCCGGAGATGCTCAATCAGTGTTGTGCTTTCCTTCCTTCAACAGGGGCTGGAGCGAAGGCTGTCTCCCTCCACCCTGAAGGTCTATGTTGCCGCCATTGCCGCACATCATGACCTCATCGAAGGTAAGTCGGTGGGGAAGCACGACCTGGTCATCAGGTTCCTGAGAGGAGCGAGGAGACTAAATCCTCCTCGTCCTCCTCTCGTTCCCTCTTGGGACCTCTCAGTGGTTCTAACTGCCCTGAAGAGTGCTCCCTTTGAGCCCCTGCAATCAGTCAAGCTTAAGTTCCTGTCTATGAAGACAGCGCTCCTGGTTGCACTGGCCTCCATCAAGAGGGTTGGGGACCTGCACGCATTCTCCGTTGACGAAGCGTGCCTGGAATTTGGGCCGGCTTCCTCTCACGTGATCCTGAGACCCCGGCCTGGATACGTGCCCAAGGTTCCTACCACTCCCTTTCGGGACCAGGTGGTGAACCTGCAAGCGCTGCCCTCGGAGGAGGCAGACCCAGCCTTGGCACTGCTCTGTCCAGTACGCGCTCTCCGCGCCTATGTAGACAGAACGCAGTGTTTCAGGACCTCAGACCAGCTCTTTGTCTGTTATGGTGGGAAGCTGAAGGGAAAGGCTCTCTCCAAGCAAAGGTTGTCTCACTGGATAGTGGACACCATTGCTTTTGCTTACCAGCAGCAAGGTCGACCGTGCCCCCTTGGTGTGACTGCCCACTCCACCCGGAGTGTGGCGTCCTCTTGGGCTCTAGCGCATGGCGCCTCACTAACAGACATCTGCAGAGCTGCAGGCTGGGCGACACCTAACACATTCGCCAGATTCTATAATCTCCGAGTGGAGCCTGTGTCCTCTCGTGTACTCGCTTCAACCAGCTAGTACCGGACCCGCTCAGGTGTCTTCGCTTGCTCGCCATTCCACTCCACGGACTGGATACGTGCGATATTTTCCTCAGGTGAGCTTTTCCGAAAGCCCTGAGCTCCTCCAGCACTCCTGACGTCGGCGCCAGTGTCTATTGCTTGCGCGTCGGCTAGGTGCCTCCCGTGTGCATGGTCCCTCCTCTGAGCGACCCCCACATGTGTATTTCCACTGTAAGCCTCTCTGAGCGTGTGTCTTTCCCTTGGCAAGCCACCTTGCCACCCCTGGGGTTGAAATATTCCACCTGCGGCTGGACACCCCAGTGTTTTCCATATGCTTCCTTCGGGTCATATGTGTATTCTCTAAGTCCCCCCCCCTCCGGGCTGGCATTAATTGCATACTTCCCCTAAGCTTGGGATATGCTTCCCAGTGTACCATGGTATTCCTGTGATAAATGGAGTCCTTTGTCCAGGCTGACAGGGATCTCGATTTACGCAGGGCACTGGAAGACAGCTGAGAAGGTGGCGTGATTAGACTGGTAACCCCATTCGTCGTCATCCGACGTAACTCGGAGTGACAACGAAAGGGAACGTCTACGGTTACGTATGTAACCCTCGTTCCCTGAGTAGGGAACGGAGACGTTACGTCTGCCTGCCACTTTCCGCTGTACCGCGGGGATCGCCTGAGCTCAGTCTTGGCTCCTCAGCGAAGAAACATATCTGCTTGCTGCCGGCTTCCTCCTTTTATACCCACGAGGTGGGGCGGAGTTACGCCATGCAAATTCCGCAGACCCATGGCATTTCTTTGCCATTGGCTCGTTTTGTAATACTCGAAGTTGATAGGCTTTCTAAGCGAAACCCCATTCGTCGTCATCCGACGTAACGTCTCCGTTCCCTACTCAGGGAACGAGGGTTACATACGTAACCGTAGACGTTAATTCTACTAACAAGGCTCAAAATAGCCCGACACTAAAACGCTAGCATAATGAGGGTCTCTACCTGCAAACCGAAGCATTGAGAACTTTGTAAATGTAATTTTTAGTCTGATTTTTTCCAGTACAGCACTTTGGTCAGCCTTGGTTGGTTTTAAATCTATTTTATAAATAAATATTGTATTGTATTGTTTTGTTTTGAAGAATGTTGGAAACCAAACCACATTGAAGCACAGTGACTTTGTTTGTATGGCCAAAAACCTGAGAAATCGTATAATATAATATAATCTTTTATTATTTTTTGATAAACAACAGAGCTGTCATTTTGGGTTATTTAATAATTGAATAATCATTTCACTGGATTATCAAAAAATAACCAATACCAAATGATAATTTACTAATTAAAACATATTGTCACTTTAAATGATAACGAAGATTTTTCAACAAAGTCTCTTCTGCTCTCCAAAGCTGCATTTATGTGATTTTTTATTTGACTGTGAAAAATCTTAAATATTATTACCATTTAAAATAAGTGTTTTCTATTGTAATATATAGAAAACTCTAATTTATTCCTGTGCTCAAAGCTGAATTTTCATCATCATCATTACTCCAGTCTTCAGTGTCACATGATCCTTCAGAAAGACAGGATCTTTCTGTTCTTAACATTTACACAAACTTTACATAACATGAACCCAATCTTTCAGAGCGTTCCTTCTTCATCTGATCTCATCTCTTCCCACTCACCCTACACTAATAATATGGCAGGAGACTTTCTGAAGCATCTTTCAGTGTCTCTGCGTGTAGTCTGGGATGTGCGACCGCACGGGGAGAGCGATCTCGTCCTCAGAGGGATTACGACCCTGTTGATGTGACACACGTGTCTCTTAATTAAACACAGAGGAGAACGTGGTCCGGAGAGCTCGCAGCCCCCCGCTCTCGACCGCATCTATTAGCCAATGCCCCGCTGCTTTAAAATGTTGTTGGGTGTGAGTATGAATGAGATGCTGTATTACTAGCGAAACAGATTTAATTAAGCATGACGAATGAAGTGATGTAGCACTTCACGCTAAGACAGAGCAAGACGGATTAGGAAGTCATGCTAGAGGGATCATAGGACCGAGACTTCAGACTTACAGTCTCTAAAGGCACATTTTTATTGCATGAATCTAGTGTGTTGCCTACATAGTGAGCATTTTAAGGCAACGTTGGATGCTAGTATGATCATGCTTCCTTCTAAGAAATTCTTCGGCCAGATTTTAAGGAAACATAGCATGTATGTTTAGTGGAGAATGTCATTTTTGAAAGAATTTCAAGTTTAGTGAGAACATTCAACAGCATTTATGATAGTGGATATAGGAAGAGGCTTGCAGAACTGCTGAATAATAATAGCATGCAATTTCAAATTCTGCCTATTCAGAATAAGATACTCGCTCACACACCATCATTCAAAAGATTCAACACTGATAATGTTTCATTAGAATGATTTCTAAAGGATCATGTGACACTGAAGACTGGAGTAATGATGCTGGAAAGATCACAGAAATACATTATATTTTACTATATATTAACATAGAAAACTGTTATTTTAAATTATAATAATATTTCATGATTTTACTGTATTTTTGATTGAATAAATGCAGCCTTGGTGAGCAGAAAGACCTCTTTCAAAAACATTTAAAAAAAACATCCCCAAACATTTAAACGGTAATGTGCTTCTGAAAATGCCTCATTTTATACTGTTTACATACTATCATACTAAAAACAATAGTATGTGAATCGCAATGCATTATGAGACAAAAGTAGCATGGTATCTTGTGTCACATGACCTCATTACACCGGACGTTCATGAAAAGATACATCATTTTGCATTTTTAGTCTATTTCATAGTTGTTTGAAATAGTAATTTTGAGTAGTCAGGAGTACATCTAAAGTCAATTGTCAAGTAAACCGCACACAATTTTTTAGTAACTTAAGTTTACTATACTAGACAAGGATTTGTTAATACAACACGCAATACTTATTCCACTGTACTTAGTTTTTTAAGTGCAATCGGTTTGCATGCTTTTTTTAAGTAAGGTTAACTAATCGAATTTTAGCCTATAAATATTCTTGGTAAACACATCAAATACTAGAGATATAAGTGGACAGAGTAGCTCACTGTGTCTTGGAACACAGCCACAGTTTTCTCATTACAAGTTAGATTTCATTGTGCACCGTAACAGCTGTCTGGTTCAGTAGTAACGTGATCAACACCCACAATCTGTGTGGCAAAACATACTCATTTATAATCGCATGAACGTTTTCATTTAAAGAGAACGACTGAATCAATAGCACACCTCCCATCTTCACTAACAAACACAGTTACCATTTGATTTACAAAAAAGATCTGCTTTGTTGTTTCTCAGGATGCACTAGACTTAAAGTGCACTTCTCGTAACACAGCGCTCGTAAAATGGTTAGGTCATAGACATCGCACATTATGGAGAATCTCATCACATTAATATTACATTATAAATTAGGCGCGGAGCAAGAGAATGGATGCTGTGCTTTCTGCGGTTGGCGGTGAAATGCATCTTTCTGCACGCTCAGTGTCTGGAAACAAGTAACAGAATTCAATCAGCATCTGAGACCCGTTGGACACATTCAGAGCTCTATTGGAGACTCGTCCTATAACTAAAGCCAAAATGGAAAAAAGAATGAAGGACAGAGGAAAAATACAAGAATTCTTGAGCAACAGAGCGTAAACAACAACAGTTTCAATAGCCAAGGACTAACTGCATGCTGTAACACAAATATAAGTGTTTCTTCAACTTTCTTCAGTTTATATATATATATATATATATATATATATATATATATATATATATATATATATATATATATATATATATATATATATATATATATACAGGCCCTTCTCAAAAAATTAGCATATTGTGATAAAGTTGATTATTTTCCGTAATGTAATGATAAAAATTAAACTTTCATATATTTTAGATTCATTGCACACCAACTGAAATATTTCAGGTCTTTTATTGTTTTGATACTGATGATTTTGGCATACAGCTCATGAAAACCCAAAATTCCTATCTCAAAAAATTAGCATATCATGAAAAGGGTCTCTAAACGAGCTATTAACCTAATCATCTGAATCAACTAATTAACTCTAAACACCTGCAAAACATTCCTGAGGCTTTTAAAAACTCCCAGCCTGTTTCATTACTCAAAACCGCAATCATGGGTAAGACTACCGACCTGACTCCTGTCCAGAAGGCCATCATTGACATCCTCAAGCAAGAGGGTAAGACACAGAAAGAAATTTCTGAACAAATAGGCTGTTCCCAGAGTGCTGTATCAAGGCACCTCAGTGGGAAGTCTGTGGGAAGGAAAAAGTGTGGCAAAAAACACTGCACAACGAGAAGAGATGACCGGACCCTGAGGAAGATTGTGGAGAAGGACCGATTCCAGACCTTGGGGGACCTGCGGAAGCAGTGGACTGAGTCTGGAGTAGAAACATCCAGAGCCACCGTGCACAGGCGTGTGCAGGAAATGAGCTACAGGTGCCGCATTCCCCAGGTCAAGCCACTTTTGAACCAGAAACAGCGGCAGAAGTGCCTGACCTGGGCTACAGAGAAGCAGCACTGGAGTACCCACAGTCAGTGATGGTCTGGGGTGCCATATCAGCTGCTGGTGTTGGTGCACTGTGTTTTATCAAGGGCAGGGTCAATGCAGCTAGCTATCAGGCGATTTTGGAGCACTTCATGCTTCCATCTGCTGAAAAGCTTTATGGAGATGAAGATTTCATTTTTCAGCACGACCTGGCACCTGCTCACAGTGCCAAAACCACTGGTAAATGGTTTACTGACCATGGTATTACTGTGCTCAATTGGCCTGCCAACTCTCCTGACCTGAACCCCATAGAGAATCTGTGGGATATTGTGAAGAGAAAGTTGAGAGACTCAAGACCCAACACTCTGGATGAGCTTAAGGCCGCTATCGAAGCATCCTGGGCCTCCATAACACCTCAGCAATGCCACAGGCTGATTGCCTCCATGCCACGCCGCAATTTCTTTCTGTCTTACCCTCTTGCTTGAGGGTGTCAATGATGGCCTTCTGGACAGGAGTCAGGTCGGTAGTCTTACCCATGATTGCGGTTTTGAGTAATGAAACTGGCTGGGAGTTTTTAAAAGCCTCAGGAATGTTTTGCAGGTGTTTAGAGTTAATTAGTTGATTCAGATGATTAGGTTAATAGCTCGTTTAGAGACCCTTTTCATGATATGCTAAATTTTTGAGATAGGAATTTGGGGAATGAGCTGTATGCCAAAATCATCAGTATCAAAACAATAAAAGACCTGAAATATTTCAGTTGGTGTGCAATAAATCTAAAATATATGAAAGTTTAATTTTTATCATTACATTATGGAAAATAATGAACTTTATCACAATATGCTAATTTTTTGAGAAGGACCTGTATATATTTGAACAAATAATTTTAGTATTTTTAAGATATATATATATATATATATATATATATATATATATGTGTGTGTCTGTGTGTGTGTGTGTGTTTAATGTAATTTACTGTAATTTAATGTAAAATATAATGTAAAACAAATGTGTTTCCATGTATGTACTATATATATATATATATACATGCACACATACACATTATATTATATATTATATTATACAATTTATACATATATATGTATATATTATATATATATATATATATATACACGCACACACACACACATATATATTTGTATATATTATATATTCTGTTCAAAAGCGATTATACAGTGTATATATATATATATATATATAAAATATGCATACATACACACATAATAGATAAGTAAATATAATTTCACTTCCTTTTATTTACTGAATATACAGTACAAGCCTCATTTTTTTCTATTTGAATCTAAATGGCTATAAATAGTTTGGTTGAAATATCTTTTCTCCTGATTGAAAAAAAAATGTTTTATGAGCATAAATACCAAAATATCTGAACTATATCACACAAACATATTCTCACCCAAATCTAGAGAAAGAGTGAGAAACGATGTACAGATTACAGATGTACAGATTATTTATATTATATTTATAATAGATTCAAAATATGAAAAAAGTGTAAAAAAATATTATTTGTATTTAAAAGTCGTAGTATTTAGTAAGCTATATAAAATTACACTTAGTATAACATATGAGAAGGCCTTTTTATTTCCACCCACAGGATGCTATTAATCATAACTGATATGTGGTGAAAAATGACACTGTGGATAAAATGTTCATGACATTTCAGTCTATCTTAGACACTGTTAGTGAATAAATTAGATAAACTAGTGTGTGTCAAGGGAGTTTATTCCTAAAAGTCAAGCGTGCCAAAAACGCCCTTCGCTGAAGAAACAGCCGTATATTAAACTGTGGACGGGACACACACACTCACTCACTCAGGACACACACTCACTCAGTATTCAGCTCCAGCTCCATGTGTTTAGCTCCTTCCACAGACCAGAAAGCATCTTGTTATTGATCCCAGCCATGTTCCTCCTCCATTATCCGTCATCCAATCGGATGGCAGCTGTTCTGTTATGATAGCTTCAGTTTCATAGAGACACACATTCTTAGGCGTTCTTATGGATAAATGAATGTGAAATAATACCATGAAAGAGCCAACATGGCATGGCAGGGAATTTCACTGGGAGCTCATTAGGAAAACACGTTCCTCGATTTCTACGGTGGAATGGAGAGGCGTGCTGATTACATTTCTCTGTGTGTGCAACATTCATGGATGACATTTAATCGGAAGCATTTGGGGTTTTACTGCTCTTCTCTCTGTTTAGGAGAGAGGGCTGGATGATATATATATATATATATATATATATATACAGTGGGGGAAATAAGTATTTGACCCCTTGCTGATTTTGCAGGTTTGCCCACTTACAAAGAATGCAACGATCTATAATTTTAATCATATGTACATTCTAACAGTGAAAGACAGAATCCCAAAGAAAATTCCAGAAAATCACATCATATGAATTTATAAAAATTGATAACCATCTGATGAGGAAAAAAAAGTATATGACCCCCTGGACAAACAGCAAGTATTGTGGCTCCTACAAGCCAGTTAGTCTTTCTTTAAGACACAGCCCCAATCCCAACCAATTATCTACATCAAATACACCTGCCTCACCTCGTTACCTGTATAAACGACACATGTCAACACCCAAACAACCAGCATCCAACATCACCACCATGGGCAAGACCAAAGAGCTTTCTACGGACATCAGGGACAAGATTGTTGATCTGCATAAGGCTGGGATGGGTTACAAGAGAATCGGAAAAGCAACTTGGAGAGAAAAGATCAACTGTCTGTGCAGTTATCAGGAAATGGAAGAAGCACCACACCACCGCCAACCTCCCTCGGTCTAGGCCTCCACACAAGATCTCGCCTCGTGGGGTGTCCCTGATCATGCGAACGGTGAGGAATCATCCCAAAACCCCAAGGGGGGAACTGATGAATCAACTGAAGGCAGATGGGACCACAGTTACAAAAGAAACGGTTGGTAACACACTACGCCGTCATGGATTGAAATCCTGCAGCGCACGCAAGGTCCCCCTGCTCAAGAAGAAAGATGTACAGGCCCGCATGAAGTTCGCCATTCACCACCTGGACGACTCAGAAGAGGCCTGGAAGAAGGTGATGTGGTCAGATGAGACCAAAATAGAACTTTTTGGCCTCAACTCAACTCGTCGTGTTTGGAGGGCAAAGAACACCGAGTACAACCCAAAGAACACCATCCCCACCGTCAAGCATGGTGGTGGCAACATCATGCTTTGGGGGTGCTTTTCAGCCAAGGGGACGGGACAACTCCATCGTATTGAGGGGAGGATGGACGGGGCCATGTATCGTGGAATTCTGGACCAACATCTCCTTCCCTCAGTGAGAGAGCTGAAGATGGGTCGAGGATGGGTGTTTCAGCACGACAACGACCCTAAGCACACCGCCAAAGCAACAAAAGAGTGGCTGAAGAAGCACATCAAGGTTCTGGAGTGGCCTAGCCAGTCTCCAGACCTGAATCCAATTGAAAATCTTTGGAGGGAGCTTAAAATTCGAGTTGCCAGGCGACAACCTCGGAACCTGAAAGATTTGGAGGCTGTCTGCAGGGAGGATTGGGCCAACATCCCTGCCGAAATGTGCACAAACCTTGTCACCAACTATAAAAAGTGTTTGACATCTATGCTGGCCAATAAGGGCTTTTCTACAAAATATTAACATGCTGTTTGTCCAGGGGGTCAAATACTTGTTTTTCCTCATCAGATGGTTATCAATTTTTATAAATTCATATGATGTGATTTTCTGGAATTTTCTTTGGGATTCTGTCTTTCACTGTTAGAATGTACATATGATTAAAATTATAGATCGTTGCATTCTTTGTAAGAGGGCAAACCTGCAAAATCAGCAAGGGGTCAAATACTTATTTCCCCCACTGTATATATATAAAATCAATATTCAAAAAATATACAGTATATAGAATATTGTTAACATATTGAAGTACATTAATTACATTTTCCATCTCTAACATTATTTTTGCAAATAAGATTAGATTGATGATATTATTAAAGCCAGGTTTCTATACTTATTTGAATGCACATTTTGGAAATGACAAGATGCAAATTTCCAAACGCAAAATATTTTTAATGCAACGATTTTAATGCACGACGTGGAGGCAAAGAACCATCCGATGCAAAGTCGAGTGCATTCAAATTGTTTAATGCACATCTAGCCATGGATTATCACGCTTATTCCATGGTCATTTACCAGCATTGACAATTGGTATTTTATGTTTGCAGTGCAATATTTGACCGGTAGGGTCATAATTTTCATCAGTTATGGTTTGTTAGATCTAGCATTCTGTCTTTAAATCAGACACTAATAGTGAAGCTGCGAGTTTCAAAAGACATCAAGCAGACAGACCATGGTTTAATATAATGGGCTCTATCTTACACCCAGCGCAATTGACTTTGCACACCGACGCATGTATCACACCTGACGCACAGCGGACTTTTCCCTCTACAGATGCACGTCGGTAAATTAGGCAATGAACTTGCGCTACCGGGGCGGTTTGGGAAAAGAGGAGGCGTTGTCCGTTGCAAACGTTCCCTGGTGCTATTTTGCAGTTTCAGAAAACAATTCCGCCACAGACCAGGAAAAACCTAGTCTAAAAACAGCGGCGCGTTATTCAGATGCTATTTTTAGGGCGGGTGCTTGGCCACAACGCGCATACACTTTGCTCCTCTCATTTAGACAGACGCAGCGGTTCCCATTTTTGCAAACCATACATAATTACAAGGAAAAATATTGCCACACGAAGTTACTTGCGTTTCACGTTTGATACTTGCGTTTCAGGAGTGCATTTCCCAAAAGCATCTTTAGCCAACTACGGTCGCAAGTTCCGTCGTTATTAGCATAGTTGAACGAGTTGGTGTTTCCCGAAACCATCGTTCCAACAAACATTCGCAAACAGCATCGCAGAGTTGTGTGTTTGTAACGGCAGATCTCGAGCTGTGGTTAGAAGCAGAGTTTCTAGTTTGTATGACATGTGGACTTAATAAATCCTTATCTTGAGCAAAATAAGCAAGCTGACATTCAGCGCAATCTGTGTATTTATTTAGAATACATACAAACGTAATTTACATCTTTGAGTTTGTCAAGAGATTTAAAGCACCGTTTTTGAAGACTGCACATGTGCGAACGTGCTCTAGTGCGTAAGAACAAGCCTATGATTGAATCTGGAAATAAAGCGAAATAACTGAGAAAAATGAGAAATATTACTCAGATGCCATGTCTTTAATTTATATCAAAACATCTAGCATTAATTCGATCTCAAACAGTTTCATTAAAAGTAGTTATTACTCCACCACGTGCGTGACGTCATAAACCAACGTGGTTGAACGACCACTTTGGGACAATGCAGTTTCGGGAAACAGTCGTGACTAGCTAGTTGATTTCTTCAACGATGCATCGTACTATTGTAGAGAAGCAGCGAGTTACGTCGTTGTACGGGAAACACACCCCAGATCGTTAAAATAGGGCCCATAGTGTGAATACTCAATATATCATACAGCCCTACAGAAGGTAACAACCAAGAGACATGGATTTAGAAGTGAAAGATGTGTGTTGTGTTGGAGTAAGTCTGTGACCATGGTTTATGGGTTATTATGGCGTCCGATGCGGGACGTGATCAGATGTTGGGATGGGGAAGAGCGGGTCTCGTGACCGGGGCTGCTGGTGAGCTAATGCTCTTCCACTGTATCCGAGACCTCAGGGGGAGATGAGAGCGCTCCTGCTGCAGGACAATATCAGATACACTCCCCTATCAAACATGAGCCGGTGCACGCATGTGTGTGTTAGCGCTAGAGTGATTCGCTATCTTTTCCCCTTCCTGACAGCCAAACGAGTCTCAGACATGAAAAAGCAAACCTGCAGCTATACCCGCAGGTCACGTAACCCACCCGCGATCGCTGACGGGTGTTTCGATGTTCCCTCATGCGCTTGTGACCTTGAGGAGAGACATGCTGTATATATTTACACTGCGGATGGCAAAAGGGCTGTACTAAAATAACAACACCAGTGGCCGGATACAGAAATAGACTGAATCCGGTTCCCTGACTGAGGATCAGAGGTGTCAAAAGTATTCACATTCATTACTCAGGTAGAAGTATAGATACTAGGGTTTAAAAAGACTTCTGTAGAAGTTGAAGTATCAACTCAAGCTTTTTACTCAAGTAAAAGTGTAAAAGTACTGGTTTTAAAACTACTTAAACTATAAAATTAAAAGTAATGTAAATGGAAAAAAAGGACAAAAGCTTAGGCCGCGCCACAGTGCCCTATAGTGCACTACCTACCTCCTCCACACCTCCTCCAAAAAACATTTTTCTAAAGGCCATAATGACTATAATGTTATATTAAAATGTTAATGTTGAAAAATTTGGGATGCACTATATATATATATATATATATATATATATATACCTATTTCTGCCGCATATATGTCCATTGAAAATGAATGCATTTTAGTACAATGCAAATACATTAAAGAACCATATATGTGCACTACATGTGCAGGTGCGATGGATCGCGTACAAACCAATAGGGTGTCGGAATGGTATGTTTATACTTCTCATCCAACCACAATCAAATTCACTCTATCCGGATGGCGCGATTTATCTGGATAGGTCTTTTTTGTTTGTTTTTTGAACAATGTGAAGCCAGAATGAAAACAAGACAAAATGAAATAGGAGTAACGAGGCTATTTTTAAAATGTAAGGAGTGGAAAGTACAGATAATTGCGTGAAAATGTAAGGACTGGAGTAGAAGTAAAACGTCGGCTGAAAAATAATTACTCCAGTAAAGTATAGATACCCAAAATTTCTACTTAAGTAAGGTAATGAAGTATTTGTACTTGTACTTAAAACGGTAACTTTCATACTGCGATCTGGATTTGCAATTCATTTAAAGAGTTTAAAAATATTTTCTCATACTCATATATTCATATAAGAAAATTGAATCTTCACCCTTTATTCAACTTTATTAAAAATGTGTTAAAGATTTTGTAAGCATATATTGCATACTTGTGCTTGAATAATAATAACGCAATGAAACATGACAAATTGTGCCGACATTATTTTTTGGCCAGGCTGTTACATAGAGAAATGATGAACATGTAAAAACAAGAGAGAACCAATGAAAATATATGATGTCACTGTATGATTTTACCTGTGAGCTTATTCTTTTTCTATACAGGTTTTTAAATAAAACCTGTGGCTGTAGTTTGCATTTTTTGCCAAATAATTTTGTCAGATGAATACCTTAACCAAGTTTATTGATTTGTTTTCCCCTCATAGTTAAAATATTGTAATATTTAGATGGTTTCATTTGTAGAGCCATTACTTATTGACATCACTAGTTTATTTTGATAAAACTGTGCCAAATAATATTTATTAAAAAACTTTAAAAAAAAGTTTAATCCAATAATCAAGCATCACAGCTGGGGCGTATCTGACTGTGATGTGTATATATCAGCATTATTATGTGATACATTTTTTAATAATTATTGCTGGTCTTCAATATTAATAGCAATTGACTGTAGTTCATTTATGGCAACAAATTAAACCTCACTTTAATACCTAGGGAGTTTGAGACTTAATAAAAGAGTGTTTTCAATATCAAATTAGCTTTGAATTTTTATCAAGAATCACACAAAAAGTTGTCGAGAAGACCCTAATTTATCAAAGTAAAACTGTTTCCCAGCATGTGCATGTTTTATCCGTGCAGTGTGTGTGGTGTGTGTGTGTGTGTGTGTGTGTGTGTCCTGCTCTCGCGACCCGAGCCTCAGGCTTCCGCCAATTACTGTCTTGTGGAGCTTCAATGCTCTGTAAACTCTGAGCTTACCTATCACAAGCACTACTGATCCACAATTAACTTATCCATTACATCTTATCAGAGCTCTCGCAGGACAACAGATGCTCGGCCAGCACTTGCCCTGCACAAGCTCGTCTGATGTGCTTCCAGGTGACATGGAGAAGCAGGGAGGGCTTTCTAAACTCCCAGCGTATGTGAATCAGAGATCAGCATTAACAGGGAGGCTTTTCAATGATGAATGATTCAACAAAATCTTCATGACTTGAGAGAGTATTTTTGAGTACACTCACCTAAAGGATTATTAGGAACACCATACTAATACTGTGTTTGACCCCGTTTCGCCTTCAGAACTGCCTTAATTCTACGTGTCATTGATTAAACAAGGTGCTGAAAGCATTCTTTAGAAATGTTGGCCCATATTGATAGGATAGCATCTTGCAGTTGATGGAGATTTGTGGGATGCACATCCAGGGCACGAAGCTCCCGTTCCACCACATCCCAAAGATGCTCTATTGGGTTGAGATCTGGTGACTGTGGGGGCCATTTTAGTACAGTGAACTCATTGTCATGTTCAAGAAACCAATTTGAAATGATTCAAGCTTTGTGACATGGTGCATTATCCTGCTGGAAGTAGCCATCAGAGGATGGGTACATGGTGGCCATAAAGGGATGGACATGGTCAGAAACAATGCTCAGGTAGGCCGTGGCATTTAAACGATGCCCAATTGGCACTAAGGGGCCTAAAGTGTGCCACGAAAACATCCCCCACACCATTACACCACCACCACCAGCCTGCACAGTGGTAACAAGGCATGATGGATCCATGTTCTCATTCTGTTTACGCCAAATTCTGACTCTACCATCTGAACGTCTCAACAGAAATCGAGACTCATCAGACCAGGCAACATTTTTCCAGTCTTCAACTGTACAATTTTGGTGAGCTCTTGCAAATTGTAGCCTCTTTTTCCTATTTGTAGTGGAGATGAGTGGTACCCGGTAGGGTCTTCTGCTGTTGTAGCCCATCCGCCTCAAGGTTGTGCGTGTTGTGGCTTCACAAATGCTTTGCTGCATATCTCGGTTGTAACGAGTGGTTATTTCAGTCAAAGTTGCTCTTCTATCAGCTTGAATCAGTCGGCCCATTCTCCTCTGACCTCTAGCATCAACAAGGCATTTTCGCCCACAGGACTGCCGCATACTGGATGCTTTTCCCTTTTCACACCATTCTTTGTAAACCCTAGAAATGGTTGTGCGTGAAAATCCCAGTAACTGAGCAGATTGTGAAATACTCAGACCGGCCCGTCTGGCACAAACAACCATGCCACGCTCAAAATTGCTTAAATCACCTTTCTTTCCCATTCTGACATTCAGTTTGGAGTTCAGGAGATTGTCTTGACCAGGACCACACCCCTAAATGCATTGAAGCAACTGCCATGTGATTGGTTGATTAAATAATTGCATTAATGAGAAATTGAACAGGTGTTCCTAATAATCCTTTAGGTGAGTGTATTTTGCCAACAACAATAGTGCAAATAAATGAGTCGAGTTTCAAAAATGCCCACAAACACTGCTCACACACAGAACTGAACGAACATGACCCTTTTTGTTTAGTCATGCTCGTTTGTTCAGTTTGCTTCAGCTCGTCTATGAACTTGTCTCATTTAGTGGCAGTACGACGGGCATATTTGTTCAGTAAACTCATCTAATCAATGAAATGCTCCTTTCGAGCCTGAAGACTTGAAAAAAAATGAAAAATTCACCAAAACGACTTCCCTTGACAGCAAGAGGAACGGTTCATTCAGTTAAAAGATTTATCCACAAACACTGAGGGAGAATTCACTAAGTATCGTTTGCATGCTATTATTTTAGCTTGATTCAAGGAATTATGCAAATCAGATAATGCCAGAAACAAGGCCAAAAAAATGTGTTAAATTTTGCAGGCCGGCTGTGAGTGGAGGATGCCAGATCTGGTAACTCTACAGTAACTGTACACCCTAAATAAATTCAATGGTGAAATAGACAAAAAAGTCTCAAATTAATGCAGGCACTAAAAGCACAATGTTAATTGAGGCAGGCAAATTGCACCAACTTTCTGGAATATGATGCAACTAATTTGCATAGAAAATGAAGTCATTTTAACCACATGTCCCTGTGAATAGGTGTTTGCTGTATTGTCTCCTGCTTCTCAGATAATCTCACAAATTTGAATGAACTCAAACATCAAAAATCATTCAACTCTATATTAGTGCTAGATTGATATTTGGCCCAATGTTTTGAGATTACCTGCAAAATAAAAAATAAATAAATAATAAAATAAAATAAAATAAAATGAAAAAAATAGCTAAATATTATATATATATATATATATATATATATATATATATATATATATATATATATATATATATATATATATATAAAATTAAATACAATATAAATAAAAATAAATATTGCACTACTAGTTACTGAATTTACCTCACAGACTACCCTCTTTAAACAGAAAGATTTGTGAGCCGTATTTCTCTAAAAAATAAAATAAAATAAAAAAGTACAAAAAATTATATTTTAAATATTTGTAAAATTGGTCAAAAATTATATAATTAATAAAATAAACTAAAATACAGGTTAACATTCAATCAGCGTGCAGTTTGACTGTAAGTGAAAAGGATGCATGTTTTTGCACTAAATACTGCACAAGTGTTCAGTGATTAACTCGCAGCCTTTCATGCCCGATACACGGCTACTCTCTGTAAACACAGACTGGTTTGTGATCTGCACTTCTCTCTCTCTTTTTCTCTCAGTCAGATCTCTGATCCGCCGCGTGAAGACAGCGAGAGAGGCGGTGGTCTTTGAAGAATGAAGTAGGTCACTTTTTAAAACCACAGTCCTTGAATTAGGAAGGTTGCCAGAGTGTTTGCTCCCCGGCGGCGCCTTAAAGGGCCCAGAAATAACCCAAACACCCCTCCACATTTATCAGGATGACACAACGCTGTTGGCTTGTGATTTTAGAGGGTGGACTCAATAAATCTCAGAGGATTGGGCTGTTTCTCCTCAGGGCTCTCGTACATTCCCTCCCGCGGCTCCTTCCATCCCTGCTCCCAAATCATTCCCATTGCACCTGCAACCCTTGAGCAAGGAGTGATTACACCTTACAACCTGGAAATTGAACTCTAGTGTTGAGCACCTGTGCCGGATAGAAGCCACACACACACCCACAGCAAATCTTAAGAAAAGGGAAAAAGTTTAAATCCTGAATTAGGGCCATGACCCCACACTTACACCACAAACAGGCTTAAAGGTGAAGAGTGAAATCACTACGCCACTAGAGGAACTTGTTGAAGAACAAACCAACGGTTACTCGACCACTTGAAGTGGGTTTTATTGTAGATTTACTCGTTCTGCTGACCAATGCCTGACCGCATGGTGTTCTGTTTGATGATACCAGAATTATACACTTCACCTTTAAGGATAAACAAGATTTAAATGTAAAGTTAAGTAGGAGAGGTCATGCTATAGGACAGAGATATCACAAATGAGATCTTTTTCATAGCTCGATTGCTTTTCCTTAGAGAGTAATGAGATTAATGGAGAGCAAATAGAGATCTTTCTTTTAATCTCCTTCTTAGATTGTAGACATATATACTGTATGTATGTATATATCAGTAGGCTATATATATATATATATATACACACTATACCGTGAAATGGCTAATCGTGAAATTAAGCATACACCATTTATCTTGTTGAACATGTTTATTTTGTCGTCATATCCAGCAAAGTTCGACCATCAGATCGAACAATTTCAGCAATTTTAATCGATTCCCAAAACTGAGACACAGCTCAACTTATTCTGACATGAAACGTCAGTTAATTTTTTTAGTCAACAAAATCACTTTACAATACTCTTTACTGTATTATTAAATATAGGCCTACAGTGATTCTTATTAAAGCTACTAAAGTTGTTCAGTCAATATTTCTGTCTCAACGGTTTATGCTCACTTAGGTACGTACGCACACAGAAAGCAGCTGCGAGTTTTCTTTCACAGCATAAAGTAAAACGTATTTTTAAATCAAGCACGTCCTGCAGTGGACTGCATTTTACGACATCTTCACGTTACATGATTTGGCTGATTTTGACACTAAGGAAGCCCAAAAGCACACTGCTTGAAAAGAAATGTCCCAGCTTCAGTAATTTATTTGCATTAAATTATTTTAATGCTTTAAAGTGACATTGTGTAGGAATTTCTCCCATCTAGCGGTGAAATTTTGTTTTGCATTCAAACAATTTGTGCTCTACAGCGCCTCGCTTTTTCAAATGCGTGTTGCATCTACGGTAGCTGTTATGTACCAAAAAGCTATGACAGGATGTCTTCTTCACTTCGTCGAGTTTTCCTTCGGGTGAAGAGGTTTGTTATTTCAAACAAACTGCAACTTGACACAACAAACAAACGAATGTTTGATAGAATTGAAAGTTTCCAAAAGCAGAGAAGCGACCAAAAAAAGCTTGTAATTTAGACCGTAACATTGACTTAACGTTACCTTTTGAGAAGAAAGCAGGCAAGTTCAGCGTCTCTTTTGAAAGCTTTCTCCTGCATCAATTCTCTCCACCTGGAAAAAGCTATCCCGACATTAAACCTTGTTTTTTGCAATCTCCGGTCCTGTGGCTCCACTATGGTCCTCCATTATAAATAACCGTGCAGTCAGTACAGCCTTTTAAACTTGCTGCACTGTAAAAAATGATTTTTCTGTGAAGTAAATACTACTGAAAAAAACAACAATGTAATTTACATGAAAAAGTTAGTTCAGGCAATAATTAAAAAAACTAAGCAAATTCCACATCAGTACTTAATTCAAGCGAGTAGAAATGAAAGTGTAAATATCAACTCAATAAAATTAAGTAAAAATTACTCAACTTTTCTGATACTGGGGTTCCCATCATGCACTGGACCTTGAATAATTAATGAGGTTCATTTTTCACTGGTTTCCAGCTGTATTTACACTGTTTATCATTGATTTTTGTTGTCAGTATTAGTAACTTGCCATTTTGTGACATTTCGAGTAAATTTTTTGCTCAAAATTACACATTCAAACACAAAAACGACCCATCAAATGTCACCGCCATTGTGTATTGTCTACCAAGTATTGAGGTCTTTGCATTCACATGAAGCTTAACATCTGACATGATGAAGTATAAATTACTTAGATGATTTAAGTAAAGCACATACTACAAATGACTAATAAAATTCAATATTATTGTTGTAGTGAAATGTAATGCAAAGGCAAAGGAAATTTCAACTAAATCGATATTAATCAACCTTTTACTAGCCAAGTTAAAATTACTTATTTTCTGTGTTACTTTCACTTAACTAGGTTAAGTAAAGTTTACTTAATTCCATATTCCAAGTAAATTTAACTTAAAGATTTCTAATTAAAGCTACTAATAAATGTTTAGGTTTTTACTTGGCAAATCTTTGTAAATTTACTAGCATTCTCTGAGTGAAAAAAATTGACTAGCTTTTTTCAAGTAAATCCTACTCCAATTTTTTTGCAGTGTGGGGCCGTGACAAGCGTCTCTCAAATCTTCTTGTCCGTTTCTGCTGCTTTCAGTCTCGTGACGCTGGCTCTGAACGAAAACGCGTTGTGGAAACGCGTTGGCCTAGTACTTTTTGTCCCTCTCTGCTATTATAGTTTTTCAAGATGGCGGAACGACATGGAAGCCTCCGTGGACCTACCCGTCACATGTATATGTAGATAATAACTTCTTCCTTTACGAGGATAAGTCAGATCATTAGCAGAGGTATTTGTACACCTTTGAGGACATATTTCTGAATAAAAATGTTGATTTTAGATGATTAAATACTTAAAATACTTAAAAAAAATACACATTGTCCCTTTAAAGATTTTGTATTAATCACGTTAACGCGTTAATGACGACAGCCCTAATATTACACATACACATATATACTCTATATTCTAACTGAATGTCAAAAAAAGCCTTGTACAACGGGAACATATGAGCAGTAAAATGTTAAGCTTGTGCTCACATGATCACAAGAACACACTATACATGTGCCCTGATCCTTACATGTTCTCTATCCGATTGGAAAAACGAGGGAAAGCGGCTGTAATTTCTAATTCGCTCGGGATCCTCTACTAAATAACAGGTAGTCAGCGTCCCATTTCAGAGTTGGGCTACACAGTGTGTTTTCACAGGATGATGTAAATATGACAGAGAATGACATCTTCATCTTAGGGCAAAAAAGAAAGGATGGTCAGAGAAAGATGGACAGAGAAAAGGTGAGGTGTGAGGCAGAGAGAGGGATGGTAGGATGACAGGAGAGAGAAAGAGACACAAAGCAACACACATTCCTGCCTTATTTACACGTAACTGCAGCTATGACAGGTAATTTGGCCAAATTCTCCACAGACCTTGCAGCAGACGGTAAGGGGATATAAAGAGAGAGAGAGAGAGAGAGAGAGAGAGAGAGAGAGAGAGAGAGAGAGAGAGAGAGAGAGAGAGAGAGAGAGAGAGAGAGAGAGAGAGAGAGAGAGAGAGAGAGAGAGAGAGAGAGAGAGAGAATGTGTGGAGAAACGTGTGCCGACTGCCTGACGTAGCCTGGCTAGGGGAGTAAAGGAAGAAAGCAAATGGGTTTCCAGATTTCAATCTAGAGCGTAGCCGAACTGTGTGTGTGTGTGTGTGTGTGTGTGTGTGTGTGTGTGTGTGTGTGTGTGTGTGTGTGTGTGTGTGTGTGTGTGTGTGTGTGTGTGTGTGTGTGTGTGTAAGTGTGTGTGTGTGTGTGTGTAAGTGTGAGTGTGTGAGAGGTAGTCTAGCTGTTGACAGATTTTGACAATTTTATTTATCACACACTGGAGATATAAAAAGCATTTTTAATTCAATTTCTCTGTTCGCGTTTAGCTCTGAAAGATCACACAAAAAGGCAGGTTGGTTCACGATCCAAAAGTGGGTCACATGTCTTTTCTGATGGGTCACGGGCGGCTGGGAAAGAACAATGCTATGCAAGTAACTAACCACTAAATTGTGCATAGTTTGAGTAGCAAAATAAATGGGCTTAATAACAAATGGAGGATAAAATGCTTCCCATACAGTCATGGTCAGAATTAATGGCACCCCTGGTAAATATGATCAAAACTGGCTGTAAAAAATAAATCTGCATCGTTTATCCTTTTGATTTTTCATTCAAAAAATTTGCAAAATTCTAACCTTTCATTGAAGCAAAAGAATTGAAAGTGAGGGGGAAATCACATTATGAAATAAATGTTTTTCTCCAAAACACGTTGGCCACAAATATTGGCACCCTTTTATTAAATACTTTTTGCAATCTCCTTTTTCCAAGATAACAGCTCTGAGTCTTCTCCTAAAATGCCGGATGAGTTTGGAGAACAACTGACCTGAGATCAGAGATCATTCCTTCATACAGAATCTCTCCAGATCCTTCAGATTCCCAGATCCATGTTGTGCTTCTCTGCTTCAGTTCACTCCCCTCATCAGGTCAGGGAACTGGGACGGTCATGGCAGAAGCTTCGTTTGTGCTCTGTAACACATTTTTGTATTGATTTTGATGTTTGTTTTGGATCGTTGTCTTGATGGAAGATCCAACCACGGCCCATTGTAAGATTTCTAGCAGAAGCCGTCAGGTTTTGATTTTTTATATCTGTTGATATTTGATAGAATCCACGATGCCATGTATCTGAACAAGAAGTCCAGGACCTCCAGCAGAAAAATATGCCCACAACATTAAAGATCCAGCGGTATATTAAATTGTACACATGGGGTACTCTTTATCCTTGTGTGCACCAAACCCATCTAGCGTGTTCGCTGCCAAAAAGCTCTTTTTTTAGTTTCATCTGACCACAGAAGCCTGTGCCGTTTGAAGTTCCAGTCGTGTCTGAAAACTGAATTTGTTTTTGATTTAGTTTGTTTTTGGATGAGCGAGGAAGATTTTTCTTGAAACCGTCCCAAACAACATGAGGTGATGTAGGTTTTTTTTTTTTTTTTTGCTTTCTGATCCCCAAGACTTAACTAATCTCTGCAATTCTCCATATGTGATCCTTGAGTTGTTGGCCACTCAAACTCAATAGTTTTTTTCAATTCTTTAGCTATTTTCTTACAGCCACGTTCTATTTTGTGATGGTCAACAAACTTTTAATGCACATCAGAACTATATTCTTTGGTTTTACTCATTGTGATGAATGATTACGGGGATTTGGCATTTGTGTTTCCTCATATTTAAACTCCTGTGAAACAAGAATGTTCCTAGTAACCCTGGTGTGCTAAAAAAAATGTAAATATTAATGGGAATATACTTCAGACATATTTTACTCGTAAAAAAATTATAGGGGTGCCAATAATTGTAGCCAACGTGTTTTGGAGAAAAACATTTATTTAATAATGTGATTTCCCCCCCACTTTCAATTCTTCTACTTCAATGAAAGGTTAGAATTTTGCAATTTTTTTGAATGAAAGATCAAAAGGATAAACAATGCAGATTTATTTGTTACAGCCAGTTTTGATAATATTTACCAGGGGTGCCATTAATTCTGGCCATGACTGTATGCGTTATAGCTGTTGATGTCAAAGGCTGTGTGTTCAAACTACAGCATTCTGGCTCAAATTCATCCATCATTTAAACAGTCAATGCAATGTTTGTTCCGTGTGTTACTCTGGATAGTTGAAATGCCCTGCAGTGTGATATATGTTGTTGTTTGTTACCATTATTATTATGTATGCAGCTTTATTTACCTCATATTCATCAAGAGATATGTTACAACTCATGACACCACATATATATATATATATATATATATACACACACACACACAGTATAAATGAATCATATAGATGCAGAACATTTCCACAGCTGCATGAAGAAATTAATAATAGTAAAAATTACAAAAAAAATTCCATACATTTTTATATATATAAAAAATTTCTAGGTGATTTCTAGATTTCTAGGTTCAAGCTATCTAATGTCCGGCTTAGAGCAACTAGAAACCAGCTACAATAACAGAAAGCACACTTGACGTACAATGCAAAAACTGGGTCATTTCAGTTACAGCATGACAAGTTATAATAATAACAACACACACACACACACACACACACACACACACACACACACACACACACAGACACAGACACAGACACACACACACACACACACACACACACACACACACACACACACACACACACACACACACACACACACACACACAACAAAAACACTGCAGGATGGTGTGGCGGCTGATTTATGCAGCTTTCTGTCCTTTAGTCGTGTTTCCGTCTGCTTTCGGGGACCAGCGTCTCCTGCTGAATGTATTTATAGCATATTCCTCTCATCGAGCCGTCGACTGCCTGTCAGCGCTCACAGCCAATTAAAATGTACTTGTTAATGTGCGCTGGGTGATTTTCCGTGGAGGCGATGGCTTTATTCCTCCAGACCACAGACAGAGAGACATGGGAGATGAAGAGACAGGCCCGAGGCGGCTGTGTGTAACTTGTGTGTAACTTCTGACTCTACACAGGTGGTTATCCTAAAACGACCTCTGCATCGCCTTCCTCCAACACCAGCGGCACACACACTCGCAATGAGACATTCTCCTGGCTGCTTTTTACATTACTCTGCCATAAAGACTGATACATCCACCATGCTTCTGTCATTTTAATTTGTTTATTATTATGTTTACATGTGTATACCCGCTTGTATTCATTCATGGTTAGTTTTCAACAAAAACGGGAACACTTTTAATTCGTTTTGGCCATTCATTTAGGATTTGTTTGAACTTGTAGTTAGTGAAAAATGAAAAAAAAATCTAGTCCTGGTCCGCTTAGCATTCACATTGGCATTTTAACACCGAACCTAAAGATACAGGGATATGTAGAACCTGATTGGTCAGCTATTATTACGACTATGATTTGAAAAAACAGGTATGATTGAGCATTCTGTCCTTTTTAGGGCCGCATCTTCTGACATCATGTCCTCTTCTTTGTTCGTTTACATGTCTTTGGTCTGTGTTGCGTTCATATTTCAATCCAGAGTTCGTGTGGAAGCGGATTGAGACCCATCTTTTCAGCGTCTCGGTCCGCTTGTTTGGTGTACCAGGGTTCAGATGGCAGCGTTCACACTTATTCAACTGAACCGCACTAACAGAACAATCGCATCAGGATTCACTTTAATCCAACCAAACATGCCAAGTATGAACACACCCTTACACGACAATGCGTTTTGGGGGCCGAAAAATGCGAACTTTTGAAAACGGTATCATTATCGTTTCCATGTAAACTACAAAAACGTGAATTTGTGAAAACGGTGACGTCATGCGCATGTGTATTATGTGTTAAGTCTATAGGCATGCGCAAGTACTTGACAATCAAAACAACAATTGTGGACTTAAAAAGAGGGTGTGAGGATACATGAGTTTAAGATTGACAAAATTACTCAATACTTTTGCTACCCTGATTTTTTTGCTCTGTAGAAGAATGTCCACAGGCGCGTAGAGTTTCTTTACAAATTGACATCGCCAACTACTGACCAGGCATGCATAAAACTGTGTTTTTAGTCATTTTCCCCGTGAACGGGCTAGTTTTTAAAACGTCGACTGTACGTGAAATTTTTCAAAAATGCAAAGGAAAAACTTCAATTTTTAGTGCATCGTTGTTGTGTAAACGTGCCCTTAGTTAGTAAAAATAACCCAAATGTGATCAACAGTGACATAAGTTACGAGGTAAACATTGGTAAGTACATTTTAAAATAAAAAACACAGATGCACAGTGAAATTGTGCATTACAGCATCAGTGCAAGTGTGTCTAAAGCCTTTTGTACACCAGATAAACACTTTGTGTTGTGCATGGTGTTATTTTAAAAACAGTTTATTGTTTTGCTCTGATTTACCAAATGTACTGTAAAAATCAATTTTTAAATGCAATTTGAATTCATAAAATGACGAAGTCAACATCTCAAGGCTGTAAAAAGCGGCGCACAGCTAGTCTAGGTGTTTTGTTAAACCCTATTTTCGGAGAGCCTATTTTAAGCTTGTTTTGTTATCCTAGCAATGGTTGGTTGCGTTTTATTATTGCATTTAGCATTGTGTTTTTCCCAACAGTACGTGAACCCATCAGAAAAGACCCGCAACCCATTTCTGGGTCGCAACCCACATGTTGAGAGGACCGCTGCTCTCTATCTCACAGACACACATGTGTGTGGCTACACACTTCATTTCATGCATAATACATAAATACACACACACACACAATTTCTGTGCTCTTTCCTCTACCTCTGCATTTGCACTCCAAAACCCTCATGCTGTGGAGCGCTGCATGGCCTTCTCTTGGCCTCACCACCGACAATGTGGCCTGGGAGAAACCCAACGCGAGGAAAAAGATATGTGGGCACAGAATACCTACAGGGTGGAAAAACAGAGCGAAAAAGAGAGAGATGCAGAGAAAGTGTGGAGCGCTGCTCAGAGAGTCTCTCCGGTCCGCCCAGTGATATGGTCTCGGACGACGACAAATGAAAAACGACTGTAATAAAACATAATCAGACACACAGAGAGAAGATCACCCTCCGCGCTTCACTGAAGTATGTAATTGTGCTATAACATACTACAACAAAACACAAAGCAGCCATAAGCGAACGCAAGACACCGCAGGAACTAACAATATGGATCTGTGCTTCAGCAGTGCAATTATTGGCGGTAAAAGAAGACAAGAAAAAAAATATGTTTAATAGCAGAAAAGGGAGCTGTAATTATCGGGACGGATTTGAGAAAACAGCCGCTATGAATTTCAAACTCTTTAGTCAATATTCACACCCAATTGGATGTCATTGTTTATTGCCATCATGTGTATTTTGAAGTCATCATTAAATTTTTGTTTCAAAGAGTTTTGCTTTTTACCGCCTTCATCTTGGGTTTGCGTCCACACGCATCTTGCATCACATATCTCATGATATTTGGGGTTTTTTCTGCATGCTTAAATGGGAAAAACAACACAGTTTTAGCTCTTTTTTTAGTCTTGGAAGCTTAATTTGGCAAAGAATCACAAGTCTGTCTGATTGACATGAAAGTGAGTTTTTACGCACATGTGTATATGGAATATTGGAGTATTTATTATAAATGATTTATCTGTGCGCATCATTATTCATTTTAAATTCATGTGCCGCGTAATCTTGAATCAGAATAACTTCCCCTCTGTCTCGCATTTCTTCTCTTCTCTTCTCTTCTCTTATGCCGAGGGCGGGGCAACCTGTCAATCACATGAGATCCACCAATAGCAAACCACAACCACCCAATCAATTCCCCATGGACAAAATCAAGCCCCGCCATACATTTGTTCTTGTTTGAGAAGCATTTCTCTCGGATATACGTCACAATAGGGAAGAAAAAACATAACTACCGTTACATGCAGACTGGTTGGAAAAAATCTTCAAATAATGGTGTACAACATAGGTGTTTTCTATGCAATTAATTTCTAAACAGTTAAAGAAATTGCATAGAAACTAACCAACCAAATTGGATCTGCCAATTTTAAACTACTTACATTTATGGATTTGGCAGACGCTTTTATCCAAACCGACTTATATTGCATTCAAGGTGCTTGGCAGTGCCACCTGAAGCTGACGATAACTACTCCAACTAATTAAAGTCAGTAGCAACCACAGCTCACAATACTGCAGTGCCACTCCTGCACAAACCTGGCTGATTTTTATTCAAGAGGAAAGATGAAGTACAGTGAATAAGTACAATGGAACTGCGTTGCCGCTGGACGCAACGTTCACATCTCAAACCGTAGGCGACGAACCCGAGGCGTCAAGCATCAGGTGATTAGCCGTCTTCGCTGCCAACTCCTGCAATAATTGGCCCCACGATACAGGATGCCATTAACCTTTGCTATTCTTAACCAAACCCAACAAATGCAAGCAAACACAGCCAAGGATGGCGAGGAAAGAAAAAACAGGCCAAGAAAAATCCATTTTCATGAATATTGGATTTCATTAAAGAAACCCAAGTGATTGCTCTTTAATGACCCAAAATCCACACACATGAATTTTTAAGCAGCGGCTGGAACTGTGATACGACTGGAGGCGTGCGGTGAGAAAGAGGAAAGGAATCGCAGCCGAGGTCCCGCAGGGGTTTATGATGATCTTCTGAAGGGGCGGGACTGTAACTCAGTCCAAAGAACAAAAGACCCAACATGGCTGGCGATGGAGTCTCGGTGGCGACAAGAAACCGACAATAATGTGAGTTAAAGGAAGAATAAAACACTTAGCTTGGGAAAGGTATTTATCTGACAAAATTATGTTACAAAAACTACAAGAGGCTTTAAAAATGCACGGAAAAATCTGACAGGAAAAAGCATACATTGACCACAACATAATCAGTTATTCATATTTTTTTGAGTGAAAAAAATACTCTCGTAATTTGTTTGCATGACATCCAAGCCAAAACTGATTTCCGCAAAATTTGTCAATTTCATTTGTGACTGTGTGACTTCAATCACAACTACACAATTTGGGTAAGTTACTCTAAAAAAGTACTTAATTGCTAGTTACTAATTACATCTTAAACAATGTAATTAGATTACTGTACTAATTACTCTCTCTATAAAGTATTGCATTATTACAAATTAGTAGTTAATTAGTTATTCTTTCTAAATCTCATATCAACCTCGACCAGTTGAACAATACAAGAATAGACATGGAATAGACCAAAGTATATTTGAAGGGAGAAGGTTACATTAAAAAAAACATACATTTTAACACTAGATGTAAAGTTTTGATGCTGTCACTGTGTGGGCGTTGTGTTTTGTTCCTTGTTCTTGTCTGTCATGTGTTTCCCTGTCTTTACATGTTCAGATGTTCCCCGTTCTGTTGATTAGTCTCCCCATGTGTTTCTGATTAGCCACGCCCCCTTGTTATCTTGTTTAGCTTGTTTGCCTGTATATGTATACCCTTGTTCTTCAGTTGGTGTTTGTCGGTCGTTGTTTGATGGTGTGTTATTCCCAGTTCCTTGTTCCTGTCCTGAGTTCCATTGGATTACCTGTTAGTTTGATTAAAGTGCTTGCATTTGGATTCACTCTCTGCTTCATTCCTGCCTACATAGTAACAGAACAACCGACCAAAATGAATCCAGCAGCACGGACCTCATCTGACCTCCCCAGCATGAGCCGGGAATTCGCGGGTCAGATCGTAGCCTTGGCCCTGGATAGCCCTGATTTATTTCAGTTCACGTGGGGATTTATTCCTCTTGCTTCTTCCTGCTCCCTCGGAGATGAGGCAATTAAATTGTGTTACCGGCTGCGGGCTAAGGAGGTCAGCCCGAGGGAGCTTCCCAATATCTCTGGTCTGGACTGGAGAGAGTCACTCTCCCGATGTCTGGAGAGCTTCCTCCCACGGTACGCCAGGTCGTCATCTGACCTCCACGCCCAGTTGGATTTCCACGTCCAGCCAGAGCTTCACGTCAGCCACGTCCAGCCAGAGCTTCACGTCAGCCACGTCCAGCCAGAGCTTCACGTCAGCCACGTCCAGCCAGAGCTTCACGTCAGCCACGTCCAGCCAGAGCTTCACGTCAGCCACGTCCAGCCAGAGCTTCACGTCCACCACGTCCAGCCAGAGCTTCACGTCAGCCACGTCTAGCCAGAGCTTCACGTCAGCCACGTCCAGCCAGAGCCTTCACCGCTGGTCCCGTCCAGCACAGCGCCCTCACCGCTGGTTCCGTCCAGCACAGCGCCCTCTCGCTCTCGGAGACGGAGGAGGAAGAGGACTTCCCGCGTCCCGCAATGCCTGGAAGTCCTTCCTGTACTTCCTGTCAGCCCAGAGTCCTCGCCGCTGGTCCCTGCCGATCCAGAGACTGTTCAAGTCACGTCTGCCAATCCAGAGACTGTTCAAGTCACGTCTGCCGATCCAGAGACTGTTCAAGTCACGTCTGCCGATCCAGAGACTGTTCAAGTCACGTCTGCCGATCCAGAGACTGTTCAAGTCACGTCTGCCGATCCAGAGACTGTTCAAGTCACGTCTGCCGATCCAGAGACTGTTCAAGTCACGTCTGCCGATCCAGAGACTGTTCAAGTCACGTCTGCCGATCCAGAGACTGTTCAAGTCACGTCTGCCGATCCAGAGACTGTTCAAGTCACGTCTGCCGATCCAGAGACTGTTCAAGTCACGTCTGCCGATCCAGAGACTGTTCAAGTCACGTCTGCCGATCCAGAGACTGTTCACGTCACTGCTGCAGATCCAGAGACTGTTCACATCACTTCCTCCGAGCCAGTGTCTATGGACAAGATGGCCGCCTCCGAGCCAGTGTGTGTGATGTCTGTTCCCGAGCCAGTGTGTGTGATGTCTGTGACGGCGGCGGCGGCTATGTCATGGTGTGGGCGTTGTGTTTTGTTCCTTGTTCTTGTCTGTCATGTGTTTCCCTGTCTTTACATGTTCAGATGTTCTACGTTCTGTTGATTAGTCTCCCCATGTGTTTCTGATTAGCCACGCCCCCTTGTTATCTTGTTTAGCTTGTTTGCCTGTGTATTTATACCCTTGTTCTTCAGTTGGTGTTTGTCGGTCGTTGTTTGATGGTGTGTTATGCCCAGTTCATTGTTCCTGTCCCTGTCCTGAGTTCCATTGGATTACCTGTTAGTTTGATTAAAGTGCTTGCATTTGGATTCACTCTCTGCTTCATTCCTGCCTACATCGTAACAGATGCTAAATCCACTATAGAATTGTTATATAGTCTATACACTATTTAATGCAATTACATCAGAGGTAAATGTAATTAAGTTACTGAATAATTAAGAGTAATCCCTTACTTTACTTTTCAAGGGAAAAGTAATTACATTACAGTCATTATTTACTTTGTAATGCATTACACCCAACACTGGCAATATGCTTACAAAATCTTAGTCACTTTTGGCCACTAATGTAGTCCATATGACTTATAAAATATATTGCCAATATATCAGAATTCTTCTGAAGTCACTTCTAACACTACCATTCAAAAATTTGGGGTTGGTATTTTTTTTTAAATTCTTTAAGAAATTAATACTTTGATTCAGCAAGGATACATTAATTAAAATTATACTACAGTGCTGTTGAATGCTTGATTCTGATTGGTTGAGAACGATCTAAGATGTGCAATAATTCTCAGGGAAACGCACGGCTAAAGCAGTTCCAGGTCGGTTTGACCGCATTACAGCTCCATATCACTGTGCGTAGTTAACTTTAATAACCGAAAATAGGATACGATTCATGACAAGAAAAAAAAATTACAGACAATATTGATACATCATGTCTGTCACATGGCACAAGTGTAAAAACAAGCCTGAGAAGCTACTGGGCACCTTCCGCTAAAGAAAGAAAGAAATGGAGCTTGATCCTCTCAGGAAACAAAAGTACAAACGAAAATCAAGCCAATGATCACCAGGAAAAATCCCTCTGCTAACATCGGCCCCATGCGCTTGATCTGCCATAATCGGTGTCTAACTTCACAATCAATGGAAACGTGCAGTTTAATTTTAACAAATAAAGTATATAGTCCTATCTATAATCAGTAGAAAATTAAATTGAAAATACATAGGAAGTCCTGCTGCAAGTGTTTTTGTTGTTAGCCTATTAACAATAACAAATAAATAAATAGCCTAATAAATAAATTAAATAATATTGACGCACATGCTTTTCTGTCTCATTATTGCAACCTCTCTCTGTCTCTCTAATAGTTGCACTAATAACTGCATTGATAACTGCATTAGTCTGCTATCAGGAGCTCAAACCTCCGTTAATAACTCTAAAATGACGTTTTGGAATTAGCAACGGAGATATGGGATAAGATATGTAAGAAATTAGTCCTACATACAAGATCGTTTTAATGACAAATACTCGACAAACTTCTTTAAATGCATCATCTGAACAATGTTTGAGGTGTGGTAACTGTAGCATAAGCGGAATAATTGACTTCAGGCCCTTGAGTTATTAGAAAAATAATGCACACCCGAGGTGTAATGGTCATCAACGGCCTGTCGTCAATTATTCCTTACGTGACAGTTAGGGTGTCACAAAAGATTCTATTTCAAATAAATCCTTTGAACTTTCTATTCTTTTAAGAATCCTGAGAAAATCTACAAAGATATGATGCAGCTCAACTGTTTTCAACATTGAAATGTTTATTGAGCAGCAAATCATCATATTATACTGATTTCTAAAGGATCATGTGACACTGAAGACTGGAGTAACGATGCTGAAAATCCAGCTTTGCCATAACTGTTTAACATATTACTGTTTTTACTGTATGTTGAGAGAGAAAGAGACTTCTTTCAAAAACAAACTATTGAACAATAGTGAAGTATGTGTGAAAATTAGTTATTTACCTCCGTTGAGACGACTTCTAAATTACATCCACTTTTAGATCCGAAAGGTCTGATATCATTGAAACCATTGGTTATACATCTATTGATATGTGGAGAACAAAATTCGAGATCATTTTCAGCCAATAACAAAGCAAATTTGAGCCTGTTCATGATGCTTTTGTCATTTTTGGAGATCATTGATTCTGCAAAAAAAAAAAAAAGGCATATGAGTTTTAAACAACATGATGGTGAGTAAATGTCATGATGATGGAACTGCTTTTATTAGGTGAAGTATTCCTTAAAGCACGCATCACGTTCAGCTTGACTAATATCATCTCTGATTAGCCAGAAGGTTGAAGTTTCCTTGATTAATTCTCTTCCATGTAGGGACATTACAGCCTCAACACTGCTGACTTTGTCATGAGCAATTTGCAGGAGGTGTTATGATTTTGAATGAATCTTAAGTCTGGGTGTTCATCACGTCTAAGAGGCGATGGAGGGAGTCAGCGACCCGACCGAGAGCGTGACCCTGGTCCCTGCTTTCCTCGAGTCAAACTCAAACACATCTTAGCATTAGCTAAGGCTTTGCAATAATGGCGGTATTAATATTCGTGTCATTCCCATTAACCTCCATGAGAACAGACGGGCTCGTATTACACAGGGAGATGAGGGATAAGCCAGGTCTCGTCTCCTCCAGAACATCCCAGCATTAACAACCGTCCCAGAAGACCAACAGAAACCAGCAGATGTTTTTTTTTTGCTCTCTAAGCCCTAGTCGGACAGGACTGGTTTCCCTGAGGATTCAGGTAAATTAGTGTTGCATAGACAGACATACTGTACTTTGCAATTTTAATCCCGTCTGAATTGAGTATGTTTGTGATTTCTCACACAACCCTGGTAAAAAGAAATTACCCACTGTTTTTCCACTAACTAGCGGGTCCACAGAGAAATCGAATAGCAACGTCTGTTGTTCCGCTATATTACACATTTCTGGGTTTCTTGTTGCGCTGCCTGGTGCGTCTTTATTATGGATTCAGACCTTTTTGCCAACTTTCTGGGTAAAATAACAGTTGGTGGTTTAAGAACTGCTGGCATCACATCCAACATAAAAAGAAGCACTTTTTCAAACATAGATCTCGGCGTGGGCTGAAAGAAAACCTTGTTGATCTCTGTATGTCACCGGAAAAGCATGACACACACTTTCTAAAACAGCCGTTCCCATCCGGGGTACATCAGCTGCGCACAGGGGGTACTTGGAAAGAAAAAATACATTACAAATTAAATTTTTATTATAGGGATGTCGACATATTGAAATTATTATTGATGATTAATGTCATGATTTCTTGTGGTTTATGGGTTTTTGTTCTTTAAGGCAAGAAAGCAAAGCAAACTATGTGTCAATCGGTGTGGCGAAATAAATGAATAAAATAAAAACCTGTATGACTAAATAAATAACAATCTGTGTTGCAATATATAATTAATATATATATATATATATATATATATATATATATATATATATATATATATATATATATATGTAAATATATTTTCAAGAATCCTGAAAATTGTACTACTGTTTCCAGCACAACTGTTTTCAACATAATTATCAAAAACATAATAATCAGAATCAGATCATGTGACACTGAAGACTGGAGTAACGATGCTGAAAATTCAGCTTTGATCACAGGAATAAATTACATTACATATATTACAATGGATAACAGGCATTTAAAATTGCAAAAATATTTCACAATATTACTGTTCTTTTTTATTTTTTTTATATAAAATGCAGGCTTGAGCAAATCGTTCTGACCTCAACTTTAAATGATATTGGCCAAAATTATACTATTGATGCATTTCTAAATAAAAAACTAAAGGAATTCTTATTTGAAATCGTGTATATTATGTTGTAACTTGTGTTCCTCAATCTTCAAAACCTGAAACAGGGACACATTTATTCCAACCGTAGCAACAAAAAAATGCCTCAATGACTTCTTTATCAGTACAAATACTGACAAGACTATGATATCATTTTCATTTTGAAAACTGATCACGTCTGAGAAATCTACGTTTCTTCAACAGTGTGTGTGTGTGTGTGTGTGTGTGTGTGTGTGTGTGTGTGTGTGTGTGTGTGTGTGTGTGTGTGTGTGTGTGTGTGTGTGTGTGTGTGTGCACGGCGAGAGTAAATGTGTTTGATTGCATTTGCGCTGTCGGATGCCGTGAGGATAAGCAGGTGGGAGACAGAGAGTCTGCGAAAGCAAACAGAGGCGCCATGTTTATCCGCCAAAACACACACATCACCCAACAGAGGACCATCAAAACGGCTCAGGCCAACTGGTGCAACCCCGCAATTTAATAAACATGCGGTCGCCCCGCGATGAGGCAGAACATTAGCGCTCCTTGAGTGCATTACACAACACCGGCACCGCTGGAATATGACACTAACTGGGGTGTGAAAGTGCTTTGACTCCGGTGTAATGAGAGAGCCCAGGTTTAAACCTCCGATGCTGTCGTGATTAAAGCCGGCAGTCGTAACGGGTTACGACACTAACTCCACTGAGTAAAGCATGCTCATCACTCCTGTGATCCACTTACTGAACCATGCTCCTGCAACAGACATCACACTACTAAAGCTGCTTACTGGACAGACGCTGGGAAAGAAGAAACACACGTACATAATCAGGTTTAAAATGATTATTTGCATAAAATTAATGATAAATATGCATATATTTAATGATAAACTATGCCATGATTCATCATTAATTCTTGGCAAACCAAATTATCTGAGCTGCTATACACATTCATTTCATAGCTTTGTACTTGTATGACAATTATTATCTTATTTGTTTCTATTTATCCTAATGGCAAGACAAAGGTGATGATTCAATGAAACACAAACGTGAACCAACAATATGAAAGGACAACCTTGGAACAAAAAATGCTTAACATACGCTGGTAAAGAAGAAACACAGGTTACATTTCAGACACGACACAACTGATCAAATGCATATACAGTAGTAGTGGACAAAAAGTGACGTCTGGAGGGGATATTTGTATTTAATGGCCCTACAAGTTTGATTAGACCATCAAAATATGAGGATATTTTTTTATGTTTTAAAGGGTAACTAAACCCTAAACCAACTTTTTTTAGTTAATGATCTGTAAGAATGGAGCTTCATAAATGCTGTTCATTGATTCGAGTAACTTTTTTGACATTTGTGTATAAAGTGTTTTAATTCTACAATATATGGTGTGAAAACCAAGCGGCAACCTCCCTGTCTCCCTCTTGAAACCAACACGGAAGTGAATTAAACTGCAATTCATCGACTGGCCGCTTGAGGCTGACTGCAAAAGTGAGCCAAATCTGTATCTCCCCCATGTTAAAATGCCCAACTTTACAGCCGAAAAAATTATGTTTACAGCCTGGTGCCTTAAGTTGTTTTGGTCTATACAGCTAATTTTGCCCTTCATGACAACTGTGAGGGGGGTGAATTTTTTTATAACTCATCCGTTTAAATTATATTAAGCATTAAATTCCTGCATAATCAAGGGCGTGGCCACTTGAGTGACAGGTGGATTGCCGCTGCTGTTATTACTAGCCGTTTGTCTGCTCTCTGTTAGCCATCATGTCACCTCAGCTGATTCCAGCTGCTGAACTTGTCATCTCTGCCGTGTTTGTACTCTTTTCGGGATTATTTCATACAGTTTATTACACGCCGCCCTTATACCTTCGCCCACGCCGTTGGATTCCGTCGTTGTCGAGTATCGAGAGAACAACCAGCGCTGTTCTTCAGTTGTTTTCCTCTGTGAACATGCACTCATGGATGTCTGACAATATCGTTGCTTTTTGGAGTTCAGATTTAAAAACGTCTAAGGTATAGAGGCCACACTCGTTCTGCTGTAACTTACCGTTGATCTTACGGAGCAGATAGACTATGTTATAATATGCTTTTAGTGTTCAATAAAAAGTAACGTTACCGTCAGATTAAATCCTGCAGGTGTCAGTGCTTTCTTTTCGTCCCTTAAATGAGCGCGGATTTCTAGTGCATTACTTGAACTTCTTAGGTAATATCTATCAGAATTTAAAATGGACTGAATAAAGCTCTCTACGAACTTGACGTGCATTGCCGCGCTGACTGACATGTATGCGCATTTATCACTGTCACACACACACACACACACACACTCAGAGCAAATATTGTAAGTTACTGCATGAGAATAATAATGCATCACAATACACGTTAGTCTCATGGTTAGTTATGTCTTTTAACTATTATAGTATTTCCAAGGGCAAAAACATAAACTTTAACTATTGGCTTTAGGTCTACTTCAAGTCAGCTGTCACTTTAGCGCGAGGCCAGTAGCACATTAGCTTAGCCTGAGCAAACTCGATCACGTCGAGCTAGGCGGGCGTAGTTTCAGCATCCAGGCACCTCAACACCACCCACGTCCCGCCTTTTTGCCCATTTTCGCTTATCCGGGAGTGACGCACTGTGACGCGCTTCCAAGATGGCGACGAGTGACTCCGCCCACTTTAGGCTTCAAAAACGCTCTTCAGAAACCTACGGGGAGACGTCATGGATACTACGTCCATATTTTTTTACAGTCTATGGTGAAAACATCTGAGTGCTGCCCTCTTTAGGTTGAACGGTGGCTACTGCAGTGGAATTTTCCTATTGGATGTTTGCGGTGGTTCGTGACGCAGCGGTTGTTGGTGACATAGGCAGGTTCCATACAGAGAGGTGCGTCTCAGGTGCACGACCCCCTCCGCTGGGCTCTGCCCACTTTTCCAGCATTTTTCAAATATTGCCAGTGGGTGGAGTCCGGCTCTGACCAGGGGTTTAGTTACCCTTTAAATATGAAGGAAGAACAAAACTAAATTTGTTTAAGACATATATCTGACAAACATATTTGGCAAAAAAGGGAAACTACAGCTACAGGGTTTATTTTACTACATGAAAAAAATTGCATAGAAAAAAAAAGCTGACTGGAAAAATCATACATTGACTAGGCTACAACATAATCAGTTATTAATATTTTGTTGGTTCTCTTGTTCATGATTCCTTTGCATGACAGCCTGGACAATAAAATGTATGTCCGCACAATTTGGCATGTTTTATTGCGTTATTATCATAAATAAAATGGTTAAAGCACAACTACGCAATATGCTGACAAAATACTTTAACACATTTTTGATCATATTTGAAAAAAGTGTGAAGATGTCAATGTTCCTATATGCCAGAATTTTGGTCACTATGAATAGCTTAAAGGTGCTATTACTGGAATAACTCTGGTCTGTTCCTCACAGTATGACTTCACAAGACTTACAATATGGCATTTATGGTGCTTTTGCATCCTTTTTGAAGCTTGAAAGCTCTGGTCTCCATTCATTGTAATTGCATAGGAAAAAAATTACCATTCCATGGAAAAAAATCCTTTTGTGTTCAATAGGGGAAAGAAAGTCATCCAGGTTTAAATGCACAAGAGTCCCATGACACAAAAGACATAGTATGAGATTCAATGGAGAGCAAGTGAACACTTTTGCTGAAGTCGTATTCTTCTCAGAGGTTTCTCTCAGAAATAAAACATCTCATACATGTCTCATCCAGAGTTTCAGAAGAGATCTCAACTCAACTCAAAAGTCAAAGATCTCAATCCTCTCAAAAAAAATATGTAAGCATAAATTTAAGATTTATGTATTTGAAATGCATATAACATCCATTTGGGTTACACATAAAATAAAAAAATTCACACAGTGCTCAGATTTGCCAAGATACCAAAGTCTGCAAACAAAAGTCAGATATCTCAATACACTCAAAAAATACTAAGGTTTAAATGTAGGATTTATATATTTTCATTGCATATAAAATGTCCATGCATTTAGATTACACAGTTTTCACTATTATACTTAGTGTGATGCATACTGTATTTGTCAGCCAAACGTAAACAAACAAGAATGATATTTCTGTAATAGTACTAATAAACTGAATGCTTTAAATACACATTAACCAGGTTTATAAATGTCATCAATCTCATACATTTTAACTAATCGACTATTGCTTGTTCCACAGCCAGATTTATGACTATATTTATGCTGATGCTAAGTCATTTGAATAAATGCATTTTGAAAATATGATTATTTGCATAAAATAAATGATAAATATGCATATATTTAATGATAAACTATGCCATGATTCATTTATCATCATTTCTTGGCAAACCAAATTATCTGAGCTGCTATACACATTAATTTCATAGTTTTGTACTTGTATGACAATTATTATCTTATTTGTTTCTATTTCTCCTAATGGAAAGAGAAAGGTGATGATTAAATTAAACATAAACATGAACCAACAAGCTATGAAAGGACAACCTCGGAGTAATACATTTTACAAGAAAGTATTTTGTTGTCACTAAACACACTTACCGTGCCAAGATCACAGTCTTGCTGCTTTTTGAGGACAAATAAAAGCCAGTGAAACATTGAATTCAATTATATTATTCACTATTGTTTGAACTATGGCTCATGCCGGCAATAATTAGCAAAAAAAAAAAAAAAAACTATTCTCAAAATGTGGCATAAAACAAAATGCAATCCAACTCATTAAATCACAAAATGATTAATGAAAAATTATCGACCTTTCCAGGCAGTGCAGATAGTCATAAAACAGCGATCCGGGGAATCGATCGGATCTAGAGTGCATGTGTACAGATTTAAATCAAACTGAGAGCAAGTCAATGACACGAACGGTCTACCTCAACTTTATCCATCATGAACACACATGACTGATCATCTCTGAAACACACAAAAACAAATGCACAACCTGTTGTTCTGAAGCAACGTCTGAAATCTCAGCCGGGAAGTCAGATTTCCTGGCATTTGTGCTGAGCATGCTTTAAATAAAGCCGGAAAATGCCACAAATCCATTTTCCTTGACATGTCTGCGTATTAAAGCTAGACACATCCAAAGCTAGTTTTTGGCAGTTTTGACCGGGCAGACAAATATGAGCTAATATTAGGTAAGGCTGCAGCACCCAACACACTTATTACTCTAGATGACGTGGAGTAGTTGACATGGGACATGCAAAACTTCGTCTAAAAAGACGTTATTAAATCCTTCCATGCAACTGTATATTTTCATGACCTCATATTAATTGAGAGATACTATGTGGAAATTTTTTTTTTTTTTTAAATGCATTTGCAAAATCAGCTAGTGAAGATGAAGGAAAAAAGGGTGATTAAAATAGTGAAACTTTGTTCTTCTGTGCAACACAAAAAAAGATATTCCATGTTTTTTGGCCATACAATGAAGATCAAAGAGATAAATGATAAAGGATTTTTTCTTTTGTTTCACTGAAGACAATAAGTTATGGAACAACATGAGGGTGAGAAAACAATGACATGACTTTTTCCTTTATGCATTCATATAAATTTGAACCCAAAATCCTGATGTTGATTAAAAAAAACATATGCTTAAACTACATTTTAAGTTAGACTTTTTTAAATCAACATAAACAAAAGAAAATAATAGGGAAAATGTAAAAATTTTATAGGCCTACTGTGCATTGTTGCAATCTGCTAATTGATTTATTCTTTGAAACGTTAATATTAATTTATGCAATTGCAATGCCTTGATTTTAGTAAAGTTAGTACACAGTCATAGCCATAAATGCAATGGCACTAATAAATGGCATCATTTATTTCGGTGTTTCAGTTTTCGGCCTTGGTATCCTCTTTTTCGGTTTTCGGTTTCGGCCAAGTATTTTCATTTCGGTGCATCCCTAGAAAATAAGTTATGGAACAACTTGATGGCGAGAAGAGAAATCAATGACAATATTCATTTTTAGCTGAACACCTCTTTAAAAACCTAAAATATACAGTTTTATTCATGCATTCAAATTTTTTTTAACCTAAAATCTTGACTTTTTAATAAAGCAACGTAGAATAAAAGCGCAAACTACTCACCCATTTTGACATTAAACACTCACTAGTTATGTTTCCATCCCCCTATTTTTATGCACATTTTCAGATAAAGCATAAACAAACGATGGATGGAAACTCCAAGATATGCAATGCATCACTTCTAAAAATGTGCATTAAAAAACATATGCACTCAATTGAGACAGATAAATTTTTTCTCCAATAAGAAGACATGCACATAAAGTAGGATGGAAACACATTTACCGAATAAATTCCTCGATGTGGAACAAAACAATCACGTGACTTTGATTGGTTTAACCAGTAGACCAATCACATCACAGCATCACAAATGTTGGTTTGGTGTTTCGGAAATTCAAAGTCAGTGATCAGAATGATTTGGTTGAAGAAGCGTCTCACACGATTGTGCTCACAAACACCAGCATCCGAACACTAGATATAGTTTACTGCGTTTCGTCTGCACGCTCTGAGCTACAAGTAATTTTTCCATTTTTATTACTGATATTTTGAACCAATTTCATAGGAAGTGACGATTTTGTTCTCTTGAATACATGGGATGGAAACACAGCTTTATTCTCAAATGTTGTATGCAATATTATCCTGGTTTGTTCAGCAGAGTCTGAGACAATATGGATTGAATCTCTATTTTTACTGCACAGAGTTTCATAATGTCATTTAGTCAATGTTTGCCAAGCGTGATGGATCTTAGCCTCTATCTCTCAGGTCAACTTGATAGAATCGACACATATATCGGTTTCACATCGCCCATGTCTGTATTAAGAGATCTGGGGTAAACAGATCGATATCCATTGAGAGTTCAGATGGACAGACAAATAGAAATGAAAAGCTCACCAGACTCATCAGAATAAACCATAAATCTCATCGAAAATAGAATTATCTCCGTGTTAATATAAAAAAATAGTTTGTATCCATTGGATCATTGACTTGTCAGCAAAATCTTAACTGCATCATGACAGTTTTTCCCAAGATTAGGCAGCTAATTGGCCTTTGTGAATTTCTCATTATTGTCTAATGGAGAATGGATGTGGCCCATGCAAAGGTCAGGAGAGCGATTGTGGTTAGTGTGGCTTTCGCCTGTCAAACATCAGGATAGTTTAGCCGAGTCAATGTGGGATAATGAAATATTCCTTTATAATGACAGACCGATACATCAGCCAGGCCGATAAATCACCAATTTTGAGATTATTGTCATCGATAACTATATCCGCTTGGCTGATTTACAGAAGATTTTGTGTTATTTCCAAAAGCTATCAACAGCCTTGTCAATTGAAAATGTGATGTGAGTGTCAAAAAGTTGAGAAAAGTTGTTGAACTTTGAGCAAACTTGAAGTAAAAAATACAAGCGGCAGCCAATCTGTGTCAATCGCCTGTCAAAACAGTGAAAAAGTTTCTGGTGGATTCAGTCTTAAATGTTTCTAGTGTTATACATTTAAATGATAAATTTAAGAATAGTGAATTTCAGAATGCAGTTTGCACACTTTAATTCTAACAAGGCTGTGCAGGATATACAGTGTCTCCAAAAAAGTTTTTGGACACTTAAGTCACACTTAAAAATGTCTAAATATCATTGCATTAGATACAAAATGTCAAAGCAAGGGGAATCTGCAAACAAATGGTTCTCCAGCTTTCCTCCTAGCTTATTGAGATGAACATCCTACAGAAATGTGGACAACAAGAGACCTTTTGTCTTCCCTTTGAAGAATATATTTATCTTTAAATGTGAAAATATTTTGACAAAAAAAAAATGATAATATAGATGCACTACCATTCAAAACTTTGAGATCAGTGAGAAATTAATACTTTTATTCGGGCAAGGATGCATTAAATTGATCAAAAGTGACATAAAGACTTCTAGTTAAAGTAAATGCTGTTCTTTTAAACATTCTAATAATCAAAAAAGTCAAGAAAAAATATATATGTTTCTTGAGCAGCAAATCATCATATTCGAATGATTTCTGAAGGATCATGTGAAGACTGGAGTAATGATGCTGAAAATTCAGCTTTGATCACAGGTATAAATTACATTTTAAAATATATTCACATAGAAAACACTTATTTTAAATTGTAATAATATTTCACAATATTTACTGTGTTTGTGATCAAATATGTGCAGCCTTGGTTCTGTTGGATTCAAAAACAGTATTGTTCAAAAGCTCTTTAATAGTATATACGGTTTGATATGACAATAAAATAGCATCAATTGTTTATAGATGCCACTTGGTTTAATATGCTGTATTAAATTTAATGTACATATTTTTAAGTGGGACTGAAGTGCACAAAAACTTTTTGCTTTGTTTGTACTGTATATACGCTGCTATACATTTTACGTGCGCGCACACACACACTCAGAAAGCTGCACTCTTCCTGTGTTTTAAGCCGTTGGAATTGCCTGATAAAATAAGCTTGTGGAAAAATGACAAAAATTATGCTCTTCTAATAAATATAGAATTAATATGACTACAATCATTAATTACCTTATTTGATTATGCAAATGACAGAAATATAGCGCAAAATGACTAACTAATTGGATGGAAATATTTAAACAATGAATTAAAGTTTTTTGTGCGGGCAACGCTCCAAATGCTCTGCAGCAAAAGCAAAGATGGAACTAAATGAGCGCTTTCATTTGGAAATGAAAGTAAATTTCATTAACCATGAATATCTCGCTCACCCAAACAGGACATATTGCACAAAATTCATTAAGATATTAATTAAAATGCTCAAAAAATTTACTTATTGGTTAATGATATTCAAATTGAAAATGTGTGAAAATGTGTGGCAGGAGGGTGATATGCATTTGCACACATCTTCCCATTACGACGCTCAGAGACATAATGCAGACGGGAAACCGGACCGAAGACATAAGACTGCCATCACATATTCCCAGTTTAGGCTTCAACTTGTCATGTTTAGAAGGAACTTCATCGGTGCCTATTGATAAAGAACACAAGGCACTGACAGAGAAATATCCCCCAACAGCAAATTAGTGGCACATCCTCGGGCGATAACGCACTGCCATCTGACTGAGAAGCAAATTAGGGTAATACAAGCGCTCAATCACATCGTGAGATCTCTCCTCCTTTCTCACAATTAAAGAAATGTCACACCGCCGCCTCCAAAACAAATTCCTCCACGTCTCTCAGCTTCTTTAATGGAATATCACACCGGTGCACACAGTGAAATTCAATCCCGATTAGCACAATTCCCTGATTCACAATAACAAGAGCTGTATGGTGTTAGTGTGACACAGGCTGCGCGTTTTTAACAGGTTTTCATGCATTGATCCTCAAAATCTGAGCCTTTAGCATCTGAATGAAACACCACAGGTGAAAAACTAATAGATATTTCCATACTTCTCCCAGTTTATTAATCACAGTCCAGTTTATTAATCACAGTACATTAAGGCATTACAAGTTTTCTGAAATGTTGTTTAAAGGTCTGTCAATGAGACTGAAACATTGACCAATAGTGTTGGAGGTTTCACTCCTTTGTCACACTGTAAACCCTAAGGATCAAAATAATGATTTATTTTGAGTTCATGAAACTGACACATTTTAAGTAATCTGAATTGTTTCATTGTTTTGAGTTTCATGAACTTTTTCCTTTTAATTTAGACAAACTTAAATTTAACTGAAACTGGGGTGGGATTTCTATGCCCAAGCATGCTTTGCCATGACCCTCGAAAGGGAGAGTAAATGCTAAAATAAAAATAATTAAAATTGTGTGTGTGTGAGCAAGAGTAATATTAAGTGTGAGATTTAGTAGTGTTGAATGTTTAGCTATGCTAGTTTAGAAGAGTTTGTGTTGGGGGTTATGGATAGCTACCATCATGGTGACGAGTGGAACATTAGTTTAGTTTGAGAACAGATGTTAAATGTTCTATATTGTTGTACTCATGTTGTACAGCAATTGCTATCCTATTCTAATGCCATCGAAGCATTGTGTTACAAATTAAGAAGTAAATATTCACTGAATTACTTTGAGTTACACATATTGGGTTAAAATAACCCACAGTTGGGAACGTGCTATACCAGCCCATAGTTGGGTTACTTGTTGGGGTATTTTTAACACAACATTATTAAGTGAGTAGTTAAAGCTAGCCAAGTTTCCACTACTAAAATATTTAAGTTGAGACTACATGATGAGTTTAAGTTAAATGTACAAATTAGCTAAAGTTAAGCGCAATTAAAATGTATGAGTACAAAATAAAAATCTGCCAGTTCCGGTTACTTAAACTTTGAATCTCTTAATTCAAATTTTTTGAGTTTTGCCAACTTATTTTGGGTTTACAGTGCAGCACAGCCAAAAGCACAACTGTACATAAAAATATTATAATCCACACAATTGGGAGACATATGAGAAACAGATTGTTGGTGTGCGTCTGGCTTGTGGTGTATCGAGAGCTATAGAATCCAGGCTAATGTAGGACGAACTAGAGGTCTTGCAAATCCCAACATGCAATTACCCAAACCTGGCATGTATAAATAATTTTTTTATTAAAGAAAAAATCCAACCCTGATAAACAGCCCTGATAAAATTAGACCCGAGCCGCTGCTCCATTACTTTAATTAATTTACTTATTTATTATTACTTTATATTATGGCCTGCCTGACTGATACAAGTTATTTCTGCGTTCGGCTTTCAATTATGATCAGTTGATTGGAAAAATAAACGTAAACATAACAAGCCGGCATTCTGGCACAGAACCCGGAAGCACTGCACCGTGTTTACTATGCGAATAGCATAGAAGATCTGACACGGAAGAGAAGAAATTGTTGAATAAAGTCATTATTTTGGGGGGTTTTCCCACAAAAAGTATTCTAGTCGCTTCATAAGATTAAGGTTGAACCACTGGAGTCACATGGACTATTTTAACGATGTCTTTACTACCTTATTGGGCCTTGAAATTTGCAATGACGTTGCAGTCTATGGAGGGATCAGAAAGCTCTCAGATTTCATCAAAAATATCTTAATTTGATTTCTAAAGATGAACGAAGGTCTTACAGGTTTGGAACAACGTGAGGGTGAACAATTAATGACAGAAATTTTAACTATCCCTTTAACGGCCATGGGTAAATGTGTGTCCCATGGCCAAACCAGAAATCCAAGAAAAATTAAACATTTCTCTTTATGTGCTTGATCTGAGGAGCGAAATGAGAGCAATTTTCATTTTTGGGGTGAACTATTCCTTTAATATCAGCTTCTCATTGCTAGAAATCTCATCTGTACCTTCACAGCTGGAATATCTAATAAGTGCCAGACCAAGAAAAAAAATGGATGTGGCGGATATCTTCAGCGGTGAATTATCAGGCACACTGCCATTGGAATTTAACAATGTAATGCTGTATATTGGGCTGGAGCGATTTACATGTTTGTTGGTTTCACATATAATGGTGTGGTGCTGATAAGATTCTGATCTCTCAGTCACCTCAAATTGAGACTTTTTCCACCGAACAAGCCATGAAGATAAGGGCCGTGTTTTCACAGCAAGGCTAACAACCACTCATTACCAAGGTAATACGCAGAAGCACCTGCTTATTAGTGCCACGTCTAGCAGGAATGACGTTTTAATGAGAGAAGTGCAGCGTTAGTCGTAGTGCTGGAGCCCACTGTCAACACTCATCCTGACAGAACACACTGCACAACTATTCAGAGCTATATATATATATAAATGTGTGTGTGTGTGTGTGTGTGTGTGTGTGTGTGTGTGTGTGTGTGTGTGTGTGTGTGTGTGTGTGTGTGTGTGTGTGTGTGTGTGTGTGTGTGTGTGTGTGTGTGTGTGTGTGTAAAATGTATAGCAAACAAGGAACAAAATCTTTCTGCAGAGTGCGATATTGAACACATTCAAACTATCCTTAAAATCTTTTTGCATGTTTCGTTTCAAGTACAGTATATGCAAGTTGAGGATGTTGAAATATTTTTAACTAGAAAAACAAGAAAAAATGTATTTCAAAAGTAATTTTTTAACATATTGTGATGTGAAATTACTTTTCAAAAGAATTCAAGGCAATTATTACCACAACTTAAATAAATGCATGGATTGCAAGATAAAAAAATTCTAATTTATTGATTTAATGTAACATTTTAAGTGGAAAACATCAATTTGAGTTCTGTTCATTATAATGTTGATCCTTACATAAATTGTGTAATGTAACCTTACATTTCTGCATTAATTGGTTTTTCATTTTTAAAATTAAGTTATATTAGTAGTAACTTAATAAAATCGTCTTGAAAATTGGCCAGTGGATTTATAGTTCCCAGCATGCTTTGCATAAAACTAGACATTGCAAGTAAATGTTGAAAAGTGTTTTGTTTTGTTTTTTAGTAAAGGGAAATACCTGTTAGTGTTTAAAGCTGTAATGTTTGACATTTAAAAGAGTTTCTATGTTAAGCATATGTGGCAAGTCGAGCTGTGAACAACTAAACTCAGCTGTTCGCAAGTTGGACTCTTGACTTGTTTAGGACACATTCTGCTCTGTATTTATTTCTTCACACACACACACACACACACACACACACACACACACACACACACACACACACACACACACACACACACACACACACACACACACACGCGCACACACACACACACACACACACACACACACACACACACACACACACACACACACACACACACACAAAATAAATAAATACGTAATGCACACTGAACAAACCTACTGTGTTATACAGCAAAATCTCAAATGCCTTTCTACCCAGTGTGTGCTGCCATATCAGCCAGCCCTAATTGTGTGTAATGATTAGGCTTCCAGATCAATCCATCTTGCACTTGTTTATTGCTGGTCTTTGCCACTTTACAGCACCTCCTGCCCCCCCACTCGCCATCTGTCGGTTTTCTGAATCAGTTTTTGATTACAACGCTGCGCTCAGCTCCATCCATCGCGTGTCACGTTCACGTCCGATGCGTGTCGTGAACTCATTTCCATCTGCCCGTGTTGTTCATCCCTTTCATTCTCTTTCAGTAACTCTGCACCTTTCCATTTCTTCACAGACGCTGGAGGGGAGCAGCTGTTGAAATATTTATTGATCTGTGTTTCTTTTCTCTCTCTCTGCTTTATTTATTTTCCTCTGTCTCTTTTGCCCTCCTCCAAAGCAAAGCAACAAGGTTCAGTGCTGAGAGCTGTCAGAAGCGGAAGGAAGGAGTCAAATCCTCGATATCAATCCCTTATTTAGCATGTTCAACACTGGTTTCACAGAAGAGGGCGAAATTTGGATGGTGATGCAACGAGAATCTCTGACAGCTGTCTGTCAGTGGAGGGCCTTTCCCTGCAAAACAATCACTTTCTCAACCTGTTTGGTCTGCCCTTAAAACAAGAGGTGCACTTGACAAACTAAAAATAGATTAAGTCTTGTTTTCAAAGAATATATCATACTCTAGCATTTATTTATGCTTAAAACGATAACAAATTTTTTTTGAAATCATAGGTATGCACCATATATTGAGACCATCTCGGTTTTCTGTATATATACACGATTTGGTTTAATTTATCAGACGGCTGCTAGATATCCAATATAGGCCAATACCACAAAATTAAAAATGCATCAGTGGATATTCAATATTTAATTGTGGACACGTTTATTTGATGTCTCCGTGACCATCACAGTTAATATTTAACTCTTTAAGAGCACTATTTCACTAGATCCCTCATCTCAAAATGATTTGTTATCCATATTTCATTCTGAAATGTCTAAATTCTGTTGAGCATATTAAACATATCTTTGACATTGACCAAAACTACTGATTTGAGGCTTAGTGTGCTTTTTTTTATTTTAACACACAAAATAGTGTAGACTTAATCAACAACTAATCAGTGCATCCCTAAAAAATCACAAGAAATCAAAGTACAAGTCGCCAATCATATTTTCCAGTAAAAACAACCAAACATCCTTAAAACATTAACACTGTGCAATATATATCAAGACTTGATTTCAGAGTATGTCTTTATATAACCAAAATATTAAGGCCTTAAAGTTAATTCAAGATATGTTCTCTCAAAACCTAATTCAAAATTCTGCATTTGCATTTGATTTTGGGATATTTAGAAATTATTAACTGGAAAAGATGACAGAACACACTTATTGGTTTTTAATAAATCATGAACACACATGACGGAATAACTAGTGCTTTAAAATCACCAGGGATGCAACATTGTTAATCTGACGAAATTTGTGTTTTTCTTTAAATCTACTGATATCAGCCAGTACTAAAAAAATTAAATAAAAATACATCAATTGTATATTAATTTTTTATTTATGGACTTTTTCCATAAATATTACAATAATAATTTCACTCTTAAGAGGAGCACTGTTTCACTAGTAATCCGTCCTTCATTAAAGAGATTTTAATTTCAAAATGAATCGTTATGCATATTTCATAATTTACAATATAATGTTGTAATGCATGTCATTTAAGCATTACATCTATTTGACATTGTCAAAAACAGTTGATTAGAGACTTAGTGTTTTTTTATTTTTATATAGATTTACCGTAATCGACCATTAAAGGGTAAGTTCGGCGTTTTACAAGTAAAGCCCTGTTTTAAGATCGTTTCTGATTAAATCGAATGGTTAAAATTAGAATTTGGACACATGCTGCTGTCCCGAGAATTTTAGGTTTTTGTGTTAGCACCCCCCCCCTGATACAATGGTTTCATAGGTGCATTGGGACAATCATTCATATAAATGCATTAAACTTTAGTTTACAAAGACGTGAAACTCACCGAGTGGTCTGTGGTGTTCACTGATATGCTCACGCAAAAATCGCTGCAAAAGATGCTTTCCAACAGGTTTTACCGTAGTTTTAGGAAGAATGTCCGGTTGTGAGGCGTTTGGAAAAATAGGTCCACAGTTTTACAACGAATGGTAAAACACCTGTTGCAAAGCAGCGATTTTTTCACGTCTTTCTAAACTAAAGTTTAATGCGTTTATATGAATGATTGTTCCAGTGCCCCTATGAAACCATTGTATCAGGGGGGGGTGCTAACACAAAAACCTAAAATTCTCGGGACAGCAGCATGTGTCCAAATTTTAATCTTAACAGATCGATTTCATCAGAAACGATCTTAAAACAGGGCTTTACTTGTAAAACGCCGAACTTACCCTTTAATCAGTTGCAGCCAGTCAAAAATATAAAATGAACTGAATAAATTTCAAGCGGAATTTTAAAATCGGTGCATCTCTAAAAATCACAGCAGCTCCAATTTTTCATCAACACAGTAAAAACATTTTACTAAACAACATGCATTATATATAAAGACTTGTTTTCAGAGAATATATCTTCATACCAAAAACAAGAGGTGGAAAAAGCCCATAAAAGCCTTAATTGTGTTCACTCGCAATATTTGCATCAGATGACATGTGAGAACAGCAGCATAAAGCACAGAATCAGCAGTCAGAGGAAGTGTGCTTCAGTCTTCATACCCCGCTGCTCTGAAATCACCATCATTTCACTTTCATTACAGGTCTGCTATGGCATAATAACTCAACATTAAAAATTACCGCCATTAACTCGGAGCAATGAGGGAGTGTGGTCTGCAAATGTGCAAAGGAGTCTAATGACTGCATGCTTTTCCAGTAACACAGGACAAACTAACTCAAAGACACACACACATGCACCTATTACGAGATACGGCTGGCATTAGTGTCTAAACCGTCGCCATTGATTCACGGCCGAGCACCTTGTCTGCCATAATGAGGACATGGAGAGAGCAAGGACCCTGCACGTCCCATAGGACAAAGAGCCCACTCCAATCTGGGCTCAGTCTCCAACAGCGCTCTCAAACACACACACACACACGCAGTGCCGACTGCATCTCAAGGACCCGACCCTTATTAGATTCTCTCAGTATGCCAATAGCATTTTTCTCAGAGAGATTTATGTTTACAGAGTGGCAGGAATATGCACATATTTTCTTTACGTTTGAGCAGTTAGCTTTACTGCAGCAAGCACCAGAAACGTGCAAATTCACCCTGCAAAACGAGCAAAAGGCGTAACTGTGCTCACGTGTGGCATGCATCCACACACATATTCATGCCATGCATGACCGAGCGTGTGCAGAGAATATGTGCGAGCGAGTCTGTGCAAGACCCCACTTATTTCCGCCGCTACATCCACTCTGACGCCACTTGAATGATCCTCTCTTCTGCTGTGTTAAATAAAACATGGGGCTTTTTCATTATTATTAGAGTGAGGCCATTTCTTCTTGGACATATTCATGCACGGGTTGAGCTGGGGGTTGGAGAAGGGCAAGGGAGGAATGAGAGATGATAATTAAACATGCTCGCAGAACCCAGCGCCGCCGTCACATTTCTCTTAGGTTCACTGTAATGAAGACTTTAGGCCATCATCATTATTTACTGCAGTTCATCTGATCGCCTGCACAGGACCATATTCGTATCGTAGAAAGACTTACATGGTGGCTTAACCCTTCATCCTCAGCTCAAGCTCTGAAGCGGCGTGTGTGGTCACAGATCTGTCATATTTCATTTGTCAAATGCGGGTCATAGAGAACTCAAATGTCGTTCCACTGCAACGCTGCAAAAATGATTTTCTTTCTCCTATTGTGTTATTTCAAAGGCCCCTTATTTCGTTTTGGAGTCTCCTACAATAGATTTGCATGCATCCAACTAATTTCTCAAAATATAGTCCTACATTGCAGCATCAGCTCTTTTCTCACGGTCTGAAACGGTTTGATAAAGGATTCAGTCTTTCTAAACTCCCCCTTTCTGAGAGCCAGCTCTGCTCTGATTGGTCAGGCGGCCCAGTCTGTTGTGATTGGTCGAGCACTTACAGCATGCGTCGGAAACCATATGTCCCTTAGCATATCTGAGTTTCAGCTCTTTCTCAGCACTTGATACACAGTGACACGAACAGTAACGATAACGCCGGTTTTACCGTATCAGTCTTATCCTTTGGAAGAGCATCAAGTGAATTTGCAATAAACAGCGTCTTCTCGACATAAACAACACGAACCAAACTCTTCCAGTCTCAACAACTAGAGGTTTTTGAGGGCGGGTCAAAGCCGACACTGTTCATGAGCAGCCAATGAAGACCACAGGCAGGAATTATGCAAATTAGTTCCAGGCAGTACAGAATCGCTTTTTTCTTTTGAGAGACAATCTGCACTTTGAAACTGTGCAGACCTTTTACATTCAAAAGCAGCTATATTACACATTACACAAAAGGGAATATCCGAAAAAGCATAATTAAGTCTTGCTTTCAGGAAGAAATAAATCTGAATTAAGTGAGCTTTTGTTTAAAACAAAGAAAAAATATTGGCCAATAGCTTAAGAATCTTAAGTTTATTTTTCTGACCCCATTGGCAGATATTTTTCTTGTTATAGGCATAACTTGCTTAATTTGGATAAGATATATTAAGTATTGTCAAATAATCAAGTAAGTCTATCTTGATTTAAGAATGTTTAGATATTTGTTTGGAAAACAAGAGAAAAATTCTGAAGTAAGAAAAAACTAATTTCGAGCGAGGCACCAGAAGCAGCTCTTTAAAATGCTTAAAGTGTGCTTGTCTACAAAACCCATCTAAATATACGCCTCTCTTCTCCATCATTTGATGAATTACCGCTGTCATGATCACTAGAAAATGTACACAAACACCTTTTTTTTAATGAAATTCAATTGCACTAGGCAAAAAGTTCTCCACATGGTGTTTTGTGCAATTTAAATACTCAACGTGAGAAGCTATTCTGCTTTTGCTGGAATGCAGAAGTAGGTTTTGCCTGAATTTAATTGAAATTATTTTGTTTCTTTAGAGAAAATATACAGTTTTGCTTTATAATATTGTTTAACATCAAATAAGTAAAGTTAATTTTGCAAATAAAGTCATAAGAGCCACATTTGCAGAGAAAGGCTTAAAAGGCTTTAAATACTCACTACGCACCACTATTCCTGAATAAGAAGAGCTTAGCACTGAATTTATTTGCTCAGTTCATTGCAAATGTGTGTCTTTAGGGAAAATGTTTACATGATCAGTAGAAAATGCTGCAAATATCTTTTAAATAAGTGCAGAACATTAAAAGTTGAATTTAATGTAAAAAAGGTGCAATCTATAAGCATTTGCTTAACATATTTAAGTCCACAAGAAAATGTAAATAAAAAACACATGCTTTAAAAGACAATTGTTTGCCGCCTGCGTTTAAAGTCTTCGCCTGCGCATCTGCCCGCAATTGACTGGATCCACTAGGTGGCGCTCATAGTTGATCCTTTGCTTTGAAGAACTACTAAAAGAAGATGAAAATGGCAATAGAAACAACCAAAGATGAGACCAATGTGAAAACAATAAAAATAGATATGCAAGATCTTGAAATTTAAAGCAGTCCGAGTGAGCATATAAATAGCGCTATTTTTGTTAGTAAAACGCTTCATTTACATAAAAAGAGGGTGTGTTTGTGCTGAAAAGAATAATGACTCTGCGCAGCGCTACTCTGGCACATTTAACATCTGGTTGAGCTGGACTGCGGGCACTTTGTGAATAAAATGCACTGAAATAACATGCTAAATGGTTTAGTATCTGTGGGGAAAATGTTTACAAATCCTCTACGGCTTGATTGCCTTAGCGACGACACATTTCAAAAAGTCCAGATCGCCAAAAAAAGTGCCATCTGTCAGTGCTGTTTCCAACAGGTGTAATAAGCAACCTCAGGCTAGAAGCCTAACGCGATTGAATCAGCCCACCAGCAATGCCATTACGTCAACGGCTCCTTCCCACTAAACACACAGGCCAGGTCTGATGGACTTCAAGCCGGCAACAACAAAGACAACCCGATCCAGAAAAAACAGAGAGCCACAGAATATGAGCAGGGCCAAGTCTGGAGAGCTCCACATCGAAAAAGACAGGAGCCAGTTTTGAAAGACGCAGCATCTGTTTCGGCTGGCAGAGGATTGATTTCATTGCGCTTTCTCTGCCAGCCAGTCATCTCAGTCCTGGGAAAGAGGGAGACAAACCAACACAAACCATTCACATTGACCCACTTGTCCCACTATGTACTGCATAAACGTACACAATTGGTTATGATACTGAGCAACCGGTTCACCTGGTCCCAGCCAACACGTGATCTCCGGTTTTCTGCTGAAGTTAGAGTTCAACAGGTGATTTTGGAAAGCTTGAATAACTCCAGTGATTTAAGATTGCAAATGTGATTTAGTAATAATACCTTTAATGCAATTAAATGTTAGAATAAATGCACTAGAGAAGACTGTTAATGTTATTAGTAGAGACGCACATAAGTGTATTTAAAACGATGTGTGCTTCTCTCAATTATTTATGCTTAATCCTCAACGATTTGCAATATCCAAGCACAAATTTGAAAAAAACATTAAAAGGTTTTTGAAATTATTGTAATTAATATGAGAGAAGCTTCTTAAGGCTTCACCAGTTATCATAATGTAGAAAGATAAGGAAAAATAAACCTAGAGCTGCACGAGATTGTGATTTCGATTTAATCACCCAAGCAATCTTATTCCTAAATGACAAAAATCCAGCTGTCTTTTAAACCTTTGACAAGAACGATCACATCGAACATTCAGATCTGCGTTGGCCCTGCCGCTAAACTAGGGATTATACAGTTGTCATGTATATGAACCAGACTTTTCAACCATAAAGGATCATAATTTCTGTCTTACAATAATACAAATGATCACAGAACAACTGGGATAAAAGTTTATAGTGCGGATATAAACACTGATGTACAGTAGCGATCACAATTGTCAAGTTACTTTCAAAAGGTGATTTGCTCACTTTAAATCCCCCCTGTGGTAAAAATCCAGCTTTTAATGTTGTTTATATGTCTATGGTGTTTTAATATGCTTTAAGACAAATCATGTGTAAATTCATAGGTCGACAGCATTGCTGAGTATTTTCTCCTTAAAACTGCAGTGAACCAAAGACAGTCTCAAAAACACGCTTTGAGATCGCTGGTGTTTCTGACGTCACAAACTACCTTGTAACCAATCAGATCAACGTGTGATCGTCAACGAGTGGATCTCTGAGCTGAATGAGTGAGTGGAGGCGGGGCTCATTTGCATATTCATAGAACCACGTATACTTAATGAGGCAAGGGTGTCGAGTTACATTCAAGCTATTTTAAGACATGAAGACATTTTTTTTCAAGGAAAAAAACATTTAAATATGTCATTTTGGTGATCAAAGATGAGTTTTAAGGGATAAAATTATTGACACATGGGGATTACATCGTTACACCAGTAGGTGGCGACAAGTGACTGAAAAATGACATCCTTTCCGATCTTCTAGCAAACCTCAGGTTATTTGTTCAGTTGTCTATTCAGAATCATGGGAGAATCTCTATTTTAAAAAAAAAGAAAAGTGATTCTTAGTTTATCTAGAATCGTGTAGCTCAAGTAAGAGTTGACGTTTTCTAAATTTGTAATTCGTGATTCGAATTTTTGCACAAAACAATCATGATTATAAGTTAAACCATTATCATGCAGCTTTAGTTATTAGTATTCATCCCTGGTTTTGCTCCCTAAACTTAACATGCACAGATTATCACTTTTGTCTGCTGCAGATTTATTGCAATAAACACAAAGACAATGAGAAATGCTTCATAATAGGCACATTATAAGTCATGAACACTGGTTCAGTTAGTCCAGAGTCCAAATGAACTGTACCAACAAAGCAAAATGCGAGCTTTGACGTCAAACGGACTGGAGTCTGCAGCAAAACTTCTCTTGTGAAAGCGCCCTTAGATACCCTGCAGGGACTTATTGTGTTGCAGTGTGATTAGTATTCACTGTGAAAGCATAACGTTGAAGCAAAATATGTCCTGCAAGACAAACAGAATAAATGCAATCTCTCTCTCTCCATTAAAAGCAATTAGTCCTAAAAAGACAATTAGGAAAATACCGATTCATGACTGGTTTTGCGATAATAACTCTCATTTTTGATATTTTGTTAGATTTCTGTCTGGTCTAGGTCAGTCAAGGCCACATTCAGGAGCATAATTTTAATTTGATTACATAAAGGCCGCTAAGCAGCCTCAGTCGTTTCAAGGCATGCGTGTTGGGTCAAGGGAAAGCGGCGATGCATGTGGCACTGAAGTCTAGGTCACATGACCACCTCGAGGGTACAAAACCAGGGCAGGAAACCAGAAATCTTCCAGCCACTGGTGAGCAGCCCACAATCTTACCGTGGTATTGTCGAATAAGTCCTGGAAATGCAGAGGAAAGAATGAGCTAATGGATATAAACACGTTTTGAGAACAGGAACCCCTCTGCCTTTGATGTAGAGACTAATGAGGCTTTTGCATTCATGATTAATTTGCATAAAAGTACTGTAGTGGCACCAAGGTACAGTAAGGGTATCAGAATATGATGAAACTGTGATACCAGAGTATTTACTGTAAAAAAACGATTATTGTAATAGGCCTACATCTTACAAAATACAATGAGTCTTTCAACTTCAAAATTTCGCTTTTATTTGCAATGTGTTACTAACTATTTCTTTGTAATTAGTTGTGAAATTTACTAGCAATTTCTACCATATTTTTTTCAGTGCATAGTACTTTGAGTAAAAAACAAATTCACTGAATAAAAAAAATTGAATTGCTTCGATTTTTGTGGTAAATTTCACAAACATGGCAAGTAAAGCATTGAATTAAAGATGAAATTTTGAAGGAGAAAGACTGAAAGAGTATTTTCTTGTAAAACTTCACTACAGTATAGTCTCTCTCAACTACAAACTCTGATGTTGGCCTGACAAAGCCTTGTCTGAAAGTTTGAAATTACTTTGAAATGCTTGAAGTTTGAAGATTAAAATGTTTGAAAGTTAGAAAATAAAAATGTTATCAGCATCTTCTAGCCGACTGCTAACATGTTTTAGCAAATTGCTAGCATATTTTAACACATTGTTAAAATGTTTTAGCAAGTTGCTACCAATCCTTAGTGCGTTGTATATTGTTATTAGTAGAATTAGTAGGAGTATTATCTTTTAATAATAATAATTACTATTATCTTTCTTTTTTTTTACAGAAACACTGAATAACCAACAATACACAATCCCTAAGTTAAAATGTTTAGTTAAAATAACAAATATGCAATCATACATGGTTACTAAGTTTTAGTTCAAAATTACTAAAGTTCTATCATTAAATAGTGCTTGATTATCATAATATAATAATATAATGCTTGATTGACGGATGATAAGAGTTTACGTTCAGATATTTAAAAGCTGTGCCGTTTTATAAAGATAAGATGATTTGGTGGATTCATTTATATATATATTTTAGTATGACAGTGAGGTGAAAAAATGTACCAGCCAATGGCGATCCTATTGCCAAGGTGTCGTAGGTCACATGACAATACAACATGGTGGATGTAGTACATCCAGATTACATTCATACTAAACACATTCAGACTATATAGAACATACTTTTTTCAACGGTGGAAAAGGAAGTTTCAAACCAAATGTAGAATCATACATTAGGAGTGTGATTTCAGACACAGTCATAGAATAACAATAATAAGTTTAAATAGGATTTCAAATATGTTGGTTTTGTCAAGCCAACATAATTATTTGAAACTTCGGATAATAATTAGTCTTCTAATTGTATAAAAGTGCAGATCTTTTTTTAAACAGTCTAATTGTGTCACAAAGACAGGTGTGATATCTCAGGACACCTATTTTAGAGACATCTGTCAGGTAGTGGTGACATTTTATGTGTGATGTTTAAAAAAAAAGTGCTTCAGGATATTTTTTAAAGAGAAGTCATTTCATTATGGATGATCTAAAAATATTTTATACGGCTGGAGTTTAAAAAAATACATGTATTCATTTGGCAGACGCTTTTATCTTAAGCCATTTGGAGTTTAATCAAAGACGAGTGTATTTACCAGCAATACCAACTGACAAAGTTATGCAAGAAAATATTTATATATAGGATATTTTAGTTAATCAGATTCTGCACTTCAAACATGGATGACGGAAAAAGACAAAAAATACAAATCAATATTAGAAAGGCCAGCAACTGTGAGCGAGTGTAAATTATGTGGTCAGTACATATCAAATTATCATACGCCCGAATCAATTTCCCTTGTGCAGAACTGCTGAATTGTGAGAAAAAACCATAATGAGTTTCAGACAGATTTTCCCCTGAGCAAACATCATCAGCACTGTTGAGTCTGAGGGAGAACAAACTCTCGGGTGTCGAGTTTACCCCTCCCAACATCCGAAACACACGCTGACATGAAAATTAAAACATGCTCTTCTCTCAGTGTCGCTTGTCCTTCAACAAGTCCATCTTGTATGATTTGCAATCTTAAAAGAATAGCTCCTCCAAAAGGGAAAATTCCATCATTATCTACTCACCTTCATGCTGACACGTTTTTTTTCAAGGAACACAAAAGGTGAAATGGGTATGCAAAAAAGAGCGGCATTAAGACTAAATAACAGCAGAATGCTCATGTTTGCCTGGACTTTCATTGATCTGTGCATCAGCAGCACTGTCCTCTAATAATGCAAATCGATTCTGATTAACACACGATTTATGCAAACTTTAATAGGCGGCATGCATTAGTTGAAGTGCAAGGAGTGCAAGAGACAGGTTGCGTGCACATACCGGGAAATAAACTCCTCCCACAGGGCAAGAATGATCACATCTGTGTTCATCATGGTAAAGGGCTCAAAAAGTGGAATCAAACATCATTTCAAAGCAAGTATTCATCCATTCACAGCACACTAAAAGCTATTATTCCATCCCTGATGCCCCATGCATTCCCTGACAGATCAATAATACAACAATAGTCCTCCAAATCCATACGAATCACCCAGCTGTGTCTGGTTTTCTTCATCTTTCTGATATTAACCATTTCACCAAGTGCGACTGTCTCAGAACAATCACAAAGATGATAGCTAGGAGTAGATCTTCTTCACGCAATCATTTGTCAACAGTGTCAAAACTGCAGCAACATTCTATTAATGTGGGATTATCACCAGTTTCACATATCACCATTCACTAAAAATATATTGAAGCAATTTGCATCAACCATTTCAGAGAGAATATTATTCAACAAGTAATATTCAACAAGTAACTGCACTTAGATAATCACCGATATTCAGTGAAGTGCCATTTGCTGGTTCTCTAAAGAATAGCCACCAAAAACACTATAGCACCATTGTCTGTTCAACATTAATATAATAACAAGTAAGGCAACATCAGTAGAAATCACAACTATAACAATAAAATATTTATGATGAGTCACTAATTAATATTTAGTTATTATTATTTGCACATCAGACATATATCAGATACAAAAAGTTAAACAAAAAAAATCTATTATCGGTTTCTGCAAATCGGTTCTACCGATAAATGCCACCAGCTGGATCTCTAAAGAATAGCCACAAACAACACCATTACATCACTGTATATTCATCATTAAAATTATAAAACTATAAATATAGGCTACAACTAAAAATCCATATTAGTGTAATGCATCCTAATATAACAGGAATTAATATGGCAATAATAATAATAATATTTCAAAATCAGCAGAAATCACAACATCCATAATAAAATATTCATGTAAGCCATTAATTAATATTTGGTTATTATTAAAGTAAAAATAATTATCGGTTTCTGAATATCGGTTTTAATGATAAATGCCACCTGCTGGATCTCTAAAGAATAGCCACAAACAACACCATTACATCACTTTCTATTCAACATTAAAATGATAAAACTATAAATATACAATTAAAAATTATATTTAGTATTAATACAATATATGCTAATATAATGACAATTAAAATGACAATTTTAATAACAACAGCAAAAACCACAACAGCATTAACAGCAATAATAATAAAAAAATCACAAGTCTAATGGTTATAATTATTTTTATTATTTATTGAAATTATAATTATTATATGCATACTGGATATCAGTATCATAATCCGTATAACCATAATCGGTTTCTGAAAATCGGGTCTATTGATTAATGCCACCTGCTGGGTCTCTAAAGAATAACACTCTACAATAGCATCAAACAACGGTGCACATATAATATCATTAAATAAATATAGATATATAATAAATAGCCTACCAAACAAAATTTTGAAAATATATGCATATATATATGGAATTATATATGGAAAATATTAGGCATCTAAAAACGATTCATTAATATGAAAGGGTATGATACAAAGTAGCCTAATTGATCAATAATTGTGTAAAACAGCTGTTTTGCATATTGGTTATTATCGGACACTTACACAAAAAAAAGCATTGATCTTGGTCATGAAAAAAAAAAAACATTGGTGCCACAAGCCCACAATATCTGTAAAGGCATCCGCTGACTTGTTACACACAGACATAGAAATGAGGAAAGCTGTATTGATGTTTTCCCTCCCAAAGTGTTATTATGCAGAACTCGTGTGTTGTGGAGCGCACTTGTCTCTATGATTTGATCACACACACACACACACACACACACATGATTCATTGGCAGGTAGACCCCCGGAGCCGCATTAGTATTCCACTCCAGGTCCCAGCAAAGAATGAAGCAAGGAACGAGTGAGGACCATTTTCTCCAGAAGAATGCTTTAAGAATTGCAACTTACCTTTCCACAGCAACGCCAAGAGCAAAGCGAGCGCGTGTCGCAACATTGCGCAGCTCATGTTTTGAGTTGATGGTTTCTTATTTCTCAGCGTCAGTTCTTGCAGCAACAGTCCGTTTTTATCTTCTATGAACGGGAACACGCATAAACCGCAGTTGTCCGTCACTGTGTCCTATTTGACGAAACGTCCGCAGTCCACAAATCTTCTAAGTGTGTCAGGAGTGCAACAAGACGGGTCGATTCACCCAGGTGACCCTTTGCAAGGAGACCAAACACAATCTGTTGTCGTTTGGAGTGCCAGAGGATGTATTAATAAATCCTTGCGCTAAAAAAAAATTATAATTATAATAACTGCCGCCTCAGATTTTTATATTCAAAGCAAGAGCATGCACAGAAAACGAGAACACGACAGTTCGGATGGTTTAGTGGGATGTTGTGTGCTCTAACGCTCTGTTCAGTGAATCAGGATCACTGTGCATCGCTTCAGAGCGGACCACGAAAGAAGCTTCTGATTGACAGCTCAAGGAGAAGCTCCTCCAACAATGAGCGAGCGGCAAGGAAGGGGGCGGGGAACCAAAGAGGAGACTTGGCCAATCGTGAGCACAGAGGGGCGGAGCCTACTAGAGAGCTATGATAATATAAGGTGATTTATAGCACGCTCAGTGCACTGCAGTACTGGAGGAAAGGTGTTTGCGTGCACATGCACATTAGTGGTTTATGTTCTCTACTGGGAGAGGTGATTTGCGTGGGGAAACTTAGCAGAGGATTGTTTAGAAATAACACACTTGATTTACTGGGTCATTCCTACTGTGCAGCTACATTTTTGTGTGACCATTTGACTTAAATAAAATTTTAGACTCAAAATTTTTGAAGATGCAAAATATGTCAGTTACAAATACATTTCACTACTTTGGTTTGATTGGATATACATATATGCACATACATAAATGTGTGTGTGTGTGTGTGTGTGTGTGTGTGTGTGTGTGTGTGTGTGTGTGTGTGTGTGTGTGTGTGTGTGTGTGTGTGTGTGTGTGTGCGTGTGTGCGTGCGTGCGTGTGTGTGTGTGCGTGTGTATTATATATATATATATAAGTCTCATCAAGCCTGCATTTATTTGATCAAAAATACAGAATAAAAAACAGTAATATTTTTTAAAAAATGGGTTTCTATTTTAATAGCCTATACTTTATAACATAATCTATTCCTGGAATCAAAGCTGAATTTTCAGCATCATTACTCCAGTCGTCAGTGTCACATGATCCTTCACAAATCATTCTAATGTGCTGATTTACGTATTATCAATGTTGGAAACATTTGTACTGCATGATATTTTTTGGAACTTTTTTTAGGATTCATTGATGAATGAATGTATTTAATGCTTCAAATAAAATATATTTCTTAGAAATATTGTCTTTATAAGACAATAAGAAAATTTCTTTATAAGAAAATCCATTATAAGTTTAGGCTTAAGTAATTAATATCACTGTTAGTCTTATGTAAAAAAAAAAATGTAGAGGGAAAACACCACAACAACATTAGTAAGTTTATTTGAATAATTCTGTTTGGTTGCATCAGTTGGTTTGTCTGTTAACTTGTCAGTCGCTGAGCAATGATTGACTATTTATGTATATATGCAGTTCGAAAAGCATGACAGCATTGACCCAGCTGAAGTGCTGCTGAACTGATTTTATGTTGTATAACATTAGATGGCCACGATGAGGTCTTTGGTTGTGGTTCTGACTGCCTCGCGCTGTTGATGGTAATTTAGCAGGAATATTCACACGTATACGCTCACAAGGTCAGTGACTCTGATATTGTGCTCTAACAGGGTGCTGACTGTCATCTGTAGATTGATAGCTGTCCTGACTCAAGTGAAGGGACGTCGCAACAGCATTTGAATATCAATATGGTGAACTCTCTATGATACTGAGCTAGAGTTGAGTCTTTAAAGGGATAGTTCACTCAAAAGTGAAAAATGCCATTATTGACTCATGCAACTATGATTTTTAGGCCACAAATATTGCGGGGAAACGGTCCTGCATATACAATACTCAACTCTTTTCTTGAGATATGTTTGTGTGGGCCTTTTGATCACATGTTTTAATATACAATTTGACCTCTAATTTAACTGCTTATGAGTGTGAGCTTTACTGCGCGTGAAAAATGCTCTGCCAGTACACACACATTTGGCATCTGTCAGTGAAATCAGATTGAAACAGGTGCAGAGGTCTTATGAATCTTGCCACGGCTTTGAATAATTTATGTCCTGATATGATGCATTTATCACATATTAATGGTTCATAGTTTCATTTAATATGCATGCTGGTGTTAAATGACAGCGTTTCATAGTTTGCATTTCATTTCTAGTGATTAGCATTGATTAGAATCTTCTGTTTTGTTGTGCATTCAAACGACTTTGCGCTTTGTGTTTGTGTTTGATGGTCAGAGAGAGGAAGATTTCACCAGAGCAGATGCGGTATAATTTCCATGGCAAGATTGCTATCTGAACCCCAGTGTCCCTCATCCATTCAAAGTTCTTTGTGACAGCCCGAGACCTTTTCAAATGCAATCACGTTTTTCGATATGTCTCAAGATTTTTCGAAGGCCCTACTTTTATAGTCTCTGCAACCTGCTTTGGTTTATCATTGTAATTTTTCTGTTCAATTTTTCTCACGCCCACAAAACTCCTCCAAGAGCAGAAGCATCGCAACAGCACGGCACACTTGTGATATTGCTCCGGCTCAGACTTCATATGTATCTAGAGAAGGCTGTCCGGTAGCTGTCTTTGTCAAATCATCCCTGAGAATATGGAACTGTGATTTTAAAGACTCCAAAGAACTGGAGACTGGAGAATAGTTGCAATTTAGATGTTGCATGCATGCAGAAAAATATCATCTCCTTTACTGATTAATGAGGTTTGTTACTTCAACATGGTAATCAATGGCAGTAATGCTTTGACTAATGCCTGGCTCACACTACAGTAGTTTTAAAATCCTACCCGAGTTGCAGCATACACTTATGCCGAGTTGACACTGCACGATTTTCAAAGTAGTCGGGTCACTGTTCTTTTCACACTGCCTGAACATTCAGTTGCTGCTGTGTTCACACTGAACGATGGATCGGCGACAGGAGGTTTCACACTGCATGATTTAAAGGGATAGTTCACCCAAAAATGAAAATTCTGTCAGTATTTACTCTCCCTCATGTTGTTCAACCCCGTAAGACCTTCGTTCATATTCAGAACACGAATTAAGATATTTTAGATTAAATCTGAGAGCTGGATCACTCCTCCATAGGCTTCTAGTTTTTTTTCTGTACAGCACTTTGGTCAACTTTGGTTGTTTAAAAGTGCTTAACAAATAAAGTTGGATTGGATTGGATTCTAAGGGATTGAAACTTGTTCCCCGAAAAGTTATTAAAGACATTGTTAAAATAGTCCAAGTGACTACAGTGGCTCAATCTTAAATTTATCAAGTGACGAGAATACTTTTTGTGCGCAAAAACAAACAAAAATAACGACTTTATATCAACTATTCAGTTCCTTCTCTGTGGGCTCGAGTCAGTTCACTAGTGTAATAGTGTAGTGTTTCTGTGTTGTACGTCACACGCATCACACACATGACCAGCGTCGGCCAATAGTGAGCCTGCGTGTGACGTAGCTCTACGCTATTACACTACGCTAACTGACTCGAGTTGATAAAGTTGTTATTTTTGGGTTTTTTTGCGCACAAAAAGTATTCTTGTCACTTGATAAACTTAAGATTGAGCCACTGTAGTCACTTGGACTATTTTAACAATGTCTTTAATAATTTTTCAGGGAACAATTTTCAATCCCTTAGAATTCAATCCAATCCAATCCAATCCAACTTTATTTGTTAAGCACTTTTAAACAACCAAAGTTGACCAAAGTGCTGTACAGAAAAAAACTAGAAGCCTATGGAGGAGTGATCCAGCTCTCAGATTTAATCAAAAATATCTTAATTCGTGTTCTGAATATGAACGAAGGTCTTACGGGTTTGCACAACATGAGGGAGAGTAAATACTGACAGAATTTTCATTTTTGGGTGAACTATCCCTTTAACAAAAGAAAGAATCGCCGAAAACTGGCTGGTCCGCAAACTACGTTTCACAACCAAACACACGCGAGAAGTGATCAGGAAATAACGCAAGATCACGCGTGCATGAGACCGGCGTTCTCGAGCGAGGCTGAAATTGTTATTAAAAATTATAGTCTGTAAGAAGATTGTGATTCAAATGGTCTGTGCGCTGATTTGCATTGAAAAGGAGAAAAAGAAAAACAGCTTATGCTGGAGGAAATGATTGGGGAGGCGAGAGCAAGGATTATGTGTTCTGCAAAGAGAGTTGGGGATGAATAAATAATTTTGCAATGTGCTGCTGGTCAAGCAAATGTGTGTGCTTTGTTCGGTTTGATATAATTGTAAATATATCTATTAAAATACTGATATCCTGGTCTATAACTCCCTGAACATCCCACTGTCCTCTATCTTGCTCTCTCATTGGCTGTAGGTCATCACCGATGTTTTTTTCAGTTCGAACACATTCACACAGCAGGGTTTTCAATCGCCGACAGGTCCAGATATTTAGCATGCCAGATATCTCACATGCGTCTGTGACTCGTAAGCGGTTCTCTCAGATCGCGTCTTTGATAATTCACATTGCGTGATTGTCACTCACGTGAACGAGCACCGATTTGCCTATGATTTCGGGCATTTGTCGCGATCTCACAAAACCTGTCGGCGAACGAAAATCGGGCCTAAAATCGTTCAGTGTGACCTCGGCATTAAAGGGGACATATCATGCTAAATCAACTTTTTTAGCCCATAAATGCATTTTGTTGTATATTTGGAGTGTTTATACGTACAGAACAGTTGAAATTAGTCTCTTCAGGTGCTTCGTTGATATCTTTATATTCTGTTTTGGTCATATTTTGCAACCTGTTCCGATTTTTCTATTCTCTATAGAAAACCGCTGAAAACCCAGTGGCTGAGTTTTGTTTACGATGGGAATATTCGCCATGATCAACGTAAATGCGTTCATGTTTGCGCGAATCATTTCTCACCAGACTGCTTTTTAAACGAGGGTCAGTATAAAGCTGGTTTTGCTAAGACGCTGCTCCTGAAAAAGGAATCGGTACCAACTATTCGTGCTCCTGCTGCACCTCCTGAAGAAGTGAGTATAACGTTGTATTAGCCTTTTACGATACATATTAATCTTTGCAAATCGCTTGCACGCTTCACGATGAATGCGGCCAATGTTTACACTCAGGGTACATTACAGCATGTATTCTATGTAACGTTATGACGTTCTCAATATAACTTATAATCCCACGTTTATAATGAACAACGCGTTATGGTTACTGGGTCTCATTCATGAAACATTCGTAAGTATACGAGTAAATATGCGAGTGATTTGCGCGTAAAGAGACCTTCCCGAAAACTCTTCTCCTGATTCACAAATACTTCGTAGACGTCAGATGTGATAGTGAAATGTGTGTGTGTGTTAATGAATTCCAATCAGTCGTAAATGGGATGCGCATGCACGTTCATTCTCAATTACCATAAATCCAGCCCATTAAATCCGACTGACAACTATATATGAGCATCATATTATGACATGAAGCGAATGAAAAAGAAAAATTTCTCAGATGCAGAAATTGAAGTTTTATTATCAGAAGTTCAATCAAAACGCCACATTTTATTTTCAAGCGTACATAGGGGCCTATCGGGTCCTAAAAAAAAGGAAGCTTGGCAGCATATTACAGATGCAGTCAATGGAGTTTCATCTGTTAATCGAACATTCCCAGAAGTGAGAAGAAAATGGTTCGACATTAAGCTTGAGAGCAAAAAACGAATTAGTTCACTTCGGAAAAATCGTATTAAAACTGGAGAAGGACCACCATCGCAGATGCTATTACTGGCTCTCATAATAAGAAAAACCGTATGTAATTAATATGTATAATATTTTTTCAAAATGCTGTGTAAATATGTACCCAATTAAGGTGAATTAAAATGCAGCCTTATTAATGAGCAAAACGTTCGGGTGTTAAGCGCACTATTTATGCGTGGCTGGGAGCAGGTGTAGATTTCTTGCGTACCAACTAACATTTGGAAAATACAAACATTTTAATGAATCCGAAAATTTACGCCAGAACCACTTTACACACGATTTACACAAAAATTCGTTCTGCTCGTGTTTCATGAATGAGACCCACTGTGTTTTTAAAAACTGTGTAGGCAGGTGTTACAGTTAACATGCTAACACTAAGTTATACCTGGTTTACTTGTACTTGTTACTGATTAAGAAGTAACAGTACATACAAAATAGATTAAAGTGACATTAAGTTAACCAACCATTTAGAAACATCCTGTTCGAGCCTTAATGGTCGAACTACTTCGGGGCCTTCATCTTGTTCCGGGTCCGACTCCGGTTCAAATTGGTATGGCAACACTACAGATGTGTCCTCAGAGACTCCCGCTGCCATTCTTTCGCCAAAATATACCATCAACTGTTGTCAAGGCAACACTCTGCGTGTGTTGTGTCAAAAACACCCCAAAGAACAGAGTAGCGGAGTCAGCAAGCTCATTATTATTTAAAGGCATATGCACTGAAACGGCGTACTGAAAACAGAGCTGTTTTTGAGCAGGTAAAATTAGTGTTTTCTTAAAATACCAATGAGAATTTTTAATAAAAGTATATTACAAAGTTTTCATTTAGACCCTAAAGATTCATATTAACTTGTACAAAAATGGCATTATATGACCCCTTTAATAACGTGTGAATAAAAAGTTTCTGTGCCGCTAGATAATCGTATCTCTGCTATCAAACTACAAAAATGGCCGAACGGGGTGGAGTTGAACCGAGTGTCACCTCTGCAACCTGGAGAGGGGGCGGGGTATGAAGTGTCTCATTTGCATTTAAAGAGACTGCACCAAAACAAGTTACTCTCAGACGCACATCAGAAAAGGGGCATGTGGAGCTATAATAATGAGGAATTCAGACCCAAGCATTGCAGTTCCGTTTTATATAGACCACAAATGTATGATTTATATGTAAAAAGGAACGATTTAAAAGCATGATATGTCCCCTTTAAGGAGAATATTTGCAGATTTTCTTCCCTCAAATATTAAACATGCACACACTACAAGATTTGAAAAAAATCGCGGCACATCACACTATAAAATGTTATTAAGACTGTCGTGCCAGAGGAAGCGCCTTACGTGATCTCACACAGCAGATGGATACTGTAAAACGACAACTTGCTGTATCAATAATAATTGTTTGTTGTGAGAAAAAAATAAAGTGGAAGATTAAACGAGTGTGGATGAGAATGTGGTTGGGAAGACATGGATTGTCAGTTCTTCAGCGAGAATTGGAGGTAAGAATTTAATTGCCCGTATCTGGAAGTAGTTTGCTACGACTTTTACCGTTATAGCGCATTTCAAAATGTCTGTTACTTCCGTCTCCTCGTAGAACTATTTCTTATTGGCTGTTGTGACAGTACTGATGTAATCAGTGAGTCTTGCTCATCCCGATTTAAAATCCTAACAAAAATTGTGATATGATCGGGACGTGCCCGATTTGTGTGAGATCAGATCGGGATGTGCAATATTCGATCTGTGAACGTCTCACATTACCAGCTAATCTGTGCTGAACATCGGATCCAATCTTGGTCCTCGACGAGATTTTTTCAACGATTCTCGGTGGGGGAAAATCGGGGTTAAATTGGCCTAAAACTTCGATCTCGAAGTTTATCTTGAGAAAGCAAGACAAAACAAAACTAATGCATGGCCTATAGATCATACTTACATTAAATAACGAATATCCTGCCAGTTTTACTAAATATTTGCTATAGGCTACACTGGGAAGAAAACGTCTCAGGTTACGACTGTAACCTATGTTCCCTGAGAACAGGGAACGAGACAATACGTCAACGACATTATGGGGAACGCCTCAGGCGTGACAGGTGTCTGAAATCACTATCAAATCACGTCAATCATATTGACCGGCGACAGCCCGTGAATCATTAGCGTGAATGATTAACGTGCGACCTGGAAGTATAAAAGGGCGCCTTGCAAACATGACAAATCACCTTATCGTCTGATGGGACTGTACGGTAGGCAAGCCCCGAGGCATGGCAGGGAGACGTATTGTCTCGTTCCCTGTTCTCTGGGAACATAGGTTACAGTCGTAACCTGAGACGTTTCCTTTCGAAGGGAACTCAACAATACGTCAACGACGCAATGGGGAACGATTTACCAACGCCGCCATGCTAAGGGGAGTGCATGCCAAGTGGCAGTGACAACAGTCAGAACCAGCAACTTCAAATGAAACGCTAGAACCACTCACCCTCAGGTCACACTGGGCTGTCAGTGACAGCATTCCCTACGGTCATAGCCCAAGCTACAGCCTCACAGGAAAAACCTTCATAAACATGGTTAAATGAAAGGCCTACCTGGGCCGGCTCCGGGCCTGGAACCACAGCTTCCAATTAGAAGGGGTCCCTTCTAGGGAATGTGGCTAGGGAACCCGAAGGAACCCCAGCCAATCACTATTCAGGGGAACATACTCACCCCGAAATGCCACCAGGACGGCCTGACCTGGCGTCAGTACATAGACACTTAGTCTGGCCACATCCTGTCTGTCCGAAGACAGAGCCTCTGGACAATTGCCTTAAGTAAGGCATCCAACCCGAGGGACTGCGAAGCTGGCAGTAGCAGAGAATAAACACTTTAGCGAGCCAGGGCGCAAGCTTGCCTTCAGCAGCTGCCTTTTAAGGCTAGCTGAGACTGATAGCAAGAGGCCACTAGATTCATAAACCCAGCAACATGGGGAACCATTCACAGGGAGGCCTGGAGAGGCATACTACCTGATAACCACAGTATGTGAGGAGCTCACCTTCAGGGAGGCCTGGTAAGGCCTAATACATGATAACCACAGTATGTGGGGAGCTCACCTTCAGGGAGGCCTGGTGAGGCCTACTACCTGGTAACCACAATCTGTGGGAACTCATCTTCAGGGAGGCCTGGTGAGGCCTACTACCTGACCCTTTTAATTCAAGGAGGCCTGGAGGAGCCTACTACCTGATATTCACAGCATGTGGGAACTCACCTTCAGGGAGGCCTGGTGAGGCCTACTACCTGACAGCCAAAATATTTGGGAGCCCACATCCAGGGAGGTCCAGAGAGGCCTACTACCTGACAGCCACAATATTTGGGAGCTCACATTCAGGGAGGCCCAGAGAGGCCTACTACCTGATAGCAGATGTAAGTGGGAATTCGCCGTCAGGGCGGCCGGGTGAGGCCTACTACCTGATAACCATCTTAAGTGGGAATCCACCTTCAGGGAGGCCTGAGTGGCCTACTACCTGATAACCACTGGTAGCTATGAGCCCTGAGCCCTGATAGTACAAGGTGGCCTGCTAAGGCCAGCCAGCTGGGGACTCGCCTATCAGGGAGGCCTGGTCAGGCCTACTAGCTAATAGCAAGTCATATTCTGCTATAAAGTACACTGTTGGGAACCATACTACACAAACATAATTTACTATTGGGCTTCCAGTAGCGCTATAAGGTATGTCCCACAATGTTGGGATTCACCTCTGAGGAGACCTGTTTAAGGCCTACTACCCATCAGTGAGTCAACTGCCTGAACCACCAAGGCCAACCACGTAAAGTGAGCTGGCCTACAGTGCCCTCTAGGGGGCTGTCCAATCAAGGAGGCCTGCTGAGGCCTACTACCTAATGGCGCAGCCTTCGTTGGCAGAAAAGCTGTTTACACAGCGCCCACAGCATCCTGGTGCCTAATCACATTGCCCATTGCAGTGTACTCCGCAAGAAAGCTAGCATCCTTAAAACAAGAGGAGTACAACATACGCCACTCTGCCTAAACAGAGGCCCCAGTTAGTCAGGGGCCTACCATCTATGCATGGGCGTCAGCTCAGGGCAATGCTCTGGCTTCAGGGGAGCGTACTTCGACCAAAGAAGAAGTTAAGCTTACTTCATACTCGACCCGAGCCATAGTGGTGCGAGGTAGGATAAAACAGAACTGGGAGTGAGGTGCTCAGACCTACCCTGTATCACAGGGGAATACTCACACCTCACCCTGAGGTTACCAGGGTGCGGGCCTGCCAGCGGCTCTAGGGGTGACAGAAATGTATCTGTGCCCAACCTAGGGGAGTGGGGCTTGAATGAAAGCCAACCACCTACAACCTAGTGCTCGAGCAGTAGCTCAGCGAGGTGAGTGAA